>NC_137869.1:13532149-13719649 GCF_963924005.1 Protomyctophum bolini
TGGAAACAAAAGTGAGATTTCCATTAATCAAGAATGGAGGATGGTGATAGGGGGTAGACGTGTGTGTGTGTGTGTGTGTGTGTGTGTGTGTGTGTGCGCGCGCTTGCTTGCTTGCCCAGGCAGTGTGCCATCATCATCTGCAGGGACAGCTGGGGCACAAACACCTCAAACTAGCACACGCATAGCTCACACACACGTCATCTCGACACAATCGCACACACAAACATTTCCAAGCAAACACATGCCCCGCTCACAACTTTGTCACTTAAAGGATTCACAGTTGTCTCTTTATAATCAAGAGTAAACATGTGTTTCAGACACAGATAAAGATGTGTCTGCATCTCGCATGAAACTCCCAACAGAAACGGGTGGGGGGATTAGGAAGAGGAGGAGGAGGAGAGAGGATGGAGATTGTGCCAAAATGGAGGACCAAGTGACTAGAGAGAGAAGGCAGTAAAAGAAAGCAGAAATTATATTAAAAAGTAGATGATGATGGGGAAATTATAAAATATATCTATATTATTATTATTTTTTGGGGAGCTAGACGAGGGAGGAAATCAGAACAGTGGTAAGTGCCAATGAGAACACAGGCCCAAATCTAATCCTGCAGATCTGTGTTGTAATTAAATGAGTGTGTGCAGAGAGACTCTGTCCCGGCCAGACGCTCATCACTGTTGCTCTGCCAGGATCAGAGGATAGACCACTATTGCATTTGTAATACGCCACAACTGTTGAAACCTTCTTTCACCCTCTTCCCAGTTCTCCTTGCCTTTATACCATGTCATCTTCTCTATCTCTCTCCCTCTGTAGCATCCATCAAACCATAACCATAAAAACGGACAGTGTCCTCATTTATTTTATAAGACCTTTCCCCTGCAAAGGTTTCATAACAGTTATGTAATGTTGATTTTAGGATCGGCTCTGAGCCCTATCTTTGCATCGGTAATGGACAGGTTGACAGATACTGTAAAGTCAGGCAGGAGGCAACACAGACTATAATGTTTGCGAACAATTGATATGTAGTGAGAGGAGGGGACCGGTTTAAGAGAGTTTGGAAAAGTGGAGGCATGCACTAGAGAGAAGCGGAATGAAAGTTAGCAGGAGTAAGACTGTGTGCCTGAACGAAGGAGTAGAGGTGGTGAAGGAGTTTAAATACCTAGTAAAGTAGCTGATCCCCAATTAATCAATCAGCCGTAAGGCTAAGCATGGGAAATGCATACCTGTGTGACGTGCAAATTAAAGGACTCGCGTCCAAACGAAAGCTCTCAAGTTTAAAAATACTTTACTTCAAGATATAAAAATGTAAGCTGTAAAAGCTTTTCCAATAATCTGTGTATACATCTCTGTAAAGAATATAAAGGGAACAATGAGCATTTCCCCAAAATGTGGTCAACAGAAAGTATCGCTCCCAGCCCACCCTACCCCCCCATGGTCAAACCACCCTTGAGGTGAGGACCATTACTACTAGCCACTGGAGAACACTCACAGTGGCCACAGAAGTGTGTGTGTGTGTGTGTGTGTGTGTGTGTGTGTGCGGGGAACCTAAGCAGATGATGTCTTCATGCAGTCTGTTTGGCTCCTTCTTCCACAACATTTGGTATCAGTGGCTTAGCTCCCCTATTACAGCAACCCGTACACTGGCATTATTTGTATCAGGCTAAGCCATGCTCCAGAAATAAACTATGTTTTCATTTCTATAACTAAGAGACAATAGGGCATGCACATCCACTGTAGTAGCCAGGTGCATGACAAACAAAAGATAACATAAAGAAAACAATTAAGTCCACGCATTGTTAATACTGTATGCTCCCATTTTCAACTTTTCATCATTTCTGTAACTCTGAATGAAAATCGGACATGATCGAAACGTTGAACTTATTGAGCATATTAGCAGTTTGCGCTTTGCAGACATTATTTTTGCATTTTTGTCCATACTACAGCATTTTTGCCCATAAAATTGTCAATTTAGTTTTCCTTTGTTACTTTCTATGGCTGTCTCTAACTAAGTTGAAAGAGGGGGCATTTTAGGGATGCACTGAATATTCGCCCATCAAAGTGGCAAAAAATGCTTATTCGGTTTTGTTGCAGTGACATGAACATGTAATCATGGAATCATGTCTTCTGCCATTATAATGTAGCTCTACAACTAAAGGTACGGCCATGACAGCAATGGTACAAACCTGGTCAAACAAATGCTATATAATATTAGTAATATTCTGCTATTCTGTATTCAGTTTCGGGCCAACTGTTCCCTATATTCGGTATTTGGTTTCGGCCAAGAATTTCCCATTTGGTGCATCCCTAGGACATTTGTTTTGGTATTAAGTCATGAGTCATTGGTACTGGATGATCTTATACCAGCGTACTACTTCCTGTTAACATTTTCGTCTACTTTTTGAGGGGTGCTAGCCCCTCCAATGCATGACTTTTGACGATTACGTCATATGGCAGCCTTGTCTATGGGATTTTTAAGCAGCAGAGTGTATCGACTTTGAACATATTACAATGTTTGTATAGAGCACTTATGACGTAAGTCATTTGCCAGCCAAGTCTATGGACATATTACAATGTTTGTTTTAAGCAGAGGTTCTCAACCCGTGGGTGCGACCTCTCGGGCGTCGCAAATTATTTTGGGGGGGGGTCCCCAAATGTTGATAAATCGTTTGCCAGCCAAGTCTATGGACTTTAATGTTTGGACCTCTGGCCATGCTCGGCTTCCCCTTTGACCTTCCGGGAACTAAATGTCAATGTACGACATCTGAAGTAGGTCGGGAGGGGCACGGTGGCGCCTGCTGTAACTTCTTTTTTGAGCTTGGGCAGCCAATCGCGGTCCCTATACTCTCTCGATATACCCCTGACATGATAGAGTTACTAGGTTTAGGTTTTTAGGCAACGCGCATCATGGACAAGTAGCCTATAGTGGATTGAAAAATGTGGTAGTAATGCCTTTATCTCACGTCAATTTTAGCGTAAGCAAAGCAAAGCAAAGTTACTATATTTACCCAGAGTAACTGGACTAAGCTCAAGAACTTGTTTACAGCCAGGCCCTGCTCATAGAACATTTCATGGTAGGTTCAATGCCTTGCTCAAGGGCACGTCGGGACCTCAACAAATGAGCGATACCCTTGGCACAGTTGGTAGTGCTGTCGCCTCACAGCTAGAAGGTCCTGGGTTCGATTCCCGCTCGGGACGCTGTGGGTGCTGGCGCCGTGTTTCCTCCTCCGTGTCATCAGTGCCCATACCCGAGGCGAGGATGGCGAAAGGGCCTTTCTGTGTGGAGTTTGCATGTTCTCCCCGTGTCCCCTAGGGTAGGTACCCTCACAAAAAACATGCAGTAATCCTGGTCACTAAACTGCCTCCCCCTGGCCAGCCGGGGCGCCTGATGGAGGGGTAAGGAACTGGTTGGAATAATGTGCCTTCCACTCGCTACATTCAACCAGGGTGTAATGGAGCAACTTGGACACTCAGGCATGAAGAAAGCATGAATTCTCCCCATGTCCCCCATATATGGGGACTAGGTTTGGCGGAGGGTGTGTAGAGCCCAGGATCACATTAGATAATTGACACAGGGGTGAAAAATGGGTTACAAAATTGTGGGAAAAAAAATAAAATTAAAAGAAGTAGTTGGGAGTGGCTTATTATCGGTATCAGCCGGTAACACTCTATCCCCGTTACAATGTGCTAGAGAGACCCCTGGGTGCTGAGGTGAAGCACCACACCTACCATCAGCTCCCAGTACTTCCCGCACGACTTGCTGCACCAAGCCGTGCTACTCATTCGCTGAGTTGGCGCTGCCCGGGATCGAACCCATGAACTTATGGTCCAAAGGTGAGAGCTCTACCGACTGAGCTTCCCGGACATCAGGTGTCCGATATAAATACATCAGGTGGCCGATTTAAATACAGTGGGCACCCCTCACTTCACACAAGTGTGATTTTCTTTTCTTTTTTAATCCTGTTCAGACAGTTGTTCTACTCACTAATGGGGTCTTTTGGCCCAACGCTTATAGACACCCAAATACTGCACGTCTAGCCAATCTGTTATTTATTTGTTCTACTGTGATACTGTACTGCTCTCACATTCTCTTAATCCATCCTCCAGCTCCATCTCACTTTAATGTTTGAACCTTGTGAGTCGGTCCGAATAGCTCCCAGACAAAACTAAAGGGCTAGATCAAATAAACAGCTCTGCAGAACAAGCTGTATATTTGATTGAAATCTATTTTACATCTGTTCTAGCGGCGGTCTGAGAGAGTCATGTTCACATGTACTAATACGTGTACTAATACAGTTTATTGTTAAAGTAGTTCAATTCATACTCGCTTCCTCATGGTATATCCTGTCCAGGCATCACTAGTGTGTATTGTAGATGTAGTTTCATCCAGTCCTATGGCACCCTGCCCCATTTATGAAGTGTGTGTGTGTGTGTGTGTGTGTGTGTGTGTGTGTGTGTGTGTGTGTGTGTGTGTGTGTGTGTGTGTGTGTGTGTGTGTGTGTGTGTGTGTGTGTGTGTGTGTGTGTGTGTCCTACTTCAAGTACTTCATAGATCTTATGAAGTTTGAACATCATTTCCTAACCATGTTCTCTGGGTATCGGAGCCCCCCAGCCTTAACCTCTCCCCTGGCTTATCCCCCCTGTTTATTTCTCATCTTGGCTCCATGCCTCAGCCTCCCTCTCTCCTGCTCGAGCTGTCACACATCCCTCCAAATTCTCTCTCTCTACCCCTCCCCCCCCCCTCTCTCTCTCTCTCTACCCCCCCTCCCCTCTCCCTCTCTCTCTCTCTCTCTCTACTTTGTGCTTAACTGTTCGCCCACGCCCTTGCGTTCGGCCCTGTATTCCCTTCATCCTTTTCTCCTTATTTTCGCCCCACCTGCCGAAATCTTTTTTTTCTCCTTCTTCTTTTTACTCCTGGCACTGGCTTTGTCCCCTTTACCCCCCTCTCTCTCTCTGATGCACCGCGTTCAGTTCAGTTCAGTTCTGTTCACGCCCCTGCGCTACGTGTTGTCATCACTTCTGGCACCAGATAATGATCTCCCACTGCTTTTGTAATTGGCCAAATAAACACTTGACAACACTAGTTTAAAACAGACAAGTTATTTGGTTTTAATTAACATAGTAGGGCCCAGTAATGGCTTCATTAAAAATGCGTTATTTCAGCTGCACGTTTGATTATGTTGGAAAGCAGACATCTAGTGGGCCCCATGTTTATTTTCCCCTTTCTTTATCTTTCTTCCTTTCTTTGCACGGCGAAGCCTCCCCCATTATCGTTGTTTTATTCATTTGGGTGAAGGCATTTGCAATTTGAGTGTTTATTTGAAATTACACCCTAAGTGCTAACTACCTGAATTCCTCTTAATAATGATGGGTACATTACATTGATATTGATGTATATTCATTGATATTTTTAATGAACTTCTATTGTAATATATCATGACAGACCAACTACAGTACTTCTCACTATGCACATTTGCATGCAATTCATAAGAGAATATTACATGAAACATCCAAGATTCCAATGAATACCATCTGTCCTTTATTTGAATCTAAGTTTCAAAATTACATTTTATTGTGGTGTTTTGGTAATGACTCATGGTTTATTAGCTTCAATCACATGGAGTTGTTCAATGGTAGATCCACCTTACCACAAATTATTGCGCTCAAAAGTTTAATTGGGCATCTCCAAAAGGGATGCTACTGTTTTTTTGGTAAACATCTTTAAAGAGTTTGATAGCATCAATAGAAAAGTGATGATATCATGGTCGTCCACAGGAGAGCTAAACCGCTGATGTATGAAAAACGCTTGTCTAGATGGTTCGATAAAGGATTATTTTTAGATGTAGGCCTATACTTTATCCTTTATTATTACTCAGTCATAACAAAACCGATACGCCTATACATAGGCATGTCAGTATGACTCAGACATAACCATAAACAAACCTTATACATCCCTATATAGGCGGGAGGGATTTTAAACAGAGCCACTGATCCAACACCTGCCTGTATATAGTCAATTGGTCATGTGCATATATGAGACTGACCGACTTCGTCGCTAAGACTCTCGTAGATGTACAGATGTCAACATCGATAAAATACATCTACAAGAGTCTTGATCTGAGGAGGCATATGACACAGGCCTATCCAGTTCTCCAGAACCGCCAATCCAATCGTTATACTATATACGGAAAACATCAGGGATCTCTATATATGGGCACAGACAGTCGGGTACAATGGGTACTCTGAGGGTACAACGGGTACTCTGAGGGTACACGTTAGAGATCTGCGGATGAGCTTTACGTGTGTATAATCCGCCCGTTATCCGAGCGTTTTGGGTTGCGGTCACAGTCATGACATATATTGAAACTGGGTTTTCTTTTTGTAAATCTTGGTGTAAAGGCTGCTAAGCGACCTGATCATCTAGTAGCAGTACGTTCTGTATAAGTCGTATATGTACTGTTACTACTGTATGTGTACTTACTGTATGCAGGTACGTTATGACATATACATGCATAATGCAATATGTATGTAGAGTACGGTATGTAATATGTACCTACATACAGTACATACAGCCACATATGTATGTAGCATGTGTGTGTATGGTTGTATGTGCTGATGGAGAGAATTTGGCTAGGGTATAGTGCAGAGGAAAAACAACAGCTTTGTTTGTTGACAGATGCCTCTGTGCTTATGGTCTGTTAATTGGATAACAATGTAAACAATCACCGATGGCGCTCGTCTCCTGTGTCACTGTCAGTGTGGCATCTTGTTTCTCCACTTTATTTTTTGGAGTCAGATGCTGCACCCTCCATCCTCCGTCCCAAGTGCACTCACGATATTCACATACACACTCAGCGCCCAACACCTTCCTGTGTGCTTACTCATGCACATGCACGCACGCACGCACGCACGCACGCACACACACACACACACACACACACACACACACACACACACACACACACACACGCCTGCTCCACCCCAAAGCCTCATTTACTCTTACCTGATGCTGTGGCGTCATAACAGCATGTCAGGTTCGTTAGCATGGCAGCCATTTGTGAAGCACAACTCCTGAGGTGGGGAATGGAACTACGCAGCTGTGTTGGCAGTTTTTACCCTCATTGTCAAGTTATCATTTTAAAGTGTATATACACACACAAACGTGTGTGTGTGTGTGTGTGTGTGTGTGTGTGTGTGCACACACACACACACACACAGACACAATCGACTAAATACACATGGGGTCGCACGCACTCGCAAAGTTGCATGGAATTTAATTTCTTATCATGCTATCTTGAAGCGCTCCTCTGCCCCCGCAGCTAAGAGGCAGTTAACTAGGTGAGGTGCGTTAGGTTGATGTGACAGCCCCTCCCTGCCAGCGCGGGGATCCCAGCGATCCCGCTGAGAAGTCAAGAGTCTTGGTGACACGTTGAAATGAGGACAAGAACATGAAAGAGGGAGTCTGAGACTCTGCTGCTGGTGTGATATTCCCGACCACCTCTGGGAATTGGATAGCCACCCCCAACCTTCTAATAGACTTGCTGTTCTTTTGTTTCTTTGCCTATTTGTTCCAACCCTAGTCTAGCATTATAATTACCATTCTTTTTGTAGTCCTATGTTATTATTGGACACATCCCAAGAGATTGTGTATAATTAGTATATTTCTATTTATTTTTGTATACTGTGTATTAATATGCTGTAGGAAATGCATTTAATTCACTTAATTGTACAATTAAGTGAATTAACTCCAATATGAGACTGTAAAGCTAGGTGAAGTTCTGACTCGGTTCACGATCAAGAGTTCACGCTTCACTTCCTTCCATCAGTGACCTAGCAGCCTGTCTGGGTTGTGAGTGTGACCTCCGGCCATGCTCGGCTTCCCCTTTGACCTTCCGAGGCAGGTAGCAGTGCAGTCCAGCAAGCTGCTTAATTATCTTACCAGGGGCTAGAATGGGAACTCTAATCACAGGGTCTGACACCACAGCCATAAGATAAGCCGTGGACACATCTCCATGTCACACCACCTCACCGTCACACGGCCCACTCAGCCCAGGTGTTACACCCGGGCCTATGTAACACAACCCCTCCACTGATTAGCTCACATAAGCTTGGAGGCCCACGGGGGGTGGGTGTGTGTCTGTGTGTGTGTCTGTGTGTGTGTGTGTGTGTGTGTGTGTGTGTGTGTGTGTGCGTGCGCGTGCGACTGTGTCAGTCTGTCCATTTTAACAGTGCAGGTTTAAAATGGACTGACCCCCCCTTACGTCAACATCAGCTTCGTAGTGGGTGGCATTGCATTACTCCTGTCCCTCTTTAACAGTGTGACTGTTGTGTACACACACAGACCTGCAGTACATCTTCTGCCATTATAGGCTATGTTACTCTTTGACCCTTGTAATGTGGAAATTAGTGATTATTATCGGACAGAAAACACAAACTCTTAAGTGCCTCTCTCTCCCTCCTTCCCTATCTCTCCCCCCCCCCCCCCACAAGCTCTCTCTATCTCTCCTCCAAGTTCAGCGAGACTTTACTGGCATGATGTCTTGGTCAGACAAAACATATTGCCAAAGCATGTTTATGTACTTAAATAAGATACAGAGTAAGAAGGTACGTTACTAGATTAATCTCTCTCCTGCTCTCTGTGAGACACATGCCAGAACCTTGGTGGTTTGTTCTGGATTGAGGCGTCCTTAAGAAAACAATCTCCATGGAGCTCTTAGGGAAACAAAGTGCTAGATGCTCCAATTACTACCTCCACATCCAGCCGTTCAGTCACCATGTGTGAATAATACACAACACTCACAGTCTAACGCACAGTCTAACTGTGTGTGTGTGTGTGTGTGTGTGTGTGTGTGTGTGTGTGTGTGTGTGATTATTTCACTCTGTTCTGAATGTAAGCTATTAAACCATCTGTGGGTTCTAATGTTCTCTTGTACCCCTCCTCCCTTCTCCGTTTCCCCCTGTTCTTTCCAGATCACACAGTTGGATCCAGGGTCCACTCTGCTGGAGGCCAAATTGTTTCCTCAGGAGACACTGTTCCTGGAAGCTAAAGAGTAGATCTGGCCCTCGTGGTGGCCAAGCGGACTGACTGACTGACTGACTAACTGGCTGGACACACTAGTCATCTAGCATGGGCCTACAGTCTGGGCCTAAACACGCTCGCGAGCGCACACACACACACACACACACACACACACACTGCCCCTCAGACATACAGAAACACACTGGCATGCACACAGATGTGCACAAGCATATATCCACACAAACACAGACATGGAAGTAAACTTCTCTGCTCTCGGCCTGTTCGTGGTACATGAATGCCTGGTGTACACGCAATGCACAGAGAAGCAAAGACAGTATCACAAGCACACAGCCAAACACTCAATTTCTCTCCTTCCCCCACCCCTTCACTTTCTCTCTGTCTCTCTCTGTCGCTCGCTCTCTGCTCCCTCTTTCTTCTGACTGTGCCCCACATTGCTGTATGATGGTTTCCTCTCATTAAAAAAACACCACACAGTATGATAAAAAATAATAATTAAAAGACTGAATAGACAGGATTGTTGTCACACACATGAAAAAATGGCTTTTGCCTCCACATTCAACACACTAAGGCTGCTTTTTTAGAACATGTTTTTTGTGTGTGTGTGTGTGTGTGTTTGAATAAAGAAATGCAAAAAAAGAACAAAAAAAGGAAGAAAAACAAACAAACAAAAAAAAAACAGCCAGAAAGCCCTGTTAACCTGGAGAAGGCTGGACGTCATCTACGTACCTGGACACCCTGCTTCTGTTTACCTTGACCTCCACCTCCTACCCCCTTAACACATCCCATAGTGTTGCCCTCTGCCCGCCCTTGCCCCCACCCATTTTATACCCCTCTTCCACCCCTCCAGCTCTATCGGCCACAGAGACGGGGTTTCTGTTTTGGTCTTCTACTGGGGGGGGAATACCCCTCTCTGAACCTGCCCGTGGTTTTTAACATCCGCTCCTCCACAAGCCAATCAACTGCTCCGTCGTTCAGTTTTTTTTCCCCCTCAATTATTTTTAAGTTTGATGCTGTATTAGTTTTAGTTTGATATACATTATATAAAATATATATGAACATTGCTCTGTCTCTGCCAACAGTCTGTTCACACAAGGCTCGCAATATGCTTCAGGTTTGGTGTATATTTTAAGCGATTCAGATGGTCTCGAATGTGTGAGGTTTTCTTTTTTGCTGTCTGCAGGTTTGTGAAAGTTCATCCTGAAGTTATGAAGGGCATGCAGGAAATATGGATGTTTAGGCTGTAAAGACCAAATGTATCTGGTTGAAGTACATACTGTATTTCAAACTCTTGAAGGTTTTCTTTATAAACCAGCATAGAAGGCTAAAATGCCTCACCGTATCAATGTGAGGTTTCTTGGTTTGCTAGGAAAACTATTCAATGCCAATTGTAAAGTCTAGGAAAGTGTGTGTGTGTGTGTGTGTGTGTGTGTGTGTCTCTATTGCACTGCATCTCTTTTTTACTGGTCTTACCGAAAGCACCGACTAACTCCTAACCATACTTTTTCCATAATTTTAATATTCTCACTCGTATGGTAATTGGTAATATCAGGATCCTGATGGCAAATTTTCTGCCCGCAGCAATGAGACAGGCTTAGCCCTCCATCTGCAGCAGGGCTAAAGACAGAGTTTGAGAACCCTAGCAGATCTGGCTCCAGAGACCGGCTTCTCCAGATGATTTCCCTGTCCTTAATAAACAGGCAGATCACAGGAGCCGGGATTACACGGAGGTTATGTTTAATGAGACGGGACAAGAATAGTCCAAGCTACAGGTTCAATCGCATGCCCAAGTGCAATTTTCACACTTAATGAATCTGGGATTTATATAGGCTGAGGTATAGCTAACAGTGTATAGTGGGTGTATAGTTCTTTGCTGTTACGATTGTTTTCTTCAGAATTAGGTTAATTAAGTGAATTTTCTGAAAACAATCTTGCCAAGTTAAAGTGGGAAGCCTGTTATGTAAACATTTATAATTATTTGGAGTGGTGATGGGAGTTTGAGCAAATGTTTTAATCCGTTTTATTTCTCATCTCACCCGTTTTTCAGATGGTTTCGTGTGCAATACTTACAATACTATAACATTTGAGTCACTAATAATGTTTGTTTTTAATATAGGCTATTATATATATAATCAGGATTGTTTTTTACTGTGCTGGTTGCAAGAACAGTGTTGTTCATTTGAAACCTGGTTAACCTGCAAATATAAATGGCTAATAGGCTTGATATTTAAATTCTGAAAAGTTTAGACTCTGGGAATAATTTTAACCTTACTTGGTGCCAGAGTAGTGATAATCTTTTTTTAATTAAATGGGATTATAAGAAAACCATTGAGGATGGGGCTATTTTAATTCATGTGTTATGTCTATAAAAGAAAAACGATTTGAGCTAGACCATCTTCTAAGGGGGATTCAACAGGCTTTAGGCTAAATCCTTGCCTGTGAAACTGATAATTATGTCATGACTCGCAGTGTGAATATTCATCAAATCCGGTCTTGTATTGTTTAATATTGTGCCACCGTTTATATATAGCTATAGCATGCTTCTGCAGACATGTGTGTCATGTTGTATCAGCGTGTCCATCCAATGCAGCAGTTGTGTGTATTCATCAGCGTTCCTGTGGCTGACTAGGTTCTCACGCAAGGAATGAGTCTACCTAATGTGTTCAGTCAGTTACACTTCCTCTGGAGGCCAGACAACAACTGGAGACGGGGAGAAACTATGATAAACAGGAAAACTCTGTCATTCATTTAATCACTTATTTGATTTAACAAAAAATAAAAATGCATTACGGAGATGTCTATATGACACACCTATCTGTTGGGCTGCAACAGAATAGGCTATTTAATTTTAATAAAATGCATTTTAAATAAATGGAAAAGGTTACATGACTAAAACGGTTTAAACACAACGCCCTATTTTACTTTGTTATTATATCTACTTATGCATTTTGGAGAAAAATGTTTGTGTGTGTGGGGGGGGGGGGTCATTTAGTTTAAAGCCTTCTTAGTTTAAAGCCCTCTTATGGGGGTCCCTGGAGGCTGGTGCTATATCTTCTCAGATGCAGTTCTGCGTCCAAATAGGCCTAGCTGTTTCAATTTGGGTATTGTGGAGTCGGAAACAACGGGACAGGAAACACCAGTTGCGTAGAGGAGTTTACTAATCTTTCCACATAAATACAATACAGATTCTGTAGTGAGAACAACAACAACACAGTAACCCGGAACCGGAAGCACTGAGTCCTCCATGTTTCCCCCGTGCTCTTAAAGGCACCATACCCCTCGGGTGAATGTCTTTCCCAGTCTCTAGATGTGGGTCACCCTCCTTTTAATACTCTATGGGGTCACCACAGTATTTATTTTAACACGAAGATGTTTGAAAACCACTGCGCTAACAGGACTCGGGGCCAGGGAGAGGTCAAGCCGTCAGTCAGGTAGGCGTAGTGGGCCTATTGAAGTGCATGAAGCAGAGTGCGTTTAGGAAGAGACAGGTGCATCATTGCTTGCTTGTCAGTGTGTGTCTTCCTCAGGGAGCAGTTCCTCTGAAGTGTGAGATTACAGTTTCAATCACGCAGTCCTTTGACTAATTCACAGAGGCATGTTCGTTTGTTCCACTGCAGCTCGTGACGGTGATGTGGTCGGAAATGCCTATCGGATATAATGATATTACTCTACGTGACCTGACTTGTCATTTGTCTTTTTTTCTTCTTTTTTAACTTGGAAGTGAGGAAAAGTCACCAGGTGTTGACTGACTGACGAAATGTAGCATGACAATTGTGTAACAGCCGGCAGCAATCCTCAGCATGTCTGTTGGTCAATGCATTGCGTTATTTAGACTCAAAGGACATGCCTACTGTATCGAACAACATGAACTTGGAGCAAACAAACTCCTTTGTTGAGACTAGCTTGAATGTTAGCTGACTGTGGGGCGGGCTATAGGCTCGCTATAGATCATTAAAGTTTCGTGGGGCCAATGCTCCCTCAATTATATTGTTTCATGTTATAGGGACTATAGGTTAGGCTACTGTAGCCTAATCTAGCCAATATTTAACTAATTTATTTTTTACAAAGGTAAATGTATTTTTCTTTCCATTGGGTATTAATGCCTATATCTAATGTGATTATCAGTTGTTCTGACTATAGGCCATCACAGCACAGGGCCAAATGTCGGTTGACGTCTCAATCAGTGTCCCCCCTGAGTATCCCAACTGAGCTCCTTAAGTGTGTGTGTGTGTGTGTGTGTGTGTGTGTGTGTGTGTGTGTGTGAGTGAGAGAGAGATAGAGAGAGATAATTTGCTTTATCCTGGCTTCCACTGACACAGATTCACTTGTAACATCAGGTTGCTGTCTTGATTCTCAGATGACAAAAGAGGAAAAGCGCTCCATGATGTTTAACCAGTTCCACAGAGGTCAAGAATGCAGGGCCCTTAGTGAGGGGACAAAAATTCCTGACACAAGTGATCTGCCGTCTTTCCTTTTGAAGTATGAAGAGGACCCAACTCTGGTCCCATATAGCATCACGGCTTTCTGAGAGTCCGCCAATCTCCCCCGCATCCCAGACTATAGGCCAACCTGGAAGGTCACGGAAAGTTTACTTTCTCAGAGGCGCTGGGCTGGCGCTCATTGACTAGGCCCAAAGAAACAGAATCTATGCAGCTTAAACTGTTGGTTGGGCACAAAAGGGGTTATCATCTCTCTCGCTCTCGCTCTCTCGCTCTCTCTCTCTCTCTCTCTCTCTCTCTCTCTCTCTCTCTCTCTCTCTCTCTCTCTCTCTCTCTCTCTCGGCTATTGTTACTGATTTGCTGCCAGTGTTCCTTTCTGTATATGCCGGTACATTTCTGCAGCTAAATGGCAAGCCTGTTGCACTTTTATGCTGTATGCCTAATTGCAACCATTTATTCTGCATATTGCTATATTCATTTTTTTCTCTCTGGATTTGGAAACCGGTTTATTTTTATCCCCTCCAATGCATGCATGGCTTTCCGAAATTACTATAGGCCAGCCAGGTCTATGGACTTTTGAAGGGCGCTAGCCCCTATATACACAGGTTTAATCTAAATGTCTTTACTTCAATGTTTGTTTTGTAGACGCATTGACAATGAAGGGAACATTTACGTCATGTGTAATTTACATCACCTAATCAACATGAGTTAAACTTTAATATATTTGCGCCCCTCACTTCACACAGGTGTGATTTTTAATGTTTATTGTGAGCCTAATTATAAATTCCCCGTTCACAGCCAAGTCCATGGACTTTATTGTTTGTTTAGGGCAGTTATATGTAATGTTTTGCCAGCCGAGATATGGACTTTAATGTTTGTTTAGTATAGCCTATGATGTATTTTTTTACCAGCCAAGTCTATGGACCTTAAATGCAGTAGCCTACCGGTATATAAGACGTCATCTGGCTGATATAAATAATGCCCTCGCTGTGGCCCTTACTTCACATGTGATTTTTAGTTTTTCTGTATCATCATTGTTGTAGCCTATAGCCTGCATTTCGCTTACTATGCGACAATAAATTATTCAATATCCATTGCAATAGCCTTATGGCTACTGTTACTACTGCCCATAATGGTGTTTTCAAATTCACTTATTCATTACGTATGTTATAAATAGGCCTATCTATGTTGAATTCAATTAGCCTATTTTTAGATTAGACTACCTCTGTGTTGACTTGACACCGACAGACATAATTAAGATGGTTTCGTTTTTATCGCCCACTAACCTCATTCTACACTCAGCACCGGTGCATTTACGATGACATCGGGAGCCAAACAATATAGGCGAGGTAGCTATTGGCCTATATTATTATAGGCCATTGCCTATTATTGGTCATTCATAATAATAATCGATTTATTTAGATTGCATTCTTGGCATGCATGTGTCACTTGATTAAACTTTGGCAGCAATAGTGACATGTACCCATTATAGCCTCTGAAACTATTTAAATTGTCGTTTATTGTCAAGTTTTTGTTATTTCCATCCCCATTACATACAGCTGTGTGAACTTGTGTTGCACACAATATAGGCTACTGTGGCATATATTTCTTATTTTGTTAAAAAAATTTTTAGAGAATTCCATGAAGCTCGATAAGCTATAAACTTGCACTTAGCTGAGCGTTGAGAGATCACACATATGGCACCCCCTGTAACTATAAGTCTGAGTGAGGAGTTGCCCCCCCCCCCTTTTATTAAATGCATTTATTAAATGCATAACACATAAATGTTATGGGCCTACTATTGGCTATTTTCCTTTCTTTAGTTTTAATTTATTTTAAATAGACTATTTCAATGAATTCGTGTACCAGGACAGGAATTATCGTCTGGGACTTAGAGTCTTCAGAACCCATTAGTTATCATGATGTCTATCACTTCGTCTCTCTCTCTTTCTCTCGCTCTTGATTTTTTTTAGCCCTATAGAAAAGTCCACAAAACCTGTGGGATTATCAAGGCACGGAATAAAGAATTAAATGGGACCAAACGGGGACGTGAATGGGCGCAGTGGCGTGCGACGTGAAGGAGAGTAATTATTGGTTCATAATTGTGTTCTTTTTCTTGCTCCGTCCAGCAGCACCCAGAGCCGAGGCGGTACTGACATCTAGGAGGCCGCTCTTTGTGCTCAACACTTCAAGTTTCAAAAACAAGGCCAATTGAAGCGGCCGAGCTCAAAGGCTGCAGTATTGTAGGCAAACGCATTGAGTTTTGATTGGGGACAATGGTGTTTCTCAAATTTCTAGGCAAAAACCCACACTCCATCTGTGATCTCAATGAGCACCTATTCATGAGCTTCCTTATTTTCTACGCCATTCGTTTGTAAAAGGGGGCAGATGTGGACGGACAGAGCTGGAAACAGCATTTTAATTGGTGTGTGTGTGTGTGTGTGTGTGTGTGTGTGTGTGTGTGCTGTGTGTGTGTGTGTGTGTGTGTGTGTGTGTGTGTGTGTGTGTGTGTGTGTGTGTGTGTGTGTGTGTGTATATATATATATGTATATATGAGTGTGTGAGAGCGAGATGACACTTTGTAGGCTATAAGGTTTGACCCAAGAGAAGTTGCAATATGTTTTTTATGATCCTTATGGTCATCCAAATAACATAATATTAAATTGTTGTATTGAAAAATTGTGTATAAAATTCAGGCGTTGATTTTTTTTTAAATTATGCTTCAAGTAGGCCTATAGCATGTGACGTGTCAAGAATACACGAAAAACACTCCTTCGGATATACCCATACGTCATTAATGTGATGAGGTCATCACATTTGGGCAAGTGCATGGCCGAATTTAGCCCAAGGAGTGTTTTTGTGTGTGCAAAACTAATGCTTGGAAATAGAATGGATTCAGAATCATGAATAACCCCTAGTTTGACACATCACATGCTGTTTAAAGCATAATAACATTTGAAGTTTTTGCCAATAGGTTTTTTATTGTAATATAGGCTATACACCAACTTTCAACCACTGAATTTATGATCCACCATTTTTCAATACAACACATTTTAGTATGTTATTTGGATGACCCGGCCTAAAGCATATAAAAAAAACCTTGAACGATTACTATTTCAATTTATTTTAGGTCACGCCCCTTTTTAGCGTAGATTGACTGGCCTATTGGGGCCCTTGGCATTGCATGGTATATGGAAGAGCCCTTGAAATATTCATATGGTGTTAACTTGTCGTCCCCCATCTGGAAATGAGTGTTAGCGGGTGAAGAGTGAGGGTGGAGAGGCCTCTCATTCTGCCTCTCAAGCTCAAGTGTTTGTCAAGGAGCAACACGTCCATGTCTACTCTGGGCCGACGAGCCTTTGACATTGGCTTGTGCTTCGATATAGGCGCCAGGCAGAATCAGTTATATTTGTCACAATCACATCATCACTTGACACGCTCAAAGCAGTGTTTTTTTGTTTCGTTTTTTTCGTGCGCACTACTTCTCAAACTAAAACATTGTCTTAAATTAAATTAACTTATGCAATCAATCTAATCTTTGGGAGGATTAATTCAGTTGCGGAGCAGCATTTTGAATAGAATAAAAGCTTGGCGACATAGCAGATCGACTTGTTTTTATGCATTTAGCCTATTTAGGCCTACACTGTTTAGGACGGTCTATCCAGGCATCCACTATCGTTAAGGAATGCACTAAACATTATTATTTTCCCTGTCGCATAATAGGGCCCGTGAACTGCGGGTTAACAGCCTAATAGCTTCGTGAGTATAGCCTACGTCAAGCGACTCATGCGTATAAATGCGTGCTGCTTCCCCCCCAAACCTCAAGCATTTCTTTTTTCACAGCCCCTTGTATAACTGCTACTCTAACCTCTACTGTGTTGAATGGACTCGAGCTTGCAGCGGGAGTCCTCGGGAGGCGACCCGGGCCCTGCCGTGCTGCAGGGCGGGCAGCAGCGGCGAGCGAGGTCGCCAGAATGCCTCACCAGGGTGCAGAGCAGCGGAAACATGCTGCTACATATGTCGAGTAATGCAAAGTCTTTGTTTAGGTTCAAAAAGGGTGTTAAAACAGGCGTCTGCAGCCTTCCGAAAGAAATGAAAGCACTATAGGTTTTATTTCATATAGGCTTAATGAAGTGTTAAAAGAATGTTGAATTTGTATTAAGTGAATTTGTATTAAGTGCACAGTCTGTCTTGTCTGTCTTAATTCCGCATGCAGGTGCCATTTTAATTGGACCAGAGAGCAGACAGCTCTGCCTTATTAAGCCTATCCTTACTCTTCGATATATAGGCTCACTTCACGTCAACACATTTATACAAACAAATCAATTATGCAACTGATACAGGATGTGATATGACATTAAGTTGTGCATTATTGCATATACTGTTGGGATATGTTTTTCACCTGCCCGCCTCATAGCGTGTTTGTGCATGTGAACCTGTGCAGCGTGCGCGATGAGGTGGCACTGCAGCATACAAGTCAATATGGTAGCACCTTTTAGACGCTTAAAGCTGCAGGCTACACTTCGTGTAACTTCCATGCAGCGGCCCGGCGTTTTTTTTTTTTTCGTTCACCATTTATATAGGCTACACATATTTCCATTGGAGTCAGTCAGTTTTCTGCCCGTGCTCTGTGAAAGTCAAAAAGGATGTATAGCCTATAGTCTCTATCAAATCCAATCCACTATATTTATAGCGCACGTTTCAAAACTCAGGGTTTACAAAGTGCTGTAGGCCTACAGGAAAATGTATTAGCACGTTGGTTATAGGCAATTAAGGTGCAGATGACAGTGGTGAGGGAAACAGATGGCATTTGCTTACAGTGATTCAGAAGGTAAACAATGAGGCTATTGGGAGGAGAGAAGAGCTGACGGGCTGCATACTGCAGGACGCTAAGCGGCCAGAGGCGCACCGGCTGTGAAGTTGCACAACAATTATTATAAGGTATTTTTATATAGGCTTTCAAGGATATGCGGCCTCCGAAATTTCTATAACTGTTTCATCTCTAAATAAATAGCTGCGCGAAGCATGTTTCACAAACCTTTTACTGCATTTCACCTAATTACCTGCATGCATGCATGTTGCATGCGACAATAGATTCTTGAATAGCACATGCTTCACAAACTTTTAGCTTTTAATGTGGACCACCATCCCAGTCATCATTCACAACAGTAGGATAATAGGCCTACATTTACATTTAGCCTACTTCTTAATTCGGGACAAGGTAGGCATGTTATTCTATCGATCATGATTTATAGGACGAGGCTATCTGGCCAGTTTGTCATCCTGTGCTTTTCTCTTGAACACACCATACAAATAATATATACGATTTCTAATAAATTAAAATTGAATGGAATATTGCACAACAGAGTTGAAGGTGTGAACGATGCTGAACGGAGAAACGGCTGAGGACAGATCAAACTGTAAACTCAATTTGAGTCAATTATCTACTCCGATTTATTTACATGGCGACACATTTTACACGAATTATGTATATTCTGAAATATGTAATGATAATCACACCAATTAGCACTGACTGTAGGCTATAGTCTACGATTGACCAAGCGATTTGTTTGTTAAGATACACGGGCGATGTGTTTCTCCAAATTGTTAATAAACATGGTCATTGTAAAATGATGCAGAACATTGAGAACATTTTTTTCTTCTTTTTGTAATGAGACAGAAAAGAGAGTGCAGGAAACATTAGGCTATCTTGTTAACATATTCATGAAAATAATATGTGAAACAAACGTGCGAGGAATAAATGTATAGTTTTCGTTCATTTTAACATATACAACTCGCATATAGTCAATACACTGTAGAAAATTAACACATTAAAAGAGACTGTCAGCGATGTCAGAACACATCTAGCCACGTTGTCCCCGTGTTGCCTCTCCAGGTGTGAAAATAATGGAAAATAATAATAATATTGCCATTTGCTATACTGTATATAATTAATCAAATCAATAATATTTTTTATTATTCACAGATCAAAAACAAGGATATAATTAATTTGCATAAAAGGCATATTAAGGTCTCTTTTTAGACCTCACATTGACTAAATATGTTTTGATAATCAGCGCAGTCAACAATATCACATCACCATTTTAGACGAATTTACATTCCACCACTAAAATATTAAAGTATACTTACCTTATAGCTCGATGGAAATAAAAAACGAAATTATTGGCCTATATATTAAGCTATACGTGTATTTTTCACATAGGAAAAAAAATGCATTTGAACTGCAGGGATGCATTAAATTGCACAAATAATATTACTCAAGGCTTGAGATGTCTGTCGGTCAATATAGTATAGTTTACTTGCTATTCACAAGTATGGTTTGTGTTTTTATTAGCTTAATACTTTTTCGCAATTGACCCAGCATGGCATTAAATATTTTTAATGTCATCATGACTTACATTTAGGCCCATTAGTCCACCCAAATAATATAACTAACATATCATCTGCGGTCGAAATCTATAACCTATTAAAAATATATGAATACAGGCTTCAATTTGAGCTGTCCAGAATCCTCCTTGAGATTCTAAACTTGATATTTTGAAAAAGAACCAAGGTGGACACAGTTGGGGGGGGGGGGGGGACGACGACAGGCAAGCCAATCAGATTGCCCCTTCCCCCTTTGGCCAATGACAGACGCCACATTGTTGTTAAATTTGTCTAATGAAAACGTAGGAGCAACAATAGAGAGAGGGAGAGAGATCTGTATCTACTGACAATCTCTTGAGGAAGTTAGTGTCTCACGCTGCAGCGAGTAACAACCTCGGCTGAGTCGGCTCCTCCTTGAGAATATAACTTTAAGCAGAGGCATGAAGGCACTTCTCTCTCACTGCGCCTTGGATTTTAATGCGACTGTAACTCCTTCAAATGGCGCTTTGAAGCCGTCACTTCACTGAGATTAGAGACGGTGTATAGGTGTAACTTTCTAACAGATCTATAACTTCGGCTTTCCTGCATTTTCGTTAATAAGGGAGACTCCTAATTTCACTTTTTGGCCAGAGATGAGGGGAACTGCCCAGCGAACGTCTCCACATTAGATAAAACTATAGGCTGTGTCATATAGCCGCCAAGAATAGGCAACCACACTTTACCACAGGTCATTACTTCGTTTACGGCTAAATTGAAGTTAATCGGCGAGAAAAGTGGTCATGGATCTGAGACCGGAGCATGCAGCCTCATCGGCATCCCACCAGCACCACCATCCCGCGGTAGCAGCGGCAGCGGCGGCGGCAGCAGCATCAATATCAATCCCTGTGTCTATGGGCAGCCTGCTGCGGGGGCCTCCGCTGCTATTGCGGGCCACAGAAAAGTACCCACGCACCCCAAAGTGTGCTCGCTGCAGGAATCACGGCGTGGTGTCCGCTCTGAAGGGACACAAACGCTACTGTCGCTGGAAGGACTGCATGTGCGCCAAGTGCACCTTGATCGCCGAGAGGCAGCGCGTCATGGCCGCACAGGTGGCGCTGAGGAGGCAGCAGGCGCAGGAGGAGAACGAAGCCCGGGAGCTGCAACTCCTCTACGGGACCGCCGAGGGGCTGGCCCTGGCTGCCGCCAATGGCATCATCCCTCCGCGTCAGAACTACGAGGTGTTTGGCACTGTCAGCAGCGAGAGTAACTCAGGTGAGGCTACATTTGGATCCAGCCTAAACTAACTAAATAGTCTATAGAAAAGCTATATGCAATTATGCACGTGTCTGTGAGAATGTATACGAGTATAGGCTATATAGTTGATATTTATGAACGTAAAAATAGTTTAATTAGCGGCAGCCTAATATTTAATCTGTGCGTAATGGAAACATTTCCTTTACGCACAACACACAACAGTGCAGTGACAAATTCGGATTCTTATTGAGAATGCTATTTTATTTTATTCTACAATCCATATGATGCTAAATCGTAGTATACAAATATATTGCTGCTAGTGACACTCGCAATTGCTTGTGTTACAGATTCAAGTCTTCAGAAGTACGAACTGTTCGCCATGAAGAGCCACATGCCTGGATCCAGCACCCCTCAGCACATGCAGGGAAAATCAGTATCTACCGACAGCGATTCGGCACCAGGGATCTCCTCTCCAGATGTGCGACACGGTGGCTCTGGCTCAGAAAACGGAGACGGCGAGTCATTCGTCAATTCTCCGGTTTCCAAACCCCTGAAAGACGGCGAGGAGACCCCGGGCTCTGTCAGTCCACTGGGTTCAGACTCCGGTTCTGAGACCGACAAAGACGAGCAGGACCCGTCCCCTTCATCCGTGGCCTCCAGGCACATGAACGCCATCGACATCCTCACCCGGGTGTTCCCCAGCCACAAGCGGAGCGTCTTGGAGCTGGTCCTGCAGGGCTGCGGGAAGGATGTGGTTCAAGCCATCGAGCAGATTCTCAACAACAGCGCAGGAAGCCAAACTCACAGCAAGGCCAATCCGGAGGAGACGTGGACGGCTGAACGGATGCTCCTGCAGAGCGCACATCCATCTAACATCACCATCTCAACTACCGCGCCCACGAGGCCGATGTTGCCAGGAGCCATGACGCTCAGCAACCGCTCTGCGTTCTCTCCCCTTCAGCCCAACGCCCCGCACTTCTCCACCGACCCCAGTACGTACCCACTTAGTACCCACCTAGGACTCAACCCGTTGCGTCTGGCCTACTCGGCTCATAGCCGGGGACTGGCTTTCATGACGCCATACTCCACCGCCGGGTTGATGCCAACTCTAGGCTTCAGGCCACCAATGGACTATGCCTTCAGTGACCTCATAAGGGACAGGACACTCTTACACAAGGAGCAAGGCTATGCCAACGGCTTATACGGCCCTTTGGTCAACAACACGCCTGACAAGCAGTGAGGCGGTTTTTATCCCCCGAACCTGGACTGCGATTGATGCAGGCGATACATTCACATTAAAGAATGAACATTGTATTTTTAGCCAAAAGTGTTGAATGTTCTGGAGAGCGTCTGTGATGTGTTTTGGCTATGACCTATGCTGTAAATATAGGCTTATTATCTGGCTTATAGTCGCCTTGCCGGAGAAGGCGAGAAACTCACTTAGGCCATCATTTAAGAATCTGTATAGAATTGTTGAAACATGGTACAATTTGCCCATAATATATCATCTTGCTAAATTATAGGCCTAAACTTCGTTTTAACTTGTCACTTGTGCCACACACACTAATTGACAATTGGATGTCAAAGATCCGTTTCTAATATAACACAAGCTTGTAAAACACACCATAACGACGATATTTTCGTTTTGACCATTTTTATTTTAGAATTCATACTTCAGATACAGTATTTAATCGTGCAACATTAATAATACAAACGTTTTGCCAGAAAGTTTTAGATAAAAAAATGCTTAAAGTTTGCAGTTGGCGAGACATGAACACCATGTGTAGCCTATTGTTAAGAACACACGTCCATATAGGCTGTGAATTATGACATGTAGGCTACTTTACTGATGTTATAGTGAAATGAGTTGTTGTAAAGGTTTAACTAATGACGTGTAATTACCATCCGTTTCTCTTATTTCGTTTTATTCTTATTTTATTTTTCACTTATTTTCCAGTTCGTCTTCAACTGTCTGTATTAGACTACCGTATATCGCATTTGATATGAAATACCATAGGCCTTGTATCTTTCATTTTTGTCATTGTTAATCAGCTGCAATATTTTTGTGGCATTTGTAAAGTGCTGAATCAAGTAAATTGCTCTTCAAATGTTGCAAGCTGTGATGTCACATTTACCTTGCTGGAAATAAATGTTATTTTAAAGAAAAGCAGAAACGTTTTATTATTGTAGTTGTTTATTATTAGTACTAGTATAGTCTAGCCTAGTGGTGGTGGGTTAGAAGTATAGGCCTGCAGGCTATACTGCAGTGTAGTATATTAAAGCCTATACTAAAGGCTAATACCGGTATATGTTTTTTGCAAGGATATTATTGACTCGTGCTTTGGGTTTCAATTGTGACGCTCATTTAGCCTGAAAAGTGTTCCACAAATCTGTCAGAGACAGATAACATTTAGGCTTAACATGGTGTAAGTATTGTAACGAAGCAGTCAAGGAGCATTGCGTTTGTTGATAGTTTGCCATGTGGGGCCTTAGCAATGGCCAAATCAACTTAAAATTAAAATAATACATAACCTGTGCTATGAGTGAACTTTGCAGTCTGCATGGTATGTGTGCTATACACTAACGCCACTGTTCCACGCAATACAATAGTTTGTTAAATTATTTCTGCATGAGCGTATACACATTGAATACATTACACACCATTCCATTTTTACGCACGATTAGTTCACAATGCTTTGGCGAACATTTCGCATCAACACTGATATTATATTATTAAGCAAGAAAGGTAAGGTTGGTGGGGTAGCCTATATAGACTACCTACAAAATATAAAACAATAAGTTTGATGAGGTTTAAATGCAATTCAAGTTAGGCCTATTAACCCTATTTATAGAAAATGTTACGAGTAACGTTATAACGAGTGACAAACGGAAAACGGAACCAGAGACACTGTTTTTGAACGATAACTATACGGTAATTAAAATCCTCTACCTTCTATTACCGTATATATATTCATTAGGATACCATCTTATTTTACACTAATCAAAATAATAAATATACATACCGTAAATAAATAAATATTTCAATGCTATTTTAGGTGACTGTAGTGTTGTTTCAATTATAGTAATTATAATTATAATATTAATATTATTATAAATGTGGGATCTGTTGAAGGCCAAGATAACCTGTTGATCTTGAATAATCCACTACTACGGTACTAATCGGGATTCTTAATAAATCATTATATACAATAAACAACAACCTCGACGAAATTGGACTGTTCACATTCAGCAAATGAACGTTACGTTACGTGCATGGATTTAGGTAGGCTCAGAGCAGAGTTACGAGAACTCTCCGTTCACATCTTAAATGCACCATTAGACCTACGGCTATATTTCCTTAGCTTTCGACGTGTAGGGCTATAGCTAAATAGGCCTACACATCGAAATGTGTGATAGGACAGGGGAACGTTATATAATTATGCTTTCCAAATATTCTGTCACCAGAAAAATGGGATCTCAAAAAGCTAATATAACAACGTCAACAAAGTATGTGCCCTTCCCTTGCACAGAAAACGAAACCTTATAGCCTATACACCCGGTGAGTGAACACCATTGCACATTTCATAAACTGTTTGTTTTTGTAAGCTACCAAGACTTTCATAAAAGACCTGCCAACGTAGAATGGACATTTCAGCCTTGAGTAATGATCGTAATGAATAATGATGAGAGGGACAGTATTGATATATTTTATTTAAAAAGCCCTTAGACCTTTTGACAGCAGTTTGACAGCAGTTTGGCTATATTTGACCAGTGATTTTCACCCTTTCTATTTCACTGCCAACTTGATGCATTATAATAGGCTACGGAACCCCGTTTTAGATTCAATTGTATTATTTTTTACTTTTTATTTTTTAATACGATTATATTGTTGGACTTGATTTGATCTGATAATCCAGAATTTGGTCCAGAATTCATATAGGCTATAGTTATAGCCTAGCCTATAACAGTGACTCTGATCAAATTATTATCTAGGCCTATGGTTATACATTTTTGAAATATTGGTGAACATTAACTATCCATCAATTAGCATGGGACCCCCGGGAACTGTTCCGTTTGAACCACTGTAAATTGCATTTAATTCGAGGACAGCATGCTTTCAACACCCACCCTGCACTCTCCTCTCTGTTTTGGAGCTTGGCAATTTGAAGGTCCATGGCGCCATCTAGGGGTAAAAGATATCAGCAAAAATATATTTTTTCTTTCTTGTACAGAGTATAGGGTTCTCTAGCTAATAGTACCACCTAGCGGTCCGATACTGCGTGGATTCCTGGGAAATATACAGTAGCCTACTGCAGTGCAGTACGTGTTCAGTCCTATTCAATATGCCATAAAACAGTCATATAGATATACCGGTAGCCTATATAGGTAGCCTATACTGAACTGTAGCCCTACGGGCAAGGCTTTCCTCCCCATCCCCTCCCCATATTTCTGGCAGATATAGTTGAGGGGTGATTTCTCCATTCTGCCACAAGCATTTCACCTCATGGTGGTTTTCCCAGTAACTTCAGGCTTTTGTCCAGTGAGTTGTGAATGTGATACACCTCCAGCACTGAATAACGTCTGTGGCTCTAATGTTTGTCTCAGTCAGTATTGTCATCTCTCTCTGTTCTTTTCCTCCAGTTGTCTCTTCAACTCTCTCTGCATCTTTGTGTTTGAGATCATGAAGTTCTGGATCTCAGGCAGGAGAACATTATTCATCAGATTTCTCTCTGCTTCCATTCTGGCCTCTGCTTCCTATGGCTCTCATCTCATCTTGTCCATGTCCTGTGTCTGTCTGTGTGTGTGTGTGTGTGTGTGTGTGTGTGTGTGTGTGTGTGTGTGTGTGTGTGTGTGTGTGACTGTGTGTGTGTGTGTGTGTGTGTGTGTGTGCGCGCGCGTGCGCGCGTGTGCGTGTCTCTCTTTCCTCTCATCTCATTCTCTCTCTTTGCTCTATATAACCTCTCCTGCTTTCTCTCCATCTCCTGCCTTCCCTCAGACTCCCTTCTCAGCTCTTGTTCTGCCCACACAGTGTAGTGGTCATGTTGAATTATCCTGTGAAACAGCACCACCCTGTGGTACCCCAGGGTTTCTTATTTTCATGTTTGCCTTGTGCTTGCAATTAGATAGGCTACAACATATATTTCAGCTGTGCTCAGTCAGTCAGTCAAATGTCTTCAGCTCCAGTGTACTGCTGTTTGTGTTTTCTCTTGGGCTGTGAGTAATTTAATTGTTGATTCTATCATGATGGCAGGTTATTTTATGTTGTTTCATGTTGTTTGCATTTGTTCAGATGTAGTATAAATCAGCTTAAGTGATTTAGTACTCTCTGTATTGTGCTTTCTGTATTGTAACAGTCATTTGGAATGTTTGTATTTTGTTGTTACAGTTTCACAAATTGACCAGTAAAACTTCATAAAGACAACGCCTTCTCTGTGGAGTTTGTTGGGAGATGTTTAGCTGGTGGGATAGCTGGCATCCTCAGCTAGTGAGGCCTACACAGCTCTCCTTCCAACTCTTTTCTTCTCTGCATCCCTCTCCTCCCTCATTTGTCTCTCCTATTCACTCGTTCAATGGTCGATCTTCCTGATGCCTCCCCCGTGCTCTTGGATGGATCAGTCTATCTTTCTTCCTCAAAGAGTCTTTAATTCTTTATGCCCCTTATCAAATCTCCCCCATCTCTTGTTCCTCATGTGTCTACTCTCCCCCAAGTCCCTCTGAATCTCTCTGACCAGGTCCTCCGCCACCTTTGATTGATTGAATGTTGATTGATTGATTGATTGAATATTTTATTAGACAGAAATGCAAACAGAGTATATAGGCAAACACTTTGACTTGAAAGGATAGGACCAAAAAAGCCCTTGTATTCTTGTTTCCATTCGGGTCCTATATGTATTCATATCATCACAAAATATAAAACACTATTGTACTTTTTTGTGTGGAAAAAAGGAGGGTGTAAAAGAGGGGGGGAGGGGTGATCTCCTGTCTAAGAGAGATGTGATCATATCCTCTCCCAGCTTTGGCCTACTGAAAGGTGGATTTTCAAGCCCGTTTGAAAGGAGGCCAGTGATCTGCATTTCTTTGAGGGTAGGGGTCAGCCCGTTCCACACTTGGGTGGCAGTGCTGTAGGAGAATAATTTACCCATGTCTGTTTAAAGGTGGGTGGTACCAGATCATTGTTCTCACTCCCCCTCTAATATTGTGGCTGTGGGTGTCGCTCACTTTGTTTTAGTCATGGTATGCGGGTACTGAGGGCATTGAGGTAAAGGACACACCTGGTAGATCTGAGTGCTATAGAAGTTCTTTGTGTTTGGATGCCACCATGCTGTCTATCTTCTCCAGCAGCTGTGTAATCTGATCTGACCAGGATGAGGCATCCGTTCCGGGGACTGCCCATAACTCCTACATTCATAGGCGGCGGGTGCATAAGGCTAGGGAAGGCTTAGCCTTCCCAAAAATTATGCTGGATATTTTTTTAAATATATATAATATATGTGCGCAGCATTATAGAAGGCTATTGTGTGTGTGTGTGTGTGTTGTCGCTGCCCCCCATGGTGATCGCTGATCGGATAGGCTATACACTATACAGCATATGATTGACTACTATTGGTATGTCTGTAAACCTCGTCCTTCCAGTCGCTTTGTAGCAAAGAGTAGCGCGCGGCCGCGCGCTGGTTTGTTTTGGGAAACAGCAAAATGTATTTTTCAATGCAAATATAAAGTAGCCTAATTCAGAAGAAGAAGCTGTGAGTCGGCTGTGTCAGAACTCAGCAGCACCAGTGCCTAGGCTGCACGGTTCACAGTTCACACCACTGCAGCAACACTGACACGTTCAGCGGAGTGACTGCTGTCTCTGTGCCGTCTGTAGAGCCATGAGCCGCGACTCCCGGAGGGGCAGCAACACCGCCGGGTAATCTACACTGAGTACTGACTGACTCGAGACTTGAGAAAAAGACGTCCAAAAGTCGTTGTCTGTGTATAGGCTAATTCATTGGTAAAAGTATGCTAAATAACTCATTTTTAGACCATCTGGGAAATAAATAAATAAATAAATCCGCGGCGGCGGCCTCGCTTCGCTCGGCCGCGAGAGTCCTCCCCCAAACGCAATTCTGTAGCCTACCCAAAGGTAAAACTCACCCGCCGCCTATGCCTACATTCCATTACTCCGACTATGTGGCTTCGCGTGCGGTTGGGGTTGTCTCACATCTCTCTCCTGACTGCCTGCTTAGAGAAACTCAACACTATGTTTCATACTGTCAGCATGGATACAGATTGTACCATGAAGGCGGCACTTTAACTTGAGGTGCACCGGGGCACCACACAGGGTTAATGCTGCTCACTGGAGGACTCCAGTGAACAACCATAAAAGTCTGGAGCATACACCAGCACCAACCGTCTCCCACAGACGCCCCCTGTCTCCTCCTACTCCTCTGGCTCAGTTCAGAGGAGCTGGCCTCAGCACCAAAAACTCCTTACGCATCCTGCGTAAGGAGTTTTTGTCTAAACAAATGGAATTCACGCGCCCAGCGTAGTGTTACTGCGTTTCTCACTGCTACAGTCCTCCCCAGTAGCACCAGTCTCAGCTCAGACATGTATGGCGAGTTGACACTGGTGAGTCAATAATGTTGTCTGCTGCACTGTAAGACAACAGTGGAAGAATTGTGAAAATGCCACGTCTAAAGTGTTGTTATAGAGACTTGCAGGCATAGTGGGAAAGACTCATAATTGCTGTCCTGTTCTGGGACAAATTGATCGTCTACTCTTCAGACATGTTTGATAACCGTATTTGATCGTACTATAAATGAATAAATCAAGTCAATTGTAAAGACAGCTGGTGACACATTTAACTGTTGCATTCTACTCTATATGGAACAAACAAACAAACAAACAAACAAACTGTTGAGTTACCTCTGCCCTCTCCTCCTTCGTACAGCTGCAATGTTGGTGAGTTTGACGGTATTTAATACTATTAGATAGGACTTTTCTGTTTGGATGAATGGGCTGTCTATGGGACGTTGCACCTAGGTAGCACCTTGCTGGCATTGGCAAGATGCAGATGCAGATGGCAGATATTTTGACATTCCGTTTTATTTTATTTTTTATGTTGCCACTAGCCTACTGTTGGAGCAGCCGTTCTACACAGGTTCATCTGTGTAGTTTATGGATCAATGGGATAGTTCCAATGTTTGGAACTATAGCCCATAGCACCCCGCTTTACGGCGAGATCAAAGCGTGTCGCCACTCTTACTATTCCACTCGGGTCCTGTGGTCCACTGGTGGTCTCCTGGGGAATTTCAGGTGTCACAGCATGTGGCTCTAATGTCCTGGTGTATTCATTTATCTGAAGTATATCTCGAGTTGACTGTATTAACACTAATATTCATAGACATTATACACAAATCAAAATGTGCTGACGGCTATGGCTGTTTTCCTCCCAAGGAGTGTTTTCTGTGCAAAACTAATGCTTGGAATGAATTCAGAATCATGAAAACCCCCTAGTTTCATATGTCACATTAAAGAATGATGACATTTTTATGTGAATGATGAATGTTAATGGTCACATATTATGCTAATAACTCAAATTTCCCACGGGAGTTGAATTTCAAACTTTAATACATGTTATTAGACACTTTAGAAACATATTGGTGAGGTAATTTCTTGGTAACGATTTAGTTCCCAGATGTTCATAGGTTTCTCTTACTATTGTTTGTGGAACGGGCAAAATAGCAACAAGATTGAACAAGTGCTGACATTTGCAATAGATTTGCAGCGGTGGCTCAGGGGTAGAGTGGCTGGATGGAACCACAAGGTTGCCAGTTCGAAACCGGGCTCCACCAGAGTTAGTGTCGAAGTGCCCAAGACACTGGACCCCACATTGCTTCTGGTGTGCTTGTTGGGGCCCTGCATGGTTTCCGCCACCATCGGTTTGTGAATGAATGTGTGAATGTAAAGTACAATATTATGTAAAGCGGCAAGGCGGATTGGATAAAGGTGCTATAATATAAATGCACCATTTACCATTTTTACATGTGCAAAAGATAATAGGCTACTAAAGTCTGAGTTGGGAAAGGCTTTGGATTTTCATCATTGTCGAAAATCATATCAATCAATATTACTAACGATTATCTTTGTAGATTAAATTAGGTTGACTGTACTTGACTGTAATGATGGGAAAAAAAATGAAAAAATGAAAAAAAGATGGGTTATACCCCATCGTTTTTGGAATTTTTGAATTCATCGTTTTTCATCATTTTGGACCATGGGCCATGAAAAACGGCGTGCTATAGTATGCCGTACGATATGGCTATAGCCCATATCGTACGGCATACTATAGCACGCCGTTTTTCATCATTTTTGAGGATTTGAAAAAAAAAAAACATGGGTTATAGCCCATCGTTTTTTTTTTTTTTTTTTTTTTTTTTTAATCCTCATCATTTTGGACCGTGGGCTATAGCCCATACCGTACGGCATACTATGGCACACCGTTTTTCATAATTTTTGAGGATTTGAAAAAAAATGAAAAAATAAAAAAAACGATGGGTTATAGCCCATGTTTTTTGAAAATTTGAAAAAAAAAGTTAGCCTCGTTTCTCATCATTTTGGACCATGGGCTATAGCCCATATCGTACGGCATACTATAGCACGCCGTTTTTCATCATTTTTGAGGATTTGGAAAAAATGAAAAAACGATGGGTTATAGCCCATGTTTTTTGAAATTTTGAAAAAAAAAGTTAGCCTCGTTTCTCATCATTTTGGACCGTGGGCTATAGCCCATATCGTACGGCATACTATGGCACGCCGTTTTTCATCATTTTTGAGGATTTGAAAAAAATGAAAAAACGATGGGTTATAGCCCATGTTTTTTGAAATTTTGAAAAATAAAGTTAGCCTCGTTTCTCATCATTTTGGACCGTGGGCTATAGCCCATACCGTATGGCATACTATGGCACACCGTTTTTCATCATTTTTGAGGATTTGAAAAAAATGAAAAATGAAAAAAACGGTGGGTTATAGCCCATGTTTTTTGAAATTTTGAAAAAAAAGGTTAGCCTCGTTTCTCATCATTTTGGACCGTGGGCTATAGCCCATATCGTACGGCATACTATGGCACGCCGTTTTTCATCATTTTTAAGGATTTGAAAAAAATGAAAAATGGAAAAAACGGTGGGTTATAGCCCATGTTTTTTGAAATTTTGAAAAACAAATTAGCCTCGTTTCCCATCATTTTGGACCGTGGGCTATTGCCCATATCGTACGGCATACTATGGCACGCCGTTTTTCATCATTTTTGAGGATTTGAAAAAAATGAAAAATGAAAAAAACGGTGGGTTATAGCCCATGTTTTTAGAAATTTTGAAAAAAAAAGTTAGCCTCGTTTCTCATCATTTTGGACCGTGGGCTATAGCCCATATCGTACGGCATACTATGGCACGCCGTTTTTGATCATTTTTGAGGTTTTGAAAAAAATGAAAAATGAAAAAAACGGTGGGTTATAGCCCATGTTTTTTGAAATTTTGAAAAAAAAAGTTAGCCTCGTTTCTCATCATTTTGGACCGTGGGCTATAGCCCATATCGTACGGCATACTATGGCACGCCGTTTTTCATCATTTTTGAGGATTTGAAAAAAAATTAAAATTAAAAAAACGGTGGGTTATAGCCCATGTTTTTTGAAATTTTGAAAAAAAAAGTTAGCCTCGTTTCTCATCATTTTGGACCGTGGGCTATAGCCCATATCGTACGGCATACTATAGCACGCCGTTTTTCATCATTTTTGAGGATTTGAAAAAAATGAAAAATGAAAAAAACGGTGGGTTATAGCCCATGTTTTTTGAAATTTTGAAAAAGAAAGTTAGCCTCGTTTCTCATCATTTTGGACCGTGGGCTATAGCCCATATCGTACGGCATACTATGGCACGCCGTTTTTCATCATTTTTGAGGATTTGAAAAAAATGAAAAATGAAATAAACGGTGGGTTATAGCCCATGTTTTTTGAAATTTTGAAAAAAAAAGTTAGCCTCGTTTCTCATCATTTTGGACCGTGGGCTATAGCACATATCGTACGGCATACTATGGCACGCCGTTTTTCATCATTTTTGAGGATTTGAAAAAAATGAAAAATGAAAAAAACGGTGGGTTATAGCCCATGTTTTTTGAAATTTTGAAAAAAAAAGTTAGCCTCGTTTCTCATCATTTTGGACCGTGGGCTATAGCACATATCGTACGGCATACTATGGCACGCCGTTTTTCATCATTTTTGAGGATTTGAAAAAAATGAAAAATGAAAAAAACGGTGGGTTATAGCCCATGTTTTTTGAAATTTTGAAAAAAAAAGTTAGCCTCGTTTCTCATCATTTTGGACCGTGGGCTATAGCCCATATCGTACGGCATACTATGGCACGCCGTTTTTCATCATTTTTGAGGATTTGAAAAAAATGAAAAATGAAAAAAACGGTGGGTTATAGCCCATGTTTTTTGAAATTTTGAAAAAAAAGGTTAGCCTCGTTTCTCATCATTTTGGACCATGGGCTATAGCCCATATCGTACGGCATACTATGGCACGCCGTTTTTCATCATTTTTAAGGATTTGAAAAAAATGAAAAATGGAAAAAATGGTGGGTTATAGCCCATGTTTTTTGAAATTTTGAAAAAAAAATTAGCCTCGTTTCCCATCATTTTGGACCGTGGGCTATAGCCCATATCGTACGGCATACTATGGCACGCCGTTTTTCATCATTTTTGAGGATTTGAAAAAAATGAAAAATGAAAAAAACGGTGGGTTATAGCCCATGTTTTTAGAAAATTTGAAAAAAAAAGTTAGCCTCGTTTCTCATCATTTTGGACCGTGGGCTATAGCCCATATCGTACGGCATACTATGGCACGCCGTTTTTGATCATTTTTGAGGTTTTGAAAAAAATGAAAAATGAAAAAAACGGTGGGTTATAGCCCATGTTTTTTGAAATTTTGAAAAAAAAGTTAGCCTCGTTTCTCATCATTTTGGACCGTGGGCTATAGCCCATATCGTACGGCATACTATGGCACGCCGTTTTTCATCATTTTTGAGGATTTGAAAAAAATGAAAAATGAAAAAAACGGTGGGTTATAGCCCATGTTTTTTGAAATTTTGAAAAAAAAGGTTAGCCTCGTTTCTCATCATTTTGGACCATGGGCTATAGCCCATATCGTACGGCATACTATGGCACGCCGTTTTTCATCATTTTTAAGGATTTGAAAAAAATGAAAAATGGAAAAAACGGTGGGTTATAGCCCATGTTTTTTGAAATTTTGAAAAAAAAATTAGCCTCGTTTCCCATCATTTTGGACCGTGGGCTATAGCCCATATCGTACGGCATACTATGGCACGCCGTTTTTCATCATTTTTGAGGATTTGAAAAAAATGAAAAATGAAAAAAACGGTGGGTTATAGCCCATGTTTTTAGAAAATTTGAAAAAAAAAGTTAGCCTCGTTTCTCATCATTTTGGACCGTGGGCTATAGCCCATATCGTACGGCATACTATGGCACGCCGTTTTTGATCATTTTTGAGGTTTTGAAAAAAATGAAAAATGAAAAAAACGGTGGGTTATAGCCCATGTTTTTTGAAATTTTGAAAAAAAAGTTAGCCTCGTTTCTCATCATTTTGGACCGTGGGCTATAGCCCATATCGTACGGCATACTATGGCACGCCGTTTTTCATCATTTTTGAGGATTTGAAAAAAATGAAAAATGAAAAAAACGGTGGGTTATAGCCCATGTTTTTTGAAATTTTGAAAAAAATAGTTAGCCTCGTTTCTCATCATTTTGGACCGTGGGCTATAGCCCATATCGTACGGCATACTATGGCACGCCGTTTTTCATCATTTTTGAGGATTTGAAAAAAATGAAAAATGAAAAAAACGGTGGGTTATAGCCCATGTTTTTAGAAAATTTGAAAAAAAAAGTTAGCCTCGTTTCTCATCATTTTGGACCGTGGGCTATAGCCCATATCGTACGGCATACTATGGCACGCCGTTTTTGATCATTTTTGAGGTTTTGAAAAAAATGAAAAATGAAAAAAACGGTGGGTTATAGCCCATGTTTTTTGAAATTTTGAAAAAAAAAGTTAGCCTCGTTTCTCATCATTTTGGACCGTGGGCTATAGCCCATATCGTACGGCATACTATGGCACGCCGTTTTTCATCATTTTTGAGGATTTGAAAAAAATGAAAAATGAAAAAAACGGTGGGTTATAGCCCATGTTTTTTGAAATTTTGAAAAAAATAGTTAGCCTCGTTTCTCATCATTTTGGACCGTGGGCTATAGCCCATATCGTATGGCATACTATGGCACGCCGTTTTTCATCATTTTTGAGGATTTGAAAAAAATGAAAAATGAAAAAAACGGTGGGTTATAGCCCATGTTTTTTGAAATTTTGAAAAAAAAAGTTAGCCTCGTTTCTCATCATTTTGGACCGTGGGCTATAGCCCATATCGTACGGCATACTATGGCACGCCGTTTTTCATCATTTTTGAGGATTTGAAAAAAATGAAAAATGAAAAAAACGGTGGGTTATAGCCCATGTTTTTTGAAATTTTGAAAAAAAAAGTTAGCCTCGTTTCTCATCATTTTGGACCGTGGGCTATAGCCCATATCGTACGGCATACTATGGCACGCCGTTTTTCATCATTTTTGAGGATTTGAAAAAAATTTAAAATTAAAAAAACGGTGGGTTATAGCCCATGTTTTTTGAAATTTTGAAAAAAAAAGTTAGCCTCGTTTCTCATCATTTTGGACCATGGGCTATAGCCCATATCGTACGGCATACTATAGCACGCCGTTTTTCATCATTTTTGAGGATTTGAAAAAAATGAAAAATGAAAAAAACGGTGGGTTATAGCCCATGTTTTTTGAAATTTTGAAAAAAAAAGTTAGCCTCGTTTCTCATCATTTTGGACCGTGGGCTATAGCCCATATCGTACGGCATACTATGGCACGCCGTTTTTCATCATTTTTGAGGATTTGAAAAAAATGAAAAATGAAATAAACGGTGGGTTATAGCCCATGTTTTTTGAAATTTTGAAAAAAAAAGTTAGCCTCGTTTCTCATCATTTTGGACCGTGGGCTATAGCACATATCGTACGGCATACTATGGCACGCCGTTTTTCATCATTTTTGAGGATTTGAAAAAAATGAAAAATGAAAAAAACGGTGGGTTATAGCCCATGTTTTTTGAAAATTTGAAAAAAAAAGTTAGCCTCGTTTCTCATCATTTTGGACCGTGGGCTATAGCCCATATCGTACGGCATACTATGGCACGCTGTTTTTCATCATTTTTGAGGATTTGAAAAAAATGAAAAATGAAAAAAACGGTGGGTTATAGCCCATGTTTTTTGAAATTTTGAAAAAAAAAGTTAGCCTCGTTTCTCATCATTTTGGACCGTGGGCTATAGCCCATATCGTACGGCATACTATTGCACGCTGTTTTTCATCATTTTTGAGGATTTGAAAAAAATGAAAAATGAAAAAAACGGTGGGTTATAGCCCATGTTTTTTGAAATTTTGAAAAAAAAAGTTAGCCTCGTTTCTCATCATTTTGGACCGTGGGCTATAGCCCATATCGTACGGCATACTATGGCACGCCGTTTTTCATCATTTTTGAGGATTTGAAAAAAATGAAAAATGAAAAAAACGGTGGGTTATAGCCCATGTTTTTTGAAATTTTGAAAAAAAAAGTTAGCCTCGTTTCTCATCATTTTGGACCGTGGGCTATAGCCCATATCGTACGGCATACTATGGCACGCCGTTTTTGATCATTTTTGAGGTTTTGAAAAAAATGAAAAATGAAAAAAACGGTGGGTTATAGCCCATGTTTTTTGAAATTTTGAAAAAAAAAGTTAGCCTCGTTTCTCATCATTTTGGACCGTGGGCTATAGCCCATATCGTACGGCATACTATGGCACGCCGTTTTTCATCATTTTTGAGGATTTGAAAAAAATGAAAAATGAAAAAAACGGTGGGTTATAGCCCATGTTTTTTGAAATTTTGAAAAAAATAGTTAGCCTCGTTTCTCATCATTTTGGACCGTGGGCTATAGCCCATATCGTACGGCATACTATGGCACGCCGTTTTTCATCATTTTTGAGGATTTGAAAAAAATGAAAAATGAAAAAAACGGTGGGTTATAGCCCATGTTTTTAGAAAATTTGAAAAAAAAAGTTAGCCTCGTTTCTCATCATTTTGGACCGTGGGCTATAGCCCATATCGTACGGCATACTATGGCACGCCGTTTTTGATCATTTTTGAGGTTTTGAGAAAAATGAAAAAAACGGTGGGTTATAGCCCATGTTTTTTGAAATTTTGAAAAAAAAAGTTAGCCTCGTTTCTCATCATTTTGGACCGTGGGCTATAGCCCATATCGTACGGCATACTATGGCACGCCGTTTTTCATCATTTTTGAGGATTTGAAAAAAATGAAAAATGAAAAAAACGGTGGGTTATAGCCCATGTTTTTTGAAATTTTGAAAAAAATAGTTAGCCTCGTTTCTCATCATTTTGGACCGTGGGCTATAGCCCATATCGTATGGCATACTATGGCACGCCGTTTTTGATCATTTTTGAGGATTTGAAAAAAATGAAAAATGAAAAAAACGGTGGGTTATAGCCCATGTTTTTTGAAATTTTGAAAAAAACAGTTAGCCTCGTTTCTCATCATTTTGGACCGTGGGCTATAGCCCATATCGTACGGCATACTATGGCACGCCGTTTTTCATCATTTTTGAGGATTTGAAAAAAATGAAAAATGAAAAAAACGGTGGGTTATAGCCCATGTTTTTTGAAATTTTGAAAAAAAAAGTTAGCCTCGTTTCTCATCATTTTGGACCGTGGGCTATAGCCCATATCGTACGGCATACTATGGCACGCCGTTTTTCATCATTTTTGAGGATTTGAAAAAAATTAAAAATTAAAAAAACGGTGGGTTATAGCCCATGTTTTTTGAAATTTTGAAAAAAAAAGTTAGCCTCGTTTCTCATCATTTTGGACCATGGGCTATAGCCCATATCGTACGGCATACTATAGCACGCCGTTTTTCATCATTTTTGAGGATTTGAAAAAAATGAAAAATGAAAAAAACGGTGGGTTATAGCCCATGTTTTTTGAAATTTTGAAAAAAAAAGTTAGCCTCGTTTCTCATCATTTTGGACCGTGGGCTATAGCCCATATCGTACGGCATACTATGGCACGCCGTTTTTCATCATTTTTGAGGATTTGAAAAAAATGAAAAATGAAATAAACGGTGGGTTATAGCCCATGTTTTTTGAAATTTTGAAAAAAAAAGTTAGCCTCGTTTCTCATCATTTTGGACCGTGGGCTATAGCACATATCGTACGGCATACTATGGCACGCCGTTTTTCATCATTTTTGAGGATTTGAAAAAAATGAAAAATGAAAAAAACGGTGGGTTATAGCCCATGTTTTTTGAAAATTTGAAAAAAAAAGTTAGCCTCGTTTCTCATCATTTTGGACCGTGGGCTATAGCCCATATCGTACGGCATACTATGGCACGCTGTTTTTCATCATTTTTGAGGATTTGAAAAAAATGAAAAATGAAAAAAACGGTGGGTTATAGCCCATGTTTTTTGAAATTTTGAAAAAAAAAGTTAGCCTCGTTTCTCATCATTTTGGACCGTGGGCTATAGCCCATATCGTACGGCATACTATTGCACGCCGTTTTTCATCATTTTTGAGGATTTGAAAAAAATGAAAAATGAAAAAAACGGTGGGTTATAGCCCATGTTTTTTGAAATTTTGAAAAAAAAAGTTAGCCTCGTTTCTCATCATTTTGGACCGTGGGCTATAGCCCATATCGTACGGCATACTATGGCACGCCGTTTTTCATCATTTTTGAGGATTTGAAAAAAATGAAAAATGAAAAAAACGGTGGGTTATAGCCCATGTTTTTTGAAATTTTGAAAAAAAAAGTTAGCCTCGTTTCTCATCATTTTGGACCGTGGGCTATAGCCCATATCGTACGGCATACTATAGCACGCCGTTTTTCATCATTTTTGAGGATTTGAAAAAAATGAAAAATGAAAAAAACGGTGGGTTATAGCCCATGTTTTTTGAAATTTTGAAAAAAAAAGTTAGCCTCGTTTCTCATCATTTTGGACCGTGGGCTATAGCCCATATCGTACGGCATACTATGGCACGCCGTTTTTCATCATTTTTGAGGATTTGAAAAAAATGAAAAATGAAAAAAACGGTGGGTTATAGCCCATGTTTTTAGAAAATTTGAAAAAAAAAGTTAGCCTCGTTTCTCATCATTTTGGACCGTGGGCTATAGCCCATATCGTACGGCATACTATGGCACGCCGTTTTTCATCATTTTTGAGGATTTGAAAAAAATGAAAAATGAAAAAAACGGTGGGTTATAGCCCATGTTTTTTGAAATTTTGAAAAAAAAAGTTAGCCTCGTTTCTCATCATTTTGGACCGTGGGCTATAGCCCATATCGTACGGCATACTATTGCACGCCGTTTTTCATCATTTTTGAGGATTTGAAAAAAATGAAAAATGAAAAAAACGGTGGGTTATAGCCCATGTTTTTTGAAATTTTGAAAAAAAAAGTTAGCCTCGTTTCTCATCATTTTGGACCGTGGGCTATAGCCCATATCGTACGGCATACTATAGCACGCCGTTTTTCATCATTTTTGAGGATTTGAAAAAAATGAAAAATGAAAAAAACGGTGGGTTATAGCCCATGTTTTTTGAAATTTTGAAAAAAAAAGTTAGCCTCGTTTCTCATCATTTTGGACCGTGGGCTATAGCCCATATCGTACGGCATACTATGGCACGCCGTTTTTCATCATTTTTGAGGATTTGAAAAAAATGAAAAATGAAAAAAACGGTGGGTTATAGCCCATGTTTTTTGAAATTTTGAAAAAAAAAGTTAGCCTCGTTTCTCATCATTTTGGACCGTGGGCTATAGCCCATATCGTACGGCATACTATGGCACGCCGTTTTTCATCATTTTTGAGGATTTGAAAAAAATGAAAAATGAAAAAAACGGTGGGTTATAGCCCATGTTTTTTGAAATTTTGAAAAAAAAAGTTAGCCTCGTTTCTCATCATTTTGGACCGTGGGCTATAGCCCATATCGTACGGCATACTATGGCACGCCGTTTTTCATCATTTTTGAGGATTTGAAAAAAATGAAAAATTAAAAAAACGGTGGGTTATAGCCCATGTTTTTAGAAAATTTGAAAAAAAAAGTTAGCCTCGTTTCTCATCATTTTGGACCGTGGGCTATAGCCCATATCGTACGGCATACTATGGCACGCCGTTTTTGATCATTTTTGAGGTTTTGAAAAAAATGAAAAATGAAAAAAACGGTGGGTTATAGCCCATGTTTTTTGAAATTTTGAAAAAAAAAGTTAGCCTCGTTTCTCATCATTTTGGACCGTGGGCTATAGCCCATATCGTACGGCATACTATGGCACGCCGTTTTTCATCATTTTTGAGGATTTGAAAAAAATGAAAAATGAAAAAAATGGTGGGTTATAGCCCATGTTTTTTGAAATTTTGAAAAAAATAGTTAGCCTCGTTTCTCATCATTTTGGACCGTGGGCTATAGCCCATATCGTATGGCATACTATGGCACGCCGTTTTTCATCATTTTTGAGGATTTGAAAAAAATGAAAAATGAAAAAAACGGTGGGTTATAGCCCATGTTTTTTGAAATTTTGAAAAAAAAAGTTAGCCTCGTTTCTCATCATTTTGGACCGTGGACTATAGCCCATATCGTACGGCATACTATGGCACGCCGTTTTTCATCATTTTTGAGGATTTGAAAAAAATGAAAAATGAAAAAAACGGTGGGTTATAGCCCATGTTTTTTGAAATTTTGAAAAAAAAAGTTAGCCTCGTTTCTCATCATTTTGGACCGTGGGCTATAGCCCATATCGTACGGCATACTATGGCACGCCGTTTTTCATCATTTTTGAGGATTTGAAAAAAATGAAAAATTAAAAAAACGGTGGGTTATAGCCCATGTTTTTAGAAAATTTGAAAAAAAAAGTTAGCCTCGTTTCTCATCATTTTGGACCGTGGGCTATAGCCCATATCGTACGGCATACTATGGCACGCCGTTTTTGATCATTTTTGAGGTTTTGAAAAAAATGAAAAATGAAAAAAACGGTGGGTTATAGCCCATGTTTTTTGAAATTTTGAAAAAAAAAGTTAGCCTCGTTTCTCATCATTTTGGACCGTGGGCTATAGCCCATATCGTACGGCATACTATGGCACGCCGTTTTTCATCATTTTTGAGGATTTGAAAAAAATGAAAAATGAAAAAAATGGTGGGTTATAGCCCATGTTTTTTGAAATTTTGAAAAAAATAGTTAGCCTCGTTTCTCATCATTTTGGACCGTGGGCTATAGCCCATATCGTATGGCATACTATGGCACGCCGTTTTTCATCATTTTTGAGGATTTGAAAAAAATGAAAAATGAAAAAAACGGTGGGTTATAGCCCATGTTTTTTGAAATTTTGAAAAAAAAAGTTAGCCTCGTTTCTCATCATTTTGGACCGTGGACTATAGCCCATATCGTACGGCATACTATGGCACGCCGTTTTTCATCATTTTTGAGGATTTGAAAAAAATGAAAAATGAAAAAAACGGTGGGTTATAGCCCATGTTTTTTGAAATTTTGAAAAAAAAAGTTAGCCTCGTTTCTCATCATTTTGGACCGTGGGCTATAGCCCATATCGTACGGCATACTATGGCACGCCGTTTTTCATCATTTTTGAGGATTTGAAAAAAATTTAAAATTAAAAAAACGGTGGGTTATAGCCCATGTTTTTTGAAATTTTGAAAAAAAAAGTTAGCCTCGTTTCTCATCATTTTGGACCATGGGCTATAGCCCATATCGTACGGCATACTATAGCACGCCGTTTTTCATCATTTTTGAGGATTTGAAAAAAATGAAAAATGAAAAAAACGGTGGGTTATAGCCCATGTTTTTTGAAATTTTGAAAAAAAAAGTTAGCCTCGTTTCTCATCATTTTGGACCGTGGGCTATAGCCCATATCGTACGGCATACTATGGCACGCCGTTTTTCATCATTTTTGAGGATTTGAAAAAAATGAAAAATGAAATAAACGGTGGGTTATAGCCCATGTTTTTTGAAATTTTGAAAAAAAAAGTTAGCCTCGTTTCTCATCATTTTGGACCGTGGGCTATAGCACATATCGTACGGCATACTATGGCACGCCGTTTTTCATCATTTTTGAGGATTTGAAAAAAATGAAAAATGAAAAAAACGGTGGGTTATAGCCCATGTTTTTTGAAAATTTGAAAAAAAAAGTTAGCCTCGTTTCTCATCATTTTGGACCGTGGGCTATAGCCCATATCGTACGGCATACTATGGCACGCTGTTTTTCATCATTTTTGAGGATTTGAAAAAAATGAAAAATGAAAAAAACGGTGGGTTATAGCCCATGTTTTTTGAAATTTTGAAAAAAAAAGTTAGCCTCGTTTCTCATCATTTTGGACCGTGGGCTATAGCCCATATCGTACGGCATACTATTGCACGCCGTTTTTCATCATTTTTGAGGATTTGAAAAAAATGAAAAATGAAAAAAACGGTGGGTTATAGCCCATGTTTTTTGAAATTTTGAAAAAAAAAGTTAGCCTCGTTTCTCATCATTTTGGACCGTGGGCTATAGCCCATATCGTACGGCATACTATGGCACGCCGTTTTTCATCATTTTTGAGGATTTGAAAAAAATGAAAAATGAAAAAAACGGTGGGTTATAGCCCATGTTTTTTGAAATTTTGAAAAAAAACGTTAGCCTCGTTTCTCATCATTTTGGACCGTGGGCTATAGCCCATATCGTACGGCATACTATGGCACGCCGTTTTTGATCATTTTTGAGGTTTTGAAAAAAATGAAAAATGAAAAAAACGGTGGGTTATAGCCCATGTTTTTTGAAATTTTGAAAAAAAAAGTTAGCCTCGTTTCTCATCATTTTGGACCGTGGGCTATAGCCCATATCGTACGGCATACTATGGCACGCCGTTTTTCATCATTTTTGAGGATTTGAAAAAAATGAAAAATGAAAAAAACGGTGGGTTATAGCCCATGTTTTTTGAAATTTTGAAAAAAATAGTTAGCCTCGTTTCTCATCATTTTGGACCGTGGGCTATAGCCCATATCGTACGGCATACTATGGCACGCCGTTTTTCATCATTTTTGAGGATTTGAAAAAAATGAAAAATGAAAAAAACGGTGGGTTATAGCCCATGTTTTTAGAAAATTTGAAAAAAAAAGTTAGCCTCGTTTCTCATCATTTTGGACCGTGGGCTATAGCCCATATCGTACGGCATACTATGGCACGCCGTTTTTGATCATTTTTGAGGTTTTGAAAAAAATGAAAAATGAAAAAAACGGTGGGTTATAGCCCATGTTTTTTGAAATTTTGAAAAAAAAAGTTAGCCTCGTTTCTCATCATTTTGGACCGTGGGCTATAGCCCATATCGTACGGCATACTATGGCACGCCGTTTTTCATCATTTTTGAGGATTTGAAAAAAATGAAAAATGAAAAAAACGGTGGGTTATAGCCCATGTTTTTTGAAATTTTGAAAAAAAAAGTTAGCCTCGTTTCTCATCATTTTGGACCGTGGGCTATAGCCCATATCGTACGGCATACTATGGCACGCCGTTTTTGATCATTTTTGAGGTTTTGAAAAAAATGAAAAATGAAAAAAACGGTGGGTTATAGCCCATGTTTTTTGAAATTTTGAAAAAAAAAGTTAGCCTCGTTTCTCATCATTTTGGACCGTGGGCTATAGCCCATATCGTACGGCATACTATGGCACGCCGTTTTTCATCATTTTTGAGGATTTGAAAAAAATGAAAAATGAAAAAAACGGTGGGTTATAGCCCATGTTTTTTGAAATTTTGAAAAAAATAGTTAGCCTCGTTTCTCATCATTTTGGACCGTGGGCTATAGCCCATATCGTACGGCATACTATGGCACGCCGTTTTTCATCATTTTTGAGGATTTGAAAAAAATGAAAAATGAAAAAAACGGTGGGTTATAGCCCATGTTTTTAGAAAATTTGAAAAAAAAAGTTAGCCTCGTTTCTCATCATTTTGGACCGTGGGCTATAGCCCATATCGTACGGCATACTATGGCACGCCGTTTTTGATCATTTTTGAGGTTTTGAAAAAAATGAAAAATGAAAAAAACGGTGGGTTATAGCCCATGTTTTTTGAAATTTTGAAAAAAAAAGTTAGCCTCGTTTCTCATCATTTTGGACCGTGGGCTATAGCCCATATCGTACGGCATACTATGGCACGCCGTTTTTCATCATTTTTGAGGATTTGAAAAAAATGAAAAATGAAAAAAACGGTGGGTTATAGCCCATGTTTTTTGAAATTTTGAAAAAAATAGTTAGCCTCGTTTCTCATCATTTTGGACCGTGGGCTATAGCCCATATCGTATGGCATACTATGGCACGCCGTTTTTGATCATTTTTGAGGATTTGAAAAAAATGAAAAATGAAAAAAACGGTGGGTTATAGCCCATGTTTTTTGAAATTTTGAAAAAAACAGTTAGCCTCGTTTCTCATCATTTTGGACCGTGGGCTATAGCCCATATCGTACGGCATACTATGGCACGCCGTTTTTCATCATTTTTGAGGATTTGAAAAAAATGAAAAAAACGGTGGGTTATAGCCCATGTTTTTTGAAATTTTGAAAAAAAAAGTTAGCCTCGTTTCTCATCATTTTGGACCGTGGGCTATAGCCCATATCGTACGGCATACTATGGCACGCCGTTTTTCATCATTTTTGAGGATTTGAAAAAAATTAAAAATTAAAAAAACGGTGGGTTATAGCCCATGTTTTTTGAAATTTTGAAAAAAAAAGTTAGCCTCGTTTCTCATCATTTTGGACCATGGGCTATAGCCCATATCGTACGGCATACTATAGCACGCCGTTTTTCATCATTTTTGAGGATTTGAAAAAAATGAAAAATGAAAAAAACGGTGGGTTATAGCCCATGTTTTTTGAAATTTTGAAAAAAACAGTTAGCCTCGTTTCTCATCATTTTGGACCGTGGGCTATAGCCCATATCGTACGGCATACTATGGCACGCCGTTTTTGATCATTTTTGAGGTTTTGAAAAAAATGAAAAATGAAAAAAACGGTGGGTTATAGCCCATGTTTTTTGAAATTTTGAAAAAAAAAGTTAGCCTCGTTTCTCATCATTTTGGACCGTGGGCTATAGCCCATATCGTACGGCATACTATGGCACGCCGTTTTTCATCATTTTTGAGGATTTGAAAAAAATGAAAAATGAAAAAAACGGTGGGTTATAGCCCATGTTTTTTGAAATTTTGAAAAAAATAGTTAGCCTCGTTTCTCATCATTTTGGACCGTGGGCTATAGCCCATATCGTACGGCATACTATGGCACGCCGTTTTTCATCATTTTTGAGGATTTGAAAAAAATGAAAAATGAAAAAAACGGTGGGTTATAGCCCATGTTTTTAGAAAATTTGAAAAAAAAAGTTAGCCTCGTTTCTCATCATTTTGGACCGTGGGCTATAGCCCATATCGTACGGCATACTATGGCACGCCGTTTTTGATCATTTTTGAGGTTTTGAAAAAAATGAAAAATGAAAAAAACGATGGGTTATAGCCCATGTTTTTTGAAATTTTGAAAAAAAAAGTTAGCCTCGTTTCTCATCATTTTGGACCGTGGGCTATAGCCCATATCGTACGGCATACTATGGCACGCCGTTTTTCATCATTTTTGAGGATTTGAAAAAAATGAAAAATGAAAAAAACGGTGGGTTATAGCCCATGTTTTTTGAAATTTTGAAAAAAATAGTTAGCCTCGTTTCTCATCATTTTGGACCGTGGGCTATAGCCCATATCGTATGGCATACTATGGCACGCCGTTTTTGATCATTTTTGAGGATTTGAAAAAAATGAAAAATGAAAAAAACGGTGGGTTATAGCCCATGTTTTTTGAAATTTTGAAAAAAACAGTTAGCCTCGTTTCTCATCATTTTGGACCGTGGGCTATAGCCCATATCGTACGGCATACTATGGCACGCCGTTTTTCATCATTTTTGAGGATTTGAAAAAAATGAAAAATGAAAAAAACGGTGGGTTATAGCCCATGTTTTTTGAAATTTTGAAAAAAAAAGTTAGCCTCGTTTCTCATCATTTTGGACCGTGGGCTATAGCCCATATCGTACGGCATACTATGGCACGCCGTTTTTCATCATTTTTGAGGATTTGAAAAAAATTAAAAATTAAAAAAACGGTGGGTTATAGCCCATGTTTTTTGAAATTTTGAAAAAAAAAGTTAGCCTCGTTTCTCATCATTTTGGACCATGGGCTATAGCCCATATCGTACGGCATACTATAGCACGCCGTTTTTCATCATTTTTGAGGATTTGAAAAAAATGAAAAATGAAAAAAACGGTGGGTTATAGCCCATGTTTTTTGAAATTTTCAAAAAAAAAGTTAGCCTCGTTTCTCATCATTTTGGACCGTGGGCTATAGCCCATATCGTACGGCATACTATGGCACGCCGTTTTTCATCATTTTTGAGGATTTGAAAAAAATGAAAAATGAAATAAACGGTGGGTTATAGCCCATGTTTTTTGAAATTTTGAAAAAAAAAGTTAGCCTCGTTTCTCATCATTTTGGACCGTGGGCTATAGCACATATCGTACGGCATACTATGGCACGCCGTTTTTCATCATTTTTGAGGATTTGAAAAAAATGAAAAATGAAAAAAACGGTGGGTTATAGCCCATGTTTTTTGAAAATTTGAAAAAAAAAGTTAGCCTCGTTTCTCATCATTTTGGACCGTGGGCTATAGCCCATATCGTACGGCATACTATGGCACGCTGTTTTTCATCATTTTTGAGGATTTGAAAAAAATGAAAAATGAAAAAAACGGTGGGTTATAGCCCATGTTTTTTGAAATTTTGAAAAAAAAAGTTAGCCTCGTTTCTCATCATTTTGGACCGTGGGCTATAGCCCATATCGTACGGCATACTATTGCACGCCGTTTTTCATCATTTTTGAGGATTTGAAAAAAATGAAAAATGAAAAAAACGGTGGGTTATAGCCCATGTTTTTTGAAATTTTGAAAAAAAAAGTTAGCCTCGTTTCTCATCATTTTGGACCGTGGGCTATAGCCCATATCGTACGGCATACTATGGCACGCCGTTTTTCATCATTTTTGAGGATTTGAAAAAAATGAAAAATGAAAAAAACGGTGGGTTATAGCCCATGTTTTTTGAAATTTTGAAAAAAAAAGTTAGCCTCGTTTCTCATCATTTTGGACCGTGGGCTATAGCCCATATCGTACGGCATACTATAGCACGCCGTTTTTCATCATTTTTGAGGATTTGAAAAAAATGAAAAATGAAAAAAACGGTGGGTTATAGCCCATGTTTTTTGAAATTTTGAAAAAAAAAGTTAGCCTCGTTTCTCATCATTTTGGACCGTGGGCTATAGCCCATATCGTACGGCATACTATGGCACGCCGTTTTTCATCATTTTTGAGGATTTGAAAAAAATGAAAAATGAAAAAAACGGTGGGTTATAGCCCATGTTTTTAGAAAATTTGAAAAAAAAAGTTAGCCTCGTTTCTCATCATTTTGGACCGTGGGCTATAGCCCATATCGTACGGCATACTATGGCACGCCGTTTTTCATCATTTTTGAGGATTTGAAAAAAATGAAAAATGAAAAAAACGGTGGGTTATAGCCCATGTTTTTTGAAATTTTGAAAAAAATAGTTAGCCTCGTTTCTCATCATTTTGGACCGTGGGCTATAGCCCATATCGTATGGCATACTATGGCACGCCGTTTTTGATCATTTTTGAGGATTTGAAAAAAATGAAAAATGAAAAAAACGGTGGGTTATAGCCCATGTTTTTTGAAATTTTGAAAAAAACAGTTAGCCTCGTTTCTCATCATTTTGGACCGTGGGCTATAGCCCATATCGTACGGCATACTATGGCACGCCGTTTTTCATCATTTTTGAGGATTTGAAAAAAATGAAAAATGAAAAAAACGGTGGGTTATAGCCCATGTTTTTTGAAATTTTGAAAAAAAAAGTTAGCCTCGTTTCTCATCATTTTGGACCGTGGGCTATAGCCCATATCGTACGGCATACTATGGCACGCCGTTTTTCATCATTTTTGAGGATTTGAAAAAAATTAAAAATTAAAAAAACGGTGGGTTATAGCCCATGTTTTTTGAAATTTTGAAAAAAAAAGTTAGCCTCGTTTCTCATCATTTTGGACCATGGGCTATAGCCCATATCGTACGGCATACTATAGCACGCCGTTTTTCATCATTTTTGAGGATTTGAAAAAAATGAAAAATGAAAAAAACGGTGGGTTATAGCCCATGTTTTTTGAAATTTTCAAAAAAAAAGTTAGCCTCGTTTCTCATCATTTTGGACCGTGGGCTATAGCCCATATCGTACGGCATACTATGGCACGCCGTTTTTCATCATTTTTGAGGATTTGAAAAAAATGAAAAATGAAATAAACGGTGGGTTATAGCCCATGTTTTTTGAAATTTTGAAAAAAAAAGTTAGCCTCGTTTCTCATCATTTTGGACCGTGGGCTATAGCACATATCGTACGGCATACTATGGCACGCCGTTTTTCATCATTTTTGAGGATTTGAAAAAAATTAAAAATTAAAAAAACGGTGGGTTATAGCCCATGTTTTTTGAAAATTTGAAAAAAAAAGTTAGCCTCGTTTCTCATCATTTTGGACCGTGGGCTATAGCCCATATCGTACGGCATACTATGGCACGCTGTTTTTCATCATTTTTGAGGATTTGAAAAAAATGAAAAATGAAAAAAACGGTGGGTTATAGCCCATGTTTTTTGAAATTTTGAAAAAAAAAGTTAGCCTCGTTTCTCATCATTTTGGACCGTGGGCTATAGCCCATATCGTACGGCATACTATTGCACGCCGTTTTTCATCATTTTTGAGGATTTGAAAAAAATGAAAAATGAAAAAAACGGTGGGTTATAGCCCATGTTTTTTGAAATTTTGAAAAAAAAAGTTAGCCTCGTTTCTCATCATTTTGGACCGTGGGCTATAGCCCATATCGTACGGCATACTATGGCACGCCGTTTTTCATCATTTTTGAGGATTTGAAAAAAATGAAAAATGAAAAAAACGGTGGGTTATAGCCCATGTTTTTTGAAATTTTGAAAAAAAAAGTTAGCCTCGTTTCTCATCATTTTGGACCGTGGGCTATAGCCCATATCGTACGGCATACTATGGCACGCCGTTTTTCATCATTTTTGAGGATTTGAAAAAAATGAAAAATTAAAAAAACGGTGGGTTATAGCCCATGTTTTTTGAAATTTTGAAAAAAAAAAGTTAGCCTCGTTTCTCATCATTTTGGACCGTGGGCTATAGCCCATATCGTACGGCATACTATAGCACGCCGTTTTTCATCATTTTTGAGGATTTGAAAAAAATGAAAAATGAAAAAAACGGTGGGTTATAGCCCATGTTTTTTGAAATTTTGAAAAAAAAAGTTAGCCTCGTTTCTCATCATTTTGGACCGTGGGCTATAGCCCATATCGTACGGCATACTATGGCACGCCGTTTTTCATCATTTTTGAGGATTTGAAAAAAATGAAAAATGAAAAAAACGGTGGGTTATAGCCCATGTTTTTTGAAATTTTGAAAAAAAAAGTTAGCCTCGTTTCTCATCATTTTGGACCGTGGGCTATAGCCCATATCGTACGGCATACTATAGCACGCCGTTTTTCATCATTTTTGAGGATTTGAAAAAAATGAAAAATGAAAAAAACGGTGGGTTATAGCCCATGTTTTTTGAAATTTTGAAAAAAAAAGTTAGCCTCGTTTCTCATCATTTTGGACCGTGGGCTATAGCCCATATCGTACGGCATACTATGGCACGCCGTTTTTCATCATTTTTGAGGATTTGAAAAAAATGAAAAATGAAAAAAACGGTGGGTTATAGCCCATGTTTTTAGAAAATTTGAAAAAAAAAGTTAGCCTCGTTTCTCATCATTTTGGACCGTGGGCTATAGCCCATATCGTACGGCATACTATGGCACGCCGTTTTTCATCATTTTTGAGGATTTGAAAAAAATGAAAAATGAAAAAAACGGTGGGTTATAGCCCATGTTTTTTGAAATTTTCAAAAAAAAAGTTAGCCTCGTTTCTCATCATTTTGGACCGTGGGCTATAGCCCATATCGTACGGCATACTATGGCACGCCGTTTTTCATCATTTTTGAGGATTTGAAAAAAATGAAAAATGAAATAAACGGTGGGTTATAGCCCATGTTTTTTGAAATTTTGAAAAAAAAAGTTAGCCTCGTTTCTCATCATTTTGGACCGTGGGCTATAGCACATATCGTACGGCATACTATGGCACGCCGTTTTTCATCATTTTTGAGGATTTGAAAAAAATTAAAAATTAAAAAAACGGTGGGTTATAGCCCATGTTTTTTGAAATTTTGAAAAAAAAAGTTAGCCTCGTTTCTCATCATTTTGGACCATGGGCTATAGCCCATATCGTACGGCATACTATAGCACGCCGTTTTTCATCATTTTTGAGGATTTGAAAAAAATGAAAAATGAAAAAAACGGTGGGTTATAGCCCATGTTTTTTGAAATTTTCAAAAAAAAAGTTAGCCTCGTTTCTCATCATTTTGGACCGTGGGCTATAGCCCATATCGTACGGCATACTATGGCACGCCGTTTTTCATCATTTTTGAGGATTTGAAAAAAATGAAAAATGAAATAAACGGTGGGTTATAGCCCATGTTTTTTGAAATTTTGAAAAAAAAAGTTAGCCTCGTTTCTCATCATTTTGGACCGTGGGCTATAGCACATATCGTACGGCATACTATGGCACGCCGTTTTTCATCATTTTTGAGGATTTGAAAAAAATGAAAAATGAAAAAAACGGTGGGTTATAGCCCATGTTTTTTGAAAATTTGAAAAAAAAAGTTAGCCTCGTTTCTCATCATTTTGGACCGTGGGCTATAGCCCATATCGTACGGCATACTATGGCACGCTGTTTTTCATCATTTTTGAGGATTTGAAAAAAATGAAAAATGAAAAAAACGGTGGGTTATAGCCCATGTTTTTTGAAATTTTGAAAAAAAAAGTTAGCCTCGTTTCTCATCATTTTGGACCGTGGGCTATAGCCCATATCGTACGGCATACTATTGCACGCCGTTTTTCATCATTTTTGAGGATTTGAAAAAAATGAAAAATGAAAAAAACGGTGGGTTATAGCCCATGTTTTTTGAAATTTTGAAAAAAAAAGTTAGCCTCGTTTCTCATCATTTTGGACCGTGGGCTATAGCCCATATCGTACGGCATACTATGGCACGCCGTTTTTCATCATTTTTGAGGATTTGAAAAAAATGAAAAATGAAAAAAACGGTGGGTTATAGCCCATGTTTTTTGAAATTTTGAAAAAAAAAGTTAGCCTCGTTTCTCATCATTTTGGACCGTGGGCTATAGCCCATATCGTACGGCATACTATGGCACGCCGTTTTTCATCATTTTTGAGGATTTGAAAAAAATGAAAAATTAAAAAAACGGTGGGTTATAGCCCATGTTTTTTGAAATTTTGAAAAAAAAAAGTTAGCCTCGTTTCTCATCATTTTGGACCGTGGGCTATAGCCCATATCGTACGGCATACTATAGCACGCCGTTTTTCATCATTTTTGAGGATTTGAAAAAAATGAAAAATGAAAAAAACGGTGGGTTATAGCCCATGTTTTTTGAAATTTTGAAAAAAAAAGTTAGCCTCGTTTCTCATCATTTTGGACCGTGGGCTATAGCCCATATCGTACGGCATACTATGGCACGCCGTTTTTCATCATTTTTGAGGATTTGAAAAAAATGAAAAATGAAAAAAACGGTGGGTTATAGCCCATGTTTTTTGAAATTTTGAAAAAAAAAGTTAGCCTCGTTTCTCATCATTTTGGACCGTGGGCTATAGCCCATATCGTACGGCATACTATAGCACGCCGTTTTTCATCATTTTTGAGGATTTGAAAAAAATGAAAAATGAAAAAAACGGTGGGTTATAGCCCATGTTTTTTGAAATTTTGAAAAAAAAAGTTAGCCTCGTTTCTCATCATTTTGGACCGTGGGCTATAGCCCATATCGTACGGCATACTATGGCACGCCGTTTTTCATCATTTTTGAGGATTTGAAAAAAATGAAAAATGAAAAAAACGGTGGGTTATAGCCCATGTTTTTAGAAAATTTGAAAAAAAAAGTTAGCCTCGTTTCTCATCATTTTGGACCGTGGGCTATAGCCCATATCGTACGGCATACTATGGCACGCCGTTTTTCATCATTTTTGAGGATTTGAAAAAAATGAAAAATGAAAAAAACGGTGGGTTATAGCCCATGTTTTTTGAAATTTTGAAAAAAAAAGTTAGCCTCGTTTCTCATCATTTTGGACCGTGGGCTATAGCCCATATCGTACGGCATACTATTGCACGCCGTTTTTCATCATTTTTGAGGATTTGAAAAAAATGAAAAATGAAAAAAACGGTGGGTTATAGCCCATGTTTTTTGAAATTTTGAAAAAAAAAGTTAGCCTCGTTTCTCATCATTTTGGACCATGGGCTATAGCCCATATCGTACGGCATACTATAGCACGCCGTTTTTCATCATTTTTGAGGATTTGAAAAAAATGAAAAATGAAAAAAACGGTGGGTTATAGCCCATGTTTTTTGAAATTTTGAAAAAAAAAGTTAGCCTCGTTTCTCATCATTTTGGACCGTGGGCTATAGCCCATATCGTACGGCATACTATGGCACGCCGTTTTTCATCATTTTTGAGGATTTGAAAAAAAAGAAAAATGAAAAAAACGGTGGGTTATAGCCCATGTTTTTTGAAATTTTGAAAAAAAAAGTTAGCCTCGTTTCTCATCATTTTGGACCGTGGGCTATAGCCCATATCGTACGGCATACTATAGCACGCCGTTTTTCATCATTTTTGAGGATTTGAAAAAAATGAAAAATGAAAAAAACGGTGGGTTATAGCCCATGTTTTTTGAAATTTTGAAAAAAAAAGTTAGCCTCGTTTCTCATCATTTTGGACCGTGGGCTATAGCCCATATCGTACGGCATACTATGGCACGCTGTTTTTCATCATTTTTGAGGATTTGAAAAAAAGGAAAAATGAAAAAAACGGTGGGTTATAGCCCATGTTTTTAGAAAATTTGAAAAAAAAAGTTAGCCTCGTTTCTCATCATTTTGGACCGTGGGCTATAGCCCATATCGTACGGCATACTATGGCACGCCGTTTTTCATCATTTTTGAGGATTTGAAAAAAATGAAAAATGAAAAAAACGGTGGGTTATAGCCCATGTTTTTTGAAATTTTGAAAAAAAAAGTTAGCCTCGTTTCTCATCATTTTGGACCGTGGGCTATAGCCCATATCGTACGGCATACTATTGCACGCCGTTTTTCATCATTTTTGAGGATTTGAAAAAAATGAAAAATGAAAAAAACGGTGGGTTACAGCCCATGTTTTTTGAAATTTTGAAAAAAAAAGTTAGCCTCGTTTCTCATCATTTTGGACCGTGGGCTATAGCCCATATCGTACGGCATACTATAGCACGCCGTTTTTCATCATTTTTGAGGATTTGAAAAAAATGAAAAATGAAAAAAACGGTGGGTTATAGCCCATGTTTTTTGAAATTTTGAAAAAAAAAGTTAGCCTCGTTTCTCATCATTTTGGACCGTGGGCTATAGCCCATATCGTACGGCATACTATGGCACGCCGTTTTTCATCATTTTTGAGGATTTGAAAAAAATGAAAAATGAAAAAAACGGTGGGTTATAGCCCATGTTTTTTGAAATTTTGAAAAAAAAAGTTAGACTCGTTTCTCATCATTTTGGACCGTGGGCTATAGCCCATATCGTACGGCATACTATGGCACGCCGTTTTTCATCATTTTTGAGGATTTGAAAAAAATGAAAAATGAAAAAAACGGTGGGTTATAGCCCATGTTTTTTGAAATTTTGAAAAAAAAAGTTAGCCTCGTTTCTCATCATTTTGGACCGTGGGCTATAGCCCATATCGTACGGCATACTATGGCACGCCGTTTTTCATCATTTTTGAGGATTTGAAAAAAATGAAAAATTAAAAAAACGGTGGGTTATAGCCCATGTTTTTTGAAATTTTGAAAAAAAAAGTTAGCCTCGTTTCTCATCATTTTGGACCGTGGGCTATAGCCCATATCGTACGGCATACTATAGCACGCCGTTTTTCATCATTTTTGAGGATTTGAAAAAAATGAAAAATGAAAAAAACGGTGGGTTATAGCCCATGTTTTTTGAAATTTTGAAAAAAAAAGTTAGCCTCGTTTCTCATCATTTTGGACCGTGGGCTATAGCCCATATCGTACGGCATACTATGGCACGCCGTTTTTCATCATTTTTGAGGATTTGAAAAAAATGAAAAATGAAAAAAACGGTGGGTTATATACCATGTTTTTTGAAATTTTGAAAAAAAAAGTTAGCCTCGTTTCTCATCATTTTGGACCGTGGGCTATAGCCCATATCGTACGGCATACTATGGCACGCCGTTTTTCATCATTTTTGAGGATTTGAAAAAAATGAAAAATGAAAAAAACGGTGGGTTATAGCCCATGTTTTTTGAAATTTTGAAAAAAAAAGTTAGCCTCGTTTCTCATCATTTTGGACCGTGGGCTATAGCCCATATCGTACGGCATACTATGGCACGCCGTTTTTCATCATTTTTGAGGATTTGAAAAAAATGAAAAATGAAAAAAACGGTGGGTTATAGCCCATGTTTTTTGAAATTTTGGAAAAAAAAAGTTAGCCTCGTTTCTCATCATTTTGGACCGTGGGCTATAGCCCATATCGTACGGCATACTATAGCACGCCGTTTTTCATCATTTTTGAGGATTTGAAAAAAATGAAAAATGAAAAAAACGGTGGGTTATAGCCCATGTTTTTTGAAATTTTGAAAAAAAAAGTTAGCCTCGTTTCTCATCATTTTGGACCGTGGGCTATAGCCCATATCGTACGGCATACTATGGCACGCCGTTTTTCATCATTTTTGAGGATTTGAAAAAAATGAAAAATGAAAAAAACGGTGGGTTATAGCCCATGTTTTTTGAAATTTTGAAAAAAAAAGTTAGCCTCGTTTCTCATCATTTTGGACCGTGGGCTATAGCCCATATCGTACGGCATACTATGGCACGCCGTTTTTCATCATTTTTGAGGATTTGAAAAAAATGAAAAATGAAAAAAACGGTGGGTTATAGCCCATGTTTTTTGAAATTTTGAAAAAAAAAGTTAGCCTCGTTTCTCATCATTTTGGACCGTGGGCTATAGCCCATATCGTACGGCATACTATGGCACGCCGTTTTTCATCATTTTTGAGGATTTGAAAAAAATGAAAAATGAAAAAAACGGTGGGTTATAGCCCATGTTTTTTGAAATTTTGAAAAAAAAAGTTAGCCTCGTTTCTCATCATTTTGGACCGTGGGCTATAGCCCATATCGTACGGCATACTATGGCACGCCGTTTTTCATCATTTTTGAGGATTTGAAAAAAATGAAAAATGAAAAAAACGGTGGGTTATAGCCCATGTTTTTTGAAATTTTGAAAAAAAAAGTTAGCCTCGTTTCTCATCATTTTGGACCGTGGGCTATAGCCCATATCGTACGGCATACTATGGCACGCCGTTTTTCATAATTTTTAAGGATTTGAAAAAAATGAAAAATGGAAAAAACGGTGGGTTATAGCCCATGTTTTTTGAAAATTTGAAAAAAAAATTAGCCTCGTTTCCCATCATTTTGGACCGTGGGCCATATCGTACGGCATACTATGGCACGCCGTTTTTCATCATTTTTGAGGATTTGAAAAAAATGAAAAATGAAAAAAACGGTGGGTTATAGCCCATGTTTTTAGAAATTTTGAAAAAAAAAGTTAGCCTCGTTTCTCATCATTTTGGACCGTGGGCTATAGCCCATATCGTACGGCATACTATGGCACGCCGTTTTTGATCATTTTTGAGGTTTTGAAAAAAATGAAAAATGAAAAAAACGGTGGGTTATAGCCCATGTTTTTTGAAATTTTGAAAAAAAAAGTTAGCCTCGTTTCTCATCATTTTGGACCGTGGGCTATAGCCCATATCGTACGGCATACTATGGCACGCCGTTTTTCATCATTTTTGAGGATTTGAAAAAAAATAAAAATTAAAAAAACGGTGGGTTATAGCCCATGTTTTTTGAAATTTTGAAAAAAAAAGTTAGCCTCGTTTCTCATCATTTTGGACCGTGGGCTATAGCCCATATCGTACGGCATACTATAGCACGCCGTTTTTCATCATTTTTGAGGATTTGAAAAAAATGAAAAATGAAAAAAACGGTGGGTTATAGCCCATGTTTTTTGAAATTTTGAAAAAAAAAGTTAGCCTCGTTTCTCATCATTTTGGACCGTGGGCTATAGCCCATATCGTACGGCATACTATGGCACGCCGTTTTTCATCATTTTTGAGGATTTGAAAAAAATGAAAAATGAAATAAACGGTGGGTTATAGCCCATGTTTTTTGAAATTTTGAAAAAAAAAGTTAGCCTCGTTTCTCATCATTTTGGACCGTGGGCTATAGCACATATCGTACGGCATACTATGGCACGCCGTTTTTCATCATTTTTGAGGATTTGAAAAAAATGAAAAATGAAAAAAACGGTGGGTTATAGCCCATGTTTTTTGAAATTTTGAAAAAAAAAGTTAGCCTCGTTTCTCATCATTTTGGACCGTGGGCTATAGCCCATATCGTACGGCATACTATGGCACGCCGTTTTTCATCATTTTTGAGGATTTGAAAAAAATGAAAAATGAAAAAAACGGTGGGTTATAGCCCATGTTTTTTGAAATTTTGAAAAAAAAAGTTAGCCTCGTTTCTCATCATTTTGGACCGTGGGCTATAGCCCATATCATACGGCATACTATGGCACGCCGTTTTTCATCATTTTTGAGGATTTGAAAAAAATGAAAAATGAAAAAAACGGTGGGTTATAGCCCATGTTTTTTGAAATTTTGAAAAAAAAGTTAGCCTCGTTTCTCATCATTTTGGACCGTGGGCTATAGCCCATATAGTACAGCATACTATAGCACGCCGTTTTTCATCATTTTTGAGGATTTGAAAAAAATGAAAAATGAAAAAAACGGTGGGTTATAGCCCATGTTTTTTGAAATTTTGAAAAAAAAGGTTAGCCTCGTTTCTCATCATTTTGGACCGTGGGCTATAGCCCATATCGTACGGCATACTATGGCACGCCGTTTTTCATCATTTTTGAGGATTTGAAAAAAATGAAAAATGAAAAAAACGGTGCGTTATAGCCCATGTTTTTTGAAATTTTGAAAAAAAAAGTTAGCCTCGTTTCTCATCATTTTGGACCGTGGGCTATAGCCCATATCGTACGGCATACTATAGCACGCCGTTTTTCATCATTTTTGAGGATTTGAAAAAAATGAAAAATGAAAAAAACGGTGGGTTATAGCCCATGTTTTTTGAAATTTTGAAAAAAAAAGTTAGCCTCGTTTCTCATCATTTTGGACCGTGGGCTATAGCCCATATCGTACGGCATACTATGGCACGCCGTTTTTCATCATTTTTGAGGATTTGAAAAAAATGAAAAATGAAATAAACGGTGGGTTATAGCCCATGTTTTTTTGAAATTTTGAAAAAAAAAGTTAGCCTCGTTTCTCATCATTTTGGACCGTGGGCTATAGCACATATCGTACGGCATACTATGGCACGCCGTTTTTCATCATTTTTGAGGATTTGAAAAAAATGAAAAATGAAAAAAACGGTGGGTTATAGCCCATGTTTTTTGAAAATTTGAAAAAAAAAAGTTAGCCTCGTTTCTCATCATTTTGGACCGTGGGCTATAGCCCATATCGTACGGCATACTATGGCACGCCGTTTTTCATCATTTTTGAGGATTTGAAAAAAATGAAAAATGAAAAAAACGGTGGGTTATAGCCCATGTTTTTTGAAATTTTGAAAAAAAAAGTTAGCCTCGTTTCTCATCATTTTGGACCGTGGGCTATAGCCCATATCGTACGGCATACTATGGCACGCCGTTTTTCATCATTTTTGAGGATTTGAAAAAAATGAAAAATGAAAAAAACGGTGGGTTATAGCCCATGTTTTTTGAAATTTTGAAAAAAAAAGTTAGCCTCGTTTCTCATCATTTTGGACCGTGGGCTATAGCCCATATCGTACGGCATACTATGGCACGCCGTTTTTCATCATTTTTGAGGATTTGAAAAAAATGAAAAATGAAAAAAACGGTGGGTTATAGCCCATGTTTTTTGAAATTTTGAAAAAAAGAGTTAGCCTCGTTTCTCATCATTTTGGACCGTGGGCTATAGCCCATATCGTACGGCATACTATTGCACGCCGTTTTTCATCATTTTTGAGGATTTGAAAAAAATGAAAAATGAAAAAAACGGTTTGTTATAGCCCATGTTTTTTGAAATTTTGAAAGAAAAGGTTAGCCTCGTTTCTCATCATTTTGGACCGTGGGCTATAGCCCATATCGTACGGCATACTATAGCACGCCGTTTTTCATCATTTTTGAGGATTTGAAAAAAATGAAAAATGAAAAAAACGGTGGGTTATAGCCCATGTTTTTTGAAATTTTGAAAAAAAAAGTTAGCCTCGTTTCTCATCATTTTGGACCGTGGGCTATAGCCCATATCGTACGGCATACTATGGCACGCCGTTTTTCATCATTTTTGAGGATTTGAAAAAAATGAAAAATGAAAAAAACGGTGGGTTATAGCCCATGTTTTTTGAAATTTTGAAAAAAAAAGTTAGCCTCGTTTCTCATCATTTTGGACCGTGGGCTATAGCCCATATCGTACGGCATACTATGGCACGCCGTTTTTCATCATTTTTGAGGATTTGAAAAAAATGAAAAATGAAAAAAACGGTGGGTTATAGCCCATGTTTTTTGAAATTTTGAAAAAAAAAGTTAGCCTCGTTTCTCATCATTTTGGACCGTGGGCTATAGCCCATATCGTACGGCATACTATGGCACGCCGTTTTTCATCATTTTTGAGGATTTGAAAAAAATGAAAAATTAAAAAAACGGTGGGTTATAGCCCATGTTTTTTGAAATTTTGAAAAAAAAAGTTAGCCTCGTTTCTCATCATTTTGGACCGTGGGCTATAGCCCATATCGTACGGCATACTATAGCACGCCGTTTTTCATCATTTTTGAGGATTTGAAAAAAATGAAAAATGAAAAAAACGGTGGGTTATAGCCCATGTTTTTTGAAATTTTGAAAAAAAAGGTTAGCCTCGTTTCTCATCATTTTGGACCGTGGGCTATAGCCCATATCGTACGGCATACTATGGCACGCCGTTTTTCATCATTTTTCAGGATTTGAAAAAAATGAAAAATGAAAAAAACGGTGGGTTATAGCCCATGTTTTTTGAAATTTTGAAAAAAAAAGTTAGCCTCGTTTCTCATCATTTTGGACCGTGGGCTATAGCCCATATCGTACGGCATACTATGGCACGCCGTTTTTCATCATTTTTGAGGATTTGAAAAAAATTAAAAATGAAAAAAACGGTGGGTTATAGTCCATGTTTTTTGAAATTTTGAAAAAAAAAGTTAGCCTCGTTTCTCATCATTTTGGACGGTGGGCTATAGCCCATATCGTACGGCATACTATGGCACGCCGTTTTTCATCATTTTTGAGGATTTGAAAAAAATGAAAAATGAAAAAAACGGTGGGTTATAGCCCATGTTTTTTGAAATTTTGAAAAAAAAAGTTAGCCTCGTTTCTCATCATTTTGGACCGTGGGCTATAGCCCATATCGTACGGCATACTATGGCACGCCGTTTTTCATCATTTTTGAGGATTTGAAAAAAATGAAAAATGAAAAAAACGGTGGGTTATAGCCCATGTTTTTTGAAATTTTGAAAAAAAAAGTTAGCCTCGTTTCTCATCATTTTGGACCGTGGGCTATAGCCCATATCGTACGGCATACTATGGCACGCCGTTTTTCATCATTTTTGAGGATTTGAAAAAAATGAAAAATGAAAAAAACGGTGGGTTATAGCCCATGTTTTTTGAAATTTTGAAAAAAAAAGTTAGCCTCGTTTCTCATCATTTTGGACCGTGGGCTATAGCCCATATCGTACGGCATACTATGGCACGCCGTTTTTCATCATTTTTGAGGATTTGAAAAAAATGAAAAATGAAAAAAATGGTGGGTTATAGCCCATGTTTTTTGAAATTTTGAAAAAAAAAGTTAGCCTCGTTTCTCATCATTTTGGACCGTGGGCTATAGCCCATATCGTACGGCATACTATGGCACGCCGTTTTTCATCATTTTTGAGGATTTGAAAAAAAATGAAAAATGAAAAAAACGGTGGGTTATAGCCCATGTTTTTTGAAATTTTGAAAAAAATAGTTAGCCTCGTTTCTCATCATTTTGGACCGTGGGCTATAGCCCATATCGTACGGCATACTATGGCACGCCGTTTTTCATCATTTTTGAGGATTTGAAAAAAATGAAAAATGAAAAAAACGGTGGGTTATAGCCCATGTTTTTTGAAATTTTGAAAAAAAAAGTTAGCCTCGTTTCTCATCATTTTGGACCGTGGGCTGTAGCCCATATCGTACGGCATACTATGGCACGCCGTTTTGCATCATTTTTGAGGATTTGAAAAAAATGAAAAATGAAAAAAAACGGTGGGTTATAGCCCATGTTTTTTGAAATTTTGAAAAAAAAAGTTAGCCTCGTTTCTCATCATTTTGGACCGTGGGCTATAGCCCATATTGTACGGCATACTATGGCACGCCGTTTTTCATCATTTTTGAGGATTTGAAAAAAATGAAAAATTAAAAAACGGTGGGTTATAGCCCATGTTTTTTGAAATTTTGAAAAAAAAAGTTAGCCTCGTTTCTCATCATTTTGGACCGTGGGCTATAGCCCATATCGTACGGCATACTATAGCACGCCGTTTTTCATCATTTTTGAGGATTTGAAAAAAATGAAAAATGAAAAAAACGGTGGGTTATAGCCCATGTTTTTTGAAATTTTGAAAAAAAAAGTTAGCCTCGTTTCTCATCATTTTGGACCGTGGGCTATAGCCCATATCGTACGGCATACTATGGCACGCCGTTTTTCATCATTTTTGAGGATTTGAAAAAAATGAAAAATGAAAAAAACGGTGGGTTATAGCCCATGTTTTTTGAAATTTTGAAAAAAAAAGTTAGCCTCGTTTCTCATCATTTTGGACCGTGGGCTATAGCCCATATCGTACGGCATACTATGGCACGCCGTTTTTCATCATTTTTGAGGATTTGAAAAAAATGAAAAATGAAAAAAAAACGGTGGGTTATAGCCCATGTTTTTTGAAATTTTGAAAAAAATAGTTAGCCTCGTTTCTCATCATTTTGGACCGTGGGCTATAGCCCATATCGTACGGCATACTATGGCACGCCGTTTTTCATCATTTTTGAGGATTTGAAAAAAATGAAAAAAACGGTGGGTTATAGCCCATGTTTTTTGAAATTTTGAAAAAAAAAGTTAGCCTCGTTTCTCATCATTTTGGACCGTGGGCTATAGCCCATATCGTACGGCATACTATGGCAAGCCGTTTTTCATCATTTTTGAGGATTTGAAAAAAATGAAAAATGAAAAAAATGGTGGGTTATAGCCCATGTTTTTTGAAATTTTGAAAAAAAAAGTTAGCCTCGTTTCTCATCATTTTGGACCGTGGGCTATAGCCCATATCGTACGGCATACTATAGCACGCCGTTTTTCATCATTTTTGAGGATTTGAAAAAAATGAAAAATGAAAAAAACGGTGGGTTATAGCCCATGTTTTTTTAAATTTTGAAAAAAAAAGTTAGCCTCGTTTCTCATCATTTTGGACCGTGGGCTATAGCCCATATCGTACGGCATACTATGGCACGCCGTTTTTCATCATTTTTGAGGATTTGGAAAAAAATGAAAAATGAAAAAAACGGTGGGTTATAGCCCATGTTTTTTGAAATTTTGAAAAAAAAGGTTAGCCTCGTTTCTCATCATTTTGGACCGTGGGCTATAGCCCATATCGTACGGCATACTATGGCACGCCGTTTTTCATCATTTTTGAGGATTTGAAAAAAATGAAAAATGAAAAAAACGGTGGGTTATAGCCCATGTTTTTTGAAATTTTGAAAAAAAAAGTTAGCCTCGTTTCTCATCATTTTGGACCGTGGGCTATAGCCCATATCATACGGCATACTATGGCACGCCGTTTTTCATCATTTTTGAGGATTTGAAAAAAATGAAAAATGAAAAAAACGGTGGGTTATAGCCCATGTTTTTTGAAATTTTGAAAAAAAAAGTTAGCCTCGTTTCTCATCATTTTGGACCGTGGGCTATAGCCCATATCGTACGGCATACTATGGCACGCCGTTTTTCATCATTTTTGAGGATTTGAAAAAAATGAAAAATGAAAAAAACGGTGGGTTATAGTCCATGTTTTTTGAAATTTTGAAAAAAAAAGTTAGCCTCGTTTCTCATCATTTTGGACGGTGGGCTATAGCCCATATCGTACGGCATACTATGGCACGCCGTTTTTCATCATTTTTGAGGATTTGAAAAAAATGAAAAATGAAAAAAACGGTGGGTTATAGCCCATGTTTTTTGAAATTTTGAAAAAAAAAGTTAGCCTCGTTTCTCATCATTTTGGACCGTGGGCTATAGCCCATATCGTACGGCATACTATGGCACGCCGTTTTTCATCATTTTTGAGGATTTGAAAAAAATGAAAAATGAAAAAAACGGTGGGTTATAGCCCATGTTTTTTGAAATTTTGAAAAAAAAAGTTAGCCTCGTTTCTCATCATTTTGGACCGTGGGCTATAGCCCATATCGTACGGCATACTATGGCACGCCGTTTTTCATCATTTTTGAGGATTTGAAAAAAATGAAAAATGAAAAAAACGGTGGGTTATAGCCCATGTTTTTTGAAATTTTGAAAAAAAAAGTTAGCCTCGTTTCTCATCATTTTGGACCGTGGGCTATAGCCCATATCGTACGGCATACTATGGCACGCCGTTTTTCATCATTTTTGAGGATTTGAAAAAAATGAAAAATGAAAAAAAACGGTGGGTTATAGCCCATGTTTTTTGAAATTTTGAAAAAAAAAGTTAGCCTCGTTTCTCATCATTTTGGACCGTGGGCTATAGCCCATATCGTACGGCATACTATGGCACGCCGTTTTTCATCATTTTTGAGGATTTGAAAAAAAATGAAAAATGAAAAAAACGGTGGGTTATAGCCCATGTTTTTTGAAATTTTGAAAAAAATAGTTAGCCTCGTTTCTCATCATTTTGGACCGTGGGCTATAGCCCATATCGTACGGCATACTATGGCACGCCGTTTTTCATCATTTTTGAGGATTTGAAAAAAATGAAAAATGAAAAAAACGGTGGGTTATAGCCCATGTTTTTTGAAATTTTGAAAAAAAAAGTTAGCCTCGTTTCTCATCATTTTGGACCGTGGGCTGTAGCCCATATCGTACGGCATACTATGGCACGCCGTTTTGCATCATTTTTGAGGATTTGAAAAAAATGAAAAATGAAAAAAAACGGTGGGTTATAGCCCATGTTTTTTGAAATTTTGAAAAAAAAAGTTAGCCTCGTTTCTCATCATTTTGGACCGTGGGCTATAGCCCATATCGTACGGCATACTATGGCACGCCGTTTTTCATCATTTTTGAGGATTTGAAAAAAATGAAAAATTAAAAAACGGTGGGTTATAGCCCATGTTTTTTGAAATTTTGAAAAAAAAAGTTAGCCTCGTTTCTCATCATTTTGGACCGTGGGCTATAGCCCGTATCGTACGGCATACTATAGCACGCCGTTTTTCATCATTTTTGAGGATTTGAAAAAAATGAAAAATTAAAAAACGGTGGGTTATAGCCCATGTTTTTTGAAATTTTGAAAAAAAAAGTTAGCCTCGTTTCTCATCATTTTGGACCGTGGGCTATAGCCCATATCGTACGGCATACTATAGCACGCCGTTTTTCATCATTTTTGAGGATTTGAAAAAAATGAAAAATGAAAAAAACGGTGGGTTATAGCCCATGTTTTTTGAAATTTTGAAAAAAAAAGTTAGCCTCGTTTCTCATCATTTTGGACCGTGGGCTATAGCCCATATCGTACGGCATACTATGGCACGCCGTTTTTCATCATTTTTGAGGATTTGAAAAAAATGAAAAATAAAAAAAACGGTGGGTTATAGCCCATGTTTTTTGAAATTTTGAAAAAAAAAGTTAGCCTCGTTTCTCATCATTTTGGACCGTGGGCTATAGCCCATATCGTACGGCTTACTATGGCACGCCGTTTTTCATCATTTTTGAGGATTTGAAAAAAATGAAAAAAACGGTGGGTTATAGCCCATGTTTTTTGAAATTTTGAAAAAAAAAGTTAGCCTCGTTTCTCATCATTTTGGACCGTGGGCTATAGCCCATATCGTACGGCATACTATGGCAAGCCGTTTTTCATCATTTTTGAGGATTTGAAAAAAATGAAAAATGAAAAAAATGGTGGGTTATAGCCCATGTTTTTTGAAATTTTGAAAAAAAAAGTTAGCCTCGTTTCTCATCATTTTGGACCGTGGGCTATAGCCCATATCGTACGGCATACTATAGCACGCCGTTTTTCATCATTTTTGAGGATTTGAAAAAAATGAAAAATGAAAAAAACGGTGGGTTATAGCCCATGTTTTTTGAAATTTTGAAAAAAAAAGTTAGCCTCGTTTCTCATCATTTTGGACCGTGGGCTATAGCCCATATCGTACGGCATACTATGGCACGCCGTTTTTCATCATTTTTGAGGATTTGAAAAAAATGAAAAATGAAAAAAACGGTGGGTTATAGCCCATGTTTTTTGAAATTTTGAAAAAAAAGGTTAGCCTCGTTTCTCATCATTTTGGACCGTGGGCTATAGCCCATATCGTACGGCATACTATGGCACGCCGTTTTTCATCATTTTTGAGGATTTGAAAAAAATGAAAAATGAAAAAAACGGTGGGTTATAGCCCATGTTTTTTGAAATTTTGAAAAAAAAAGTTAGCCTCGTTTCTCATCATTTTGGACCGTGGGCTATAGCCCATATCATACGGCATACTATGGCACGCCGTTTTTCATCATTTTTGAGGATTTGAAAAAAATGAAAAATGAAAAAAACGGTGGGTTATAGCCCATGTTTTTTGAAATTTTGAAAAAAAAAGTTAGCCTCGTTTCTCATCATTTTGGACCGTGGGCTATAGCCCATATAGTACAGCATACTATAGCACGCCGTTTTTCATCATTTTTGAGGATTTGAAAAAAATGAAAAATGAAAAAAACGGTGGGTTATAGCCCATGTTTTTGAAATTTTGAAAAAAAAAGTTAGCCTCGTTTCTCATCATTTTGGACCGTGGGCTATAGCCCATATCGTACGGCATACTATGGCACGCCGTTTTTCATTATTTTTGAGGATTTGAAAAAAATGAAAAATGAAAAAAACGGTGCGTTATAGCCCATGTTTTTTGAAATTTTGAAAATAAAAGTTAGCCTCGTTTCTCATCATTTTGGACCGTGGGCTATAGCCCATATCGTACGGCATACTATAGCACGCCGTTTTTCATCATTTTTGAGGATTTGAAAAAAATGAAAAATGAAAAAAACGGTGGGTTATAGCCCATGTTTTTTGAAAATTTGAAAAAAAAAGTTAGCCTCGTTTCTCATCATTTTGGACCGTGGGCTATAGCCCATATCGTACGGCATACTATAGCACGCCGTTTTTCATCATTTTTGAGGATTTGAAAAAAATGAAAAATGAAAAAAACGGTGGGTTATAGCCCATGTTTTTTGAAAATTTGAAAAAAAAAGTTAGCCTCGTTTCTCATCATTTTGGACCGTGGGCTATAGCCCATATCGTACGGCATACTATGGCACGCCGTTTTGCATCATTTTTGAGGATTTGAAAAAAATGAAAAATGAAAAAAAACGGTGGGTTATAGCCCATGTTTTTTGAAATTTTGAAAAAAAAAGTTAGCCTCGTTTCTCATCATTTTGGACCGTGGGCTATAGCCCATATTGTACGGCATACTATGGCACGCCGTTTTTCATCATTTTTGAGGATTTGAAAAAAATGAAAAATTAAAAAACGGTGGGTTATAGCCCATGTTTTTTGAAATTTTGAAAAAAAAAGTTAGCCTCGTTTCTCATCATTTTGGACCGTGGGCTATAGCCCATATCGTACGGCATACTATAGCACGCCGTTTTTCATCATTTTTGAGGATTTGAAAAAAATGAAAAATGAAAAAAACGGTGGGTTATAGCCCATGTTTTTTGAAATTTTGAAAAAAAAAGTTAGCCTCGTTTCTCATCATTTTGGACCGTGGGCTATAGCCCATATCGTACGGCATACTATGGCACGCCGTTTTTCATCATTTTTGAGGATTTGAAAAAAATGAAAAATAAAAAAAACGGTGGGTTATAGCCCATGTTTTTTGAAATTTTGAAAAAAAAAGTTAGCCTCGTTTCTCATCATTTTGGACCGTGGGCTATAGCCCATATCGTACGGCTTACTATGGCACGCCGTTTTTCATCATTTTTGAGGATTTGAAAAAAATGAAAAAAACGGTGGGTTATAGCCCATGTTTTTTGAAATTTTGAAAAAAAAAGTTAGCCTCGTTTCTCATCATTTTGGACCGTGGGCTATAGCCCATATCGTACGGCATACTATGGCAAGCCGTTTTTCATCATTTTTGAGGATTTGAAAAAAATGAAAAATGAAAAAAATGGTGGGTTATAGCCCATGTTTTTTGAAATTTTGAAAAAAAAAGTTAGCCTCGTTTCTCATCATTTTGGACCGTGGGCTATAGCCCATATCGTACGGCATACTATAGCACGCCGTTTTTCATCATTTTTGAGGATTTGAAAAAAATGAAAAATGAAAAAAACGGTGGGTTATAGCCCATGTTTTTTGAAATTTTGAAAAAAAAAGTTAGCCTCGTTTCTCATCATTTTGGACCGTGGGCTATAGCCCATATCGTACGGCATACTATGGCACGCCGTTTTTCATCATTTTTGAGGATTTGAAAAAAATGAAAAATGAAAAAAACGGTGGGTTATAGCCCATGTTTTTTGAAATTTTGAAAAAAAAGGTTAGCCTCGTTTCTCATCATTTTGGACCGTGGGCTATAGCCCATATCGTACGGCATACTATGGCACGCCGTTTTTCATCATTTTTGAGGATTTGAAAAAAATGAAAAATGAAAAAAACGGTGGGTTATAGCCCATGTTTTTTGAAATTTTGAAAAAAAAAGTTAGCCTCGTTTCTCATCATTTTGGACCGTGGGCTATAGCCCATATCATACGGCATACTATGGCACGCCGTTTTTCATCATTTTTGAGGATTTGAAAAAAATGAAAAATGAAAAAAACGGTGGGTTATAGCCCATGTTTTTTGAAATTTTGAAAAAAAAAGTTAGCCTCGTTTCTCATCATTTTGGACCGTGGGCTATAGCCCATATAGTACAGCATACTATAGCACGCCGTTTTTCATCATTTTTGAGGATTTGAAAAAAATGAAAAATGAAAAAAACGGTGGGTTATAGCCCATGTTTTTGAAATTTTGAAAAAAAAAGTTAGCCTCGTTTCTCATCATTTTGGACCGTGGGCTATAGCCCATATCGTACGGCATACTATGGCACGCCGTTTTTCATTATTTTTGAGGATTTGAAAAAAATGAAAAATGAAAAAAACGGTGCGTTATAGCCCATGTTTTTTGAAATTTTGAAAATAAAAGTTAGCCTCGTTTCTCATCATTTTGGACCGTGGGCTATAGCCCATATCGTACGGCATACTATAGCACGCCGTTTTTCATCATTTTTGAGGATTTGAAAAAAATGAAAAATGAAAAAAACGGTGGGTTATAGCCCATGTTTTTTGAAAATTTGAAAAAAAAAGTTAGCCTCGTTTCTCATCATTTTGGACCGTGGGCTATAGCCCATATCGTACGGCATACTATAGCACGCCGTTTTTCATCATTTTTGAGGATTTGAAAAAAATGAAAAATGAAAAAAACGGTGGGTTATAGCCCATGTTTTTTGAAAATGTGAAAAAAAAAGTTAGCCTCGTTTCTCATCATTTTGGACCGTGGGCTATAGCCCATATCGTACGGCATACTATGGCACGCCGTTTTGCATCATTTTTGAGGATTTGAAAAAAATGAAAAATGAAAAAAAACGGTGGGTTATAGCCCATGTTTTTTGAAATTTTGAAAAAAAAAGTTAGCCTCGTTTCTCATCATTTTGGACCGTGGGCTATAGCCCATATTGTACGGCATACTATGGCACGCCGTTTTTCATCATTTTTGAGGATTTGAAAAAAATGAAAAATTAAAAAACGGTGGGTTATAGCCCATGTTTTTTGAAATTTTGAAAAAAAAAGTTAGCCTCGTTTCTCATCATTTTGGACCGTGGGCTATAGCCCATATCGTACGGCATACTATAGCACGCCGTTTTTCATCATTTTTGAGGATTTGAAAAAAATGAAAAATGAAAAAAACGGTGGGTTATAGCCCATGTTTTTTGAAATTTTGAAAAAAAAAGTTAGCCTCGTTTCTCATCATTTTGGACCGTGGGCTATAGCCCATATCGTACGGCATACTATGGCACGCCGTTTTTCATCATTTTTGAGGATTTGAAAAAAATGAAAAATAAAAAAAACGGTGGGTTATAGCCCATGTTTTTTGAAATTTTGAAAAAAAAAGTTAGCCTCGTTTCTCATCATTTTGGACCGTGGGCTATAGCCCATATCGTACGGCTTACTATGGCACGCCGTTTTTCATCATTTTTGAGGATTTGAAAAAAATGAAAAAAACGGTGGGTTATAGCCCATGTTTTTTGAAATTTTGAAAAAAAAAGTTAGCCTCGTTTCTCATCATTTTGGACCGTGGGCTATAGCCCATATCGTACGGCATACTATGGCAAGCCGTTTTTCATCATTTTTGAGGATTTGAAAAAAATGAAAAATGAAAAAAATGGTGGGTTATAGCCCATGTTTTTTGAAATTTTGAAAAAAAAAGTTAGCCTCGTTTCTCATCATTTTGGACCGTGGGCTATAGCCCATATCGTACGGCATACTATAGCACGCCGTTTTTCATCATTTTTGAGGATTTGAAAAAAATGAAAAATGAAAAAAACGGTGGGTTATAGCCCATGTTTTTTGAAATTTTGAAAAAAAAAGTTAGCCTCGTTTCTCATCATTTTGGACCGTGGGCTATAGCCCATATCGTACGGCATACTATGGCACGCCGTTTTTCATCATTTTTGAGGATTTGAAAAAAATGAAAAATGAAAAAAACGGTGGGTTATAGCCCATGTTTTTTGAAATTTTGAAAAAAAAGGTTAGCCTCGTTTCTCATCATTTTGGACCGTGGGCTATAGCCCATATCGTACGGCATACTATGGCACGCCGTTTTTCATCATTTTTGAGGATTTGAAAAAAATGAAAAATGAAAAAAACGGTGGGTTATAGCCCATGTTTTTTGAAATTTTGAAAAAAAAAGTTAGCCTCGTTTCTCATCATTTTGGACCGTGGGCTATAGCCCATATCATACGGCATACTATGGCACGCCGTTTTTCATCATTTTTGAGGATTTGAAAAAAATGAAAAATGAAAAAAACGGTGGGTTATAGCCCATGTTTTTTGAAATTTTGAAAAAAAAAGTTAGCCTCGTTTCTCATCATTTTGGACCGTGGGCTATAGCCCATATAGTACAGCATACTATAGCACGCCGTTTTTCATCATTTTTGAGGATTTGAAAAAAATGAAAAATGAAAAAAACGGTGGGTTATAGCCCATGTTTTTGAAATTTTGAAAAAAAAAGTTAGCCTCGTTTCTCATCATTTTGGACCGTGGGCTATAGCCCATATCGTACGGCATACTATGGCACGCCGTTTTTCATTATTTTTGAGGATTTGAAAAAAATGAAAAATGAAAAAAACGGTGCGTTATAGCCCATGTTTTTTGAAATTTTGAAAATAAAAGTTAGCCTCGTTTCTCATCATTTTGGACCGTGGGCTATAGCCCATATCGTACGGCATACTATAGCACGCCGTTTTTCATCATTTTTGAGGATTTGAAAAAAATGAAAAATGAAAAAAACGGTGGGTTATAGCCCATGTTTTTTGAAAATTTGAAAAAAAAAGTTAGCCTCGTTTCTCATCATTTTGGACCGTGGGCTATAGCCCATATCGTACGGCATACTATAGCACGCCGTTTTTCATCATTTTTGAGGATTTGAAAAAAATGAAAAATGAAAAAAACGGTGGGTTATAGCCCATGTTTTTTGAAAATGTGAAAAAAAAAGTTAGCCTCGTTTCTCATCATTTTGGACCGTGGGCTATAGCCCATATCGTACGGCATACTATGGCACGCCGTTTTGCATCATTTTTGAGGATTTGAAAAAAATGAAAAATGAAAAAAAACGGTGGGTTATAGCCCATGTTTTTTGAAATTTTGAAAAAAAAAGTTAGCCTCGTTTCTCATCATTTTGGACCGTGGGCTATAGCCCATATTGTACGGCATACTATGGCACGCCGTTTTTCATCATTTTTGAGGATTTGAAAAAAATGAAAAATTAAAAAACGGTGGGTTATAGCCCATGTTTTTTGAAATTTTGAAAAAAAAAGTTAGCCTCGTTTCTCATCATTTTGGACCGTGGGCTATAGCCCATATCGTACGGCATACTATAGCACGCCGTTTTTCATCATTTTTGAGGATTTGAAAAAAATGAAAAATGAAAAAAACGGTGGGTTATAGCCCATGTTTTTTGAAATTTTGAAAAAAAAAGTTAGCCTCGTTTCTCATCATTTTGGACCGTGGGCTATAGCCCATATCGTACGGCATACTATGGCACGCCGTTTTTCATCATTTTTGAGGATTTGAAAAAAATGAAAAATGAAAAAAACGGTGGGTTATAGCCCATGTTTTTTGAAATTTTGAAAAAAAAAGTTAGCCTCGTTTCTCATCATTTTGGACCGTGGGCTATAGCCCATATCGTACGGCATACTATGGCACGCCGTTTTTCATCATTTTTGAGGATTTGAAAAAAATGAAAAATGAAAAAAAAACGGTGGGTTATAGCCCATGTTTTTTGAAATTTTGAAAAAAATAGTTAGCCTCGTTTCTCATCATTTTGGACCGTGGGCTATAGCCCATATCGTACGGCATACTATGGCACGCCGTTTTTCATCATTTTTGAGGATTTGAAAAAAATGAAAAAAACGGTGGGTTATAGCCCATGTTTTTTGAAATTTTGAAAAAAAAAGTTAGCCTCGTTTCTCATCATTTTGGACCGTGGGCTATAGCCCATATCGTACGGCATACTATGGCAAGCCGTTTTTCATCATTTTTGAGGATTTGAAAAAAATGAAAAATGAAAAAAATGGTGGGTTATAGCCCATGTTTTTTGAAATTTTGAAAAAAAAAGTTAGCCTCGTTTCTCATCATTTTGGACCGTGGGCTATAGCCCATATCGTACGGCATACTATAGCACGCCGTTTTTCATCATTTTTGAGGATTTGAAAAAAATGAAAAATGAAAAAAACGGTGGGTTATAGCCCATGTTTTTTTAAATTTTGAAAAAAAAAGTTAGCCTCGTTTCTCATCATTTTGGACCGTGGGCTATAGCCCATATCGTACGGCATACTATGGCACGCCGTTTTTCATCATTTTTGAGGATTTGGAAAAAAATGAAAAATGAAAAAAACGGTGGGTTATAGCCCATGTTTTTTGAAATTTTGAAAAAAAAGGTTAGCCTCGTTTCTCATCATTTTGGACCGTGGGCTATAGCCCATATCGTACGGCATACTATGGCACGCCGTTTTTCATCATTTTTGAGGATTTGAAAAAAATGAAAAATGAAAAAAACGGTGGGTTATAGCCCATGTTTTTTGAAATTTTGAAAAAAAAAGTTAGCCTCGTTTCTCATCATTTTGGACCGTGGGCTATAGCCCATATCATACGGCATACTATGGCACGCCGTTTTTCATCATTTTTGAGGATTTGAAAAAAATGAAAAATGAAAAAAACGGTGGGTTATAGCCCATGTTTTTTGAAATTTTGAAAAAAAAAGTTAGCCTCGTTTCTCATCATTTTGGACCGTGGGCTATAGCCCATATCGTACGGCATACTATGGCACGCCGTTTTTCATCATTTTTGAGGATTTGAAAAAAATGAAAAATGAAAAAAACGGTGGGTTATAGTCCATGTTTTTTGAAATTTTGAAAAAAAAAGTTAGCCTCGTTTCTCATCATTTTGGACGGTGGGCTATAGCCCATATCGTACGGCATACTATGGCACGCCGTTTTTCATCATTTTTGAGGATTTGAAAAAAATGAAAAATGAAAAAAACGGTGGGTTATAGCCCATGTTTTTTGAAATTTTGAAAAAAAAAGTTAGCCTCGTTTCTCATCATTTTGGACCGTGGGCTATAGCCCATATCGTACGGCATACTATGGCACGCCGTTTTTCATCATTTTTGAGGATTTGAAAAAAATGAAAAATGAAAAAAACGGTGGGTTATAGCCCATGTTTTTTGAAATTTTGAAAAAAAAAGTTAGCCTCGTTTCTCATCATTTTGGACCGTGGGCTATAGCCCATATCGTACGGCATACTATGGCACGCCGTTTTTCATCATTTTTGAGGATTTGAAAAAAATGAAAAATGAAAAAAACGGTGGGTTATAGCCCATGTTTTTTGAAATTTTGAAAAAAAAAGTTAGCCTCGTTTCTCATCATTTTGGACCGTGGGCTATAGCCCATATCGTACGGCATACTATGGCACGCCGTTTTTCATCATTTTTGAGGATTTGAAAAAAATGAAAAATGAAAAAAACGGTGGGTTATAGCCCATGTTTTTTGAAATTTTGAAAAAAAAAGTTAGCCTCGTTTCTCATCATTTTGGACCGTGGGCTATAGCCCATATCGTACGGCATACTATGGCACGCCGTTTTTCATCATTTTTGAGGATTTGAAAAAAAATGAAAAATGAAAAAAACGGTGGGTTATAGCCCATGTTTTTTGAAATTTTGAAAAAAATAGTTAGCCTCGTTTCTCATCATTTTGGACCGTGGGCTATAGCCCATATCGTACGGCATACTATGGCACGCCGTTTTTCATCATTTTTGAGGATTTGAAAAAAATGAAAAATGAAAAAAACGGTGGGTTATAGCCCATGTTTTTTGAAATTTTGAAAAAAAAAGTTAGCCTCGTTTCTCATCATTTTGGACCGTGGGCTGTAGCCCATATCGTACGGCATACTATGGCACGCCGTTTTGCATCATTTTTGAGGATTTGAAAAAAATGAAAAATGAAAAAAAACGGTGGGTTATAGCCCATGTTTTTTGAAATTTTGAAAAAAAAAGTTAGCCTCGTTTCTCATCATTTTGGACCGTGGGCTATAGCCCATATCGTACGGCATACTATGGCACGCCGTTTTTCATCATTTTTGAGGATTTGAAAAAAATGAAAAATTAAAAAACGGTGGGTTATAGCCCATGTTTTTTGAAATTTTGAAAAAAAAAGTTAGCCTCGTTTCTCATCATTTTGGACCGTGGGCTATAGCCCATATCGTACGGCATACTATAGCACGCCGTTTTTCATCATTTTTGAGGATTTGAAAAAAATGAAAAATTTAAAAACGGTGGGTTATAGCCCATGTTTTTTGAAATTTTGAAAAAAAAAGTTAGCCTCGTTTCTCATCATTTTGGACCGTGGGCTATAGCCCATATCGTACGGCATACTATAGCACGCCGTTTTTCATCATTTTTGAGGATTTGAAAAAAATGAAAAATGAAAAAAACGGTGGGTTATAGCCCATGTTTTTTGAAATTTTGAAAAAAAAAGTTAGCCTCGTTTCTCATCATTTTGGACCGTGGGCTATAGCCCATATCGTACGGCATACTATGGCACGCCGTTTTTCATCATTTTTGAGGATTTGAAAAAAATGAAAAATAAAAAAAACGGTGGGTTATAGCCCATGTTTTTTGAAATTTTGAAAAAAAAAGTTAGCCTCGTTTCTCATCATTTTGGACCGTGGGCTATAGCCCATATCGTACGGCTTACTATGGCACGCCGTTTTTCATCATTTTTGAGGATTTGAAAAAAATGAAAAAAACGGTGGGTTATAGCCCATGTTTTTTGAAATTTTGAAAAAAAAAGTTAGCCTCGTTTCTCATCATTTTGGACCGTGGGCTATAGCCCATATCGTACGGCATACTATGGCAAGCCGTTTTTCATCATTTTTGAGGATTTGAAAAAAATGAAAAATGAAAAAAATGGTGGGTTATAGCCCATGTTTTTTGAAATTTTGAAAAAAAAAGTTAGCCTCGTTTCTCATCATTTTGGACCGTGGGCTATAGCCCATATCGTACGGCATACTATAGCACGCCGTTTTTCATCATTTTTGAGGATTTGAAAAAAATGAAAAATGAAAAAAACGGTGGGTTATAGCCCATGTTTTTTGAAATTTTGAAAAAAAAAGTTAGCCTCGTTTCTCATCATTTTGGACCGTGGGCTATAGCCCATATCGTACGGCATACTATGGCACGCCGTTTTTCATCATTTTTGAGGATTTGAAAAAAATGAAAAATGAAAAAAACGGTGGGTTATAGCCCATGTTTTTTGAAATTTTGAAAAAAAAGGTTAGCCTCGTTTCTCATCATTTTGGACCGTGGGCTATAGCCCATATCGTACGGCATACTATGGCACGCCGTTTTTCATCATTTTTGAGGATTTGAAAAAAATGAAAAATGAAAAAAACGGTGGGTTATAGCCCATGTTTTTTGAAATTTTGAAAAAAAAAGTTAGCCTCGTTTCTCATCATTTTGGACCGTGGGCTATAGCCCATATCATACGGCATACTATGGCACGCCGTTTTTCATCATTTTTGAGGATTTGAAAAAAATGAAAAATGAAAAAAACGGTGGGTTATAGCCCATGTTTTTTGAAATTTTGAAAAAAAAAGTTAGCCTCGTTTCTCATCATTTTGGACCGTGGGCTATAGCCCATATAGTACAGCATACTATAGCACGCCGTTTTTCATCATTTTTGAGGATTTGAAAAAAATGAAAAATGAAAAAAACGGTGGGTTATAGCCCATGTTTTTGAAATTTTGAAAAAAAAAGTTAGCCTCGTTTCTCATCATTTTGGACCGTGGGCTATAGCCCATATCGTACGGCATACTATGGCACGCCGTTTTTCATTATTTTTGAGGATTTGAAAAAAATGAAAAATGAAAAAAACGGTGCGTTATAGCCCATGTTTTTTGAAATTTTGAAAATAAAAGTTAGCCTCGTTTCTCATCATTTTGGACCGTGGGCTATAGCCCATATCGTACGGCATACTATAGCACGCCGTTTTTCATCATTTTTGAGGATTTGAAAAAAATGAAAAATGAAAAAAACGGTGGGTTATAGCCCATGTTTTTTGAAAATTTGAAAAAAAAAGTTAGCCTCGTTTCTCATCATTTTGGACCGTGGGCTATAGCCCATATCGTACGGCATACTATGGCACGCCGTTTTTCATCATTTTTGAGGATTTGAAAAAAATGAAAAATGAAATAAACGGTGGGTTATAGCCCATGTTTTTTGAAATTTTGAAAAAAAAAGTTAGCCTCGTTTCTCATCATTTTGGACCGTGGGCTATAGCACATATCGTACGGCATACTATGGCACGCCGTTTTTCATCATTTTTGAGGATTTGAAAAAAATGAAAAATGAAAAAAACGGTGGGTTATAGCCCATGTTTTTTGAAAATTTGAAAAAAAAAAGTTAGCCTCGTTTCTCAACATTTTGGACCGTGGGCTATAGCCCATATCGTACGGCATACTATGGCACGCCGTTTTTCATCATTTTTGAGGATTTGAAAAAAATGAAAAATGAAAAAAACGGTGGGTTATAGCCCATGTTTTTTGAAATTTTGAAAAAAAAGGTTAGCCTCGTTTCTCATCATTTTGGACCGTGGGCTATAGCCCATATCGTACGGCATACTATGGCACGCCGTTTTTCATCATTTTTGAGGATTTGAAAAAAATGAAAAATGAAAAAAACGGTGGGTTATAGCCCATGTTTTTTGAAATTTTGAAAAAAAAAGTTAGCCTCGTTTCTCATCATTTTGGACCGTGGGCTATAGCCCATATCATACGGCATACTATGGCACGCCGTTTTTCATCATTTTTGAGGATTTGAAAAAAATGAAAAATGAAAAAAACGGTGGGTTATAGCCCATGTTTTTTGAAATTTTGAAAAAAAAAGTTAGCCTCGTTTCTCATCATTTTGGACCGTGGGCTATAGCCCATATCGTACGGCATACTATAGCACGCCGTTTTTCATCATTTTTGAGGATTTGAAAAAAATGAAAAATGAAAAAAACGGTGGGTTATAGCCCATGTTTTTTGAAATTTTGAAAAAAAAAGTTAGCCTCGTTTCTCATCATTTTGGACCGTGGGCTATAGCCCATATCGTACGGCATACTATGGCACGCCGTTTTTCATCATTTTTGAGGATTTGAAAAAAATGAAAAATGAAATAAACGGTGGGTTATAGCCCATGTTTTTTGAAATTTTGAAAAAAAAAGTTAGCCTCGTTTCTCATCATTTTGGACCGTGGGCTATAGCACATATCGTACGGCATACTATGGCACGCCGTTTTTCATCATTTTTGAGGATTTGAAAAAAATGAAAAATGAAAAAAACGGTGGGTTATAGCCCATGTTTTTTGAAAATTTGAAAAAAAAAAGTTAGCCTCGTTTCTCATCATTTTGGACCGTGGGCTATAGCCCATATCGTACGGCATACTATGGCACGCCGTTTTTCATCATTTTTGAGGATTTGAAAAAAATGAAAAATGAAAAAAACGGTGGGTTATAGCCCATGTTTTTTGAAATTTTGAAAAAAAAGGTTAGCCTCGTTTCTCATCATTTTGGACCGTGGGCTATAGCCCATATCGTACGGCATACTATGGCACGCCGTTTTTCATCATTTTTGAGGATTTGAAAAAAATGAAAAATGAAAAAAACGGTGGGTTATAGCCCATGTTTTTTGAAATTTTGAAAAAAAAAGTTAGCCTCGTTTCTCATCATTTTGGACCGTGGGCTATAGCCCATATCATACGGCATACTATGGCACGCCGTTTTTCATCATTTTTGAGGATTTGAAAAAAATGAAAAATGAAAAAAACGGTGGGTTATAGCCCATGTTTTTTGAAATTTTGAAAAAAAAAGTTAGCCTCGTTTCTCATCATTTTGGACCGTGGGCTATAGCCCATATAGTACAGCATACTATAGCACGCCGTTTTTCATCATTTTTGAGGATTTGAAAAAAATGAAAAATGAAAAAAACGGTGGGTTATAGCCCATGTTTTTTGAAATTTTGAAAAAAAAAGTTAGCCTCGTTTCTCATCATTTTGGACCGTGGGCTATAGCCCATATCGTACGGCATACTATGGCACGCCGTTTTTCATTATTTTTGAGGATTTGAAAAAAATGAAAAATGAAAAAAACGGTGCGTTATAGCCCATGTTTTTTGAAATTTTGAAAAAAAAAGTTAGCCTCGTTTCTCATCATTTTGGACCGTGGGCTATAGCCCATATCGTACGGCATACTATAGCACGCCGTTTTTCATCATTTTTGAGGATTTGAAAAAAATGAAAAATGAAAAAAATGGTGGGTTATAGCCCATGTTTTTTGAAATTTTGAAAAAAAAAGTTAGCCTCGTTTCTCATCATTTTGGACCGTGGGCTATAGCCCATATCGTACGGCATACTATGGCACGCCGTTTTTCATCATTTTTGAGGATTTGAAAAAAATGAAAAATGAAATAAACGGTGGGTTATAGCCCATGTTTTTTGAAATTTTGAAAAAAAAAGTTAGCCTCGTTTCTCATCATTTTGGACCGTGGGCTATAGCACATATCGTACGGCATACTATGGCACGCCGTTTTTCATCATTTTTGAGGATTTGAAAAAAATGAAAAATGAAAAAAACGGTGGGTTATAGCCCATGTTTTTTGAAAATTTGAAAAAAAAAAGTTAGCCTCGTTTCTCATCATTTTGGACCGTGGGCTATAGCCCATATCGTACGGCATACTATGGCACGCCGTTTTTCATCATTTTTGAGGATTTGAAAAAAATGAAAAATGAAAAAAAACGGTGGGTTATAGCCCATGTTTTTTGAAATTTTGAAAAAAAAGGTTAGCCTCGTTTCTCATCATTTTGGACCGTGGGCTATAGCCCATATCGTACGGCATACTATGGCACGCCGTTTTTCATTATTTTTGAGGATTTGAAAAAAATGAAAAATGAAAAAAACGGTGCGTTATAGCCCATGTTTTTTGAAATTTTGAAAAAAAAAGTTAGCCTCGTTTCTCATCATTTTGGACCGTGGGCTATAGCCCATATCGTACGGCATACTATAGCACGCCGTTTTTCATCATTTTTGAGGATTTGAAAAAAATGAAAAATGAAAAAAACGGTGGGTTATAGCCCATGTTTTTTGAAATTTTGAAAAAAAAAGTTAGCCTCGTTTCTCATCATTTTGGACCGTGGGCTATAGCCCATATCGTACGGCATACTATGGCACGCCGTTTTTCATCATTTTTGAGGATTTGAAAAAAATGAAAAATGAAATAAACGGTGGGTTATAGCCCATGTTTTTTGAAATTTTGAAAAAAAAAGTTAGCCTCGTTTCTCATCATTTTGGACCGTGGGCTATAGCACATATCGTACGGCATACTATGGCACGCCGTTTTTCATCATTTTTGAGGATTTGAAAAAAATGAAAAATGAAAAAAACGGTGGGTTATAGCCCATGTTTTTTGAAAATTTGAAAAAAAAAAGTTAGCCTCGTTTCTCATCATTTTGGACCGTGGGCTATAGCCCATATCGTACGGCATACTATGGCACGCCGTTTTTCATCATTTTTGAGGATTTGAAAAAAATGAAAAATGAAAAAAACGGTGGGTTATAGCCCATGTTTTTTGAAATTTTGAAAAAAAAAGTTAGCCTCGTTTCTCATCATTTTGGACCGTGGGCTATAGCCCATATCGTACGGCATACTATTGCACGCCGTTTTTCATCATTTTTGAGGATTTGAAAAAAATGAAAAATGAAAAAAACGGTGGGTTATAGCCCATGTTTTTTGAAATTTTGAAAAAAAAAGTTAGCCTCGTTTCTCATCATTTTGGACCGTGGGCTATAGCCCATATCGTACGGCATACTATTGCACGCCGTTTTTCATCATTTTTGAGGATTTGAAAAAAATGAAAAATGAAAAAAACGGTGGGTTATAGCCCATGTTTTTTGAAATTTTGAAAAAAAAAGTTAGCCTCGTTTCTCATCATTTTGGACCGTGGGCTATAGCCCATATCGTACGGCATACTATAGCACGCCGTTTTTCATCATTTTTGAGGATTTGAAAAAAATGAAAAATGAAAAAAACGGTGGGTTATAGCCCATGTTTTTTGAAATTTTGAAAAAAAAAGTTAGCCTCGTTTCTCATCATTTTGGACCGTGGGCTATAGCCCATATCGTACGGCATACTATGGCACGCCGTTTTTCATCATTTTTGAGGATTTGAAAAAAATGAAAAATGAAAAAAACGGTGGGTTATAGCCCATGTTTTTTGAAATTTTGAAAAAAAAAGTTAGCCTCGTTTCTCATCATTTTGGACCGTGGGCTATAGCCCATATCGTACGGCATACTATGGCACGCCGTTTTTCATCATTTTTGAGGATTTGAAAAAAATGAAAAATGAAAAAAACGGTGGGTTATAGCCCATGTTTTTTGAAATTTTGAAAAAAAAAGTTAGCCTCGTTTCTCATCATTTTGGACCGTGGGCTATAGCCCATATCGTACGGCATACTATAGCACGCCGTTTTTCATCATTTTTGAGGATTTGAAAAAAATGAAAAATGAAAAAAACGGTGGGTTATAGCCCATGTTTTTTGAAATTTTGAAAAAAAAGGTTAGCCTCGTTTCTCATCATTTTGGACCGTGGGCTATAGCCCATATCGTACGGCATACTATGGCACGCCGTTTTTCATCATTTTTGAGGATTTGAAAAAAATGAAAAATGAAAAAAACGGTGGGTTATAGCCCATGTTTTTTGAAATTTTGAAAAAAAAAGTTAGCCTCGTTTCTCATCATTTTGGACCGTGGGCTATAGCCCATATCGTACGGCATACTATGGCACGCCGTTTTTCATCATTTTTGAGGATTTGAAAAAAATGAAAAATGAAAAAAACGGTGGGTTATAGTCCATGTTTTTTGAAATTTTGAAAAAAAAAGTTAGCCTCGTTTCTCATCATTTTGGACCGTGGGCTATAGCCCATATCGTACGGCATACTATGGCACGCCGTTTTTCATCATTTTTGAGGATTTGAAAAAAATGAAAAATGAAAAAAACGGTGGGTTATAGCCCATGTTTTTTGAAATTTTGAAAAAAAAAGTTAGCCTCGTTTCTCATCATTTTGGACCGTGGGCTATAGCCCATATCGTACGGCATACTATGGCACGCCGTTTTTCATCATTTTTGAGGATTTGAAAAAAATGAAAAATGAAAAAAACGGTGGGTTATAGCCCATGTTTTTTGAAATTTTGAAAAAAAAAGTTAGCCTCGTTTCTCATCATTTTGGACCGTGGGCTATAGCCCATATCGTACGGCATACTATGGCACGCCGTTTTTCATCATTTTTGAGGATTTGAAAAAAATGAAAAATGAAAAAAACGGTGCGTAATAGCCCATGTTTTTTGAAATTTTGAAAAAAAAGGTTAGCCTCGTTTCTCATCATTTTGGACCGTGGGCTATAGCCCATATCGTACGGCATACTATGGCACGCCGTTTTTCATCATTTTTGAGGATTTGAAAAAAATGAAAAATGAAAAAAACGGTGGGTTATAGCCCATGTTTTTTGAAATTTTGAAAAAAAAAGTTAGCCTCGTTTCTCATCATTTTGGACCGTGGGCTGTAGCCCATATCGAACGGCATACTATGGCACGCCATTTTGCATCATTTTTGAGGATTTGAAAAAAATGAAAAATGAAAAAAAAACGGTGGGTTATAGCCCATGTTTTTTGAAATTTTGAAAAAAAAAGTTAGCCTCGTTTCTCATCATTTTGGACCGTGGGCTATAGCCCATATCGTACGGCATACTATGGCACGCCGTTTTTCATCATTTTTGAGGATTTGAAAAAAATGAAAAATTAAAAAACGGTGGGTTATAGCCCATGTTTTTTGAAATTTTGAAAAAAAAAGTTAGCCTCGTTTCTCATCATTTTGGACCGTGGGCTATAGCCCATATCGTACGGCATACTATAGCACGCCGTTTTTCATCATTTTTGAGGATTTGAAAAAAATGAAAAATGAAAAAAACGGTGGGTTATAGCCCATGTTTTTTGAAATTTTGAAAAAAAAAGTTAGCCTCGTTTCTCATCATTTTGGACCGTGGGCTATAGCCCATATCGTACGGCATACTATGGCATGCCGTTTTTCATCATTTTTGAGGATTTGAAAAAAAATGAAAAATGAAAAAAACGGTGGGTTATAGCCCATGTTTTTTGAAATTTTGAAAAAAATAGTTAGCCTCGTTTCTCATCATTTTGGACCGTGGGCTATAGCCCATATCGTACGGCATACTATGGCACGCCGTTTTTCATCATTTTTGAGGATTTGAAAAAAATGAAAAATGAAAAAAACGGTGGGTTATAGCCCATGTTTTTTGAAATTTTGAAAAAAAAAGTTAGCCTCGTTTCTCATCATTTTGGACTGTGGGCTATAGCCCATATCGTACGGCATACTATGGCACGCCGTTTTTCATCATTTTTGAGGATTTGAAAAAAATGAAAAATGAAAAAAACGGTGGGTTATAGCCCATGTTTTTTGAAATTTTGAAAAAAAAAGTTAGCCTCGTTTCTCATCATTTTGGACCGTGGGCTATAGCCCATATCGTACGGCATACTATAGCACGCCGTTTTTCATCATTTTTGAGGATTTGAAAAAAATGAAAAATGAAAAAAACGGTGGGTTATAGCCCATGTTTTTTGAAAATTTGAAAAAAAAAGTTAGCCTCGTTTCTCATCATTTTGGACCGTGGGCTATAGCCCATATCGTACGGCATACTATGGCACGCCGTTTTTCATCATTTTTGAGGATTTGAAAAAAATGAAAAATGAAAAAAACGGTGGGTTATAGCCCATGTTTTTTGAAATTTTGAAAAAAAAAGTTAGCCTCGTTTCTCATCATTTTGGACCGTGGGCTATAGCCCATATCGTACGGCATACTATTGCACGCCGTTTTTCATCATTTTTGAGGATTAAAAAAAATGAAAAATGAAAAAAACGGTGGGTTATAGCCCATGTTTTTTGAAATTTTGAAAAAAAAAGTTAGCCTCGTTTCTCATCATTTTGGACCGTGGGCTATAGCCCATATCGTACGGCATACTATTGCACGCCGTTTTTCATCATTTTTGAGGATTTGAAAAAAATGAAAAATGAAAAAAACGGTGGGTTATAGCCCATGTTTTTTGAAATTTTGAAAAAAAAAGTTAGCCTCGTTTCTCATCATTTTGGACCGTGGGCTATAGCCCATATCGTACGGCATACTATAGCACGCCGTTTTTCATCATTTTTGAGGATTTGAAAAAAATGAAAAATGAAAAAAACGGTGGGTTATAGCCCATGTTTTTTGAAATTTTGAAAAAAAAAGTTAGCCTCGTTTCTCATCATTTTGGACCGTGGGCTATAGCCCATATCGTACGGCATACTATGGCACGCCGTTTTTCATCATTTTTGAGGATTTGAAAAAAATGAAAAATGAAAAAAACGGTGGGTTATAGCCCATGTTTTTTGAAATTTTGAAAAAAAAAGTTAGCCTCGTTTCTCATCATTTTGGACCGTGGGCTATAGCCCATATCGTACGGCATACTATGGCACGCCGTTTTTCATCATTTTTGAGGATTTGAAAAAAATGAAAAATGAAAAAAACGGTGGGTTATAGCCCATGTTTTTTGAAATTTTGAAAAAAAAAGTTAGCCTCGTTTCTCATCATTTTGGACCGTGGGCTATAGCCCATATCGTACGGCATACTATTGCACGCCGTTTTTCATCATTTTTGAGGATTTGAAAAAAATGAAAAATGAAAAAAACGGTGGGTTATAGCCCATGTTTTTTGAAATTTTGAAAAAAAAAGTTAGCCTCGTTTCTCATCATTTTGGACCGTGGGCTATAGCCCATATCGTACGGCATACTATAGCACGCCGTTTTTCATCATTTTTGAGGATTTGAAAAAAATGAAAAATGAAAAAAACGGTGGGTTATAGCCCATGTTTTTTGAAATTTTGAAAAAAAAGGTTAGCCTCGTTTCTCATCATTTTGGACCGTGGGCTATAGCCCATATCGTACGGCATACTATGGCACGCCGTTTTTCATCATTTTTGAGGATTTGAAAAAAATGAAAAATGAAAAAAACGGTGGGTTATAGCCCATGTTTTTTGAAATTTTGAAAAAAAAAGTTAGCCTCGTTTCTCATCATTTTGGACCGTGGGCTATAGCCCATATCGTACGGCATACTATGGCACGCCGTTTTTCATCATTTTTGAGGATTTGAAAAAAATGAAAAATGAAATAAACGGTGGGTTATAGCCCATGTTTTTTGAAATTTTGAAAAAAAAAGTTAGCCTCGTTTCTCATCATTTTGGACCGTGGGCTATAGCCCATATCGTACGGCATACTATGGCACGCCGTTTTTCATCATTTTTGAGGATTTGAAAAAAATGAAAAATGAAAAAAACGGTGGGTTATAGCCCATGTTTTTAGAAAATTTGAAAAAAAAAGTTAGCCTCGTTTCTCATCATTTTGGACCGTGGGCTATAGCCCATATCGTACGGCATACTATGGCACGCCGTTTTTCATCATTTTTGAGGATTTGAAAAAAATGAAAAATGAAAAAAACGGTGGGTTATAGCCCATGTTTTTTGAAATTTTGAAAAAAAAAGTTAGCCTCGTTTCTCATCATTTTGGACCGTGGGCTATAGCCCATATCGTACGGCATACTATGGCACGCCGTTTTTCATCATTTTTGAGGATTTGAAAAAAAATTAAAATTAAAAAAACGGTGGGTTATAGCCCATGTTTATTGAAATTTTGAAAAAAATAGTTAGCCTCGTTTCTCATCATTTTGGACCGTGGGCTATAGCCCATATCGTACGGCATACTATGGCACGCCGTTTTTGATCATTTTTGAGGATTTGAAAAAAATGAAAAATGAAAAAAACGGTGGGTTATAGCCCATGTTTTTTGAAATTTTGAAAAAAAAAGTTAGCCTCGTTTCTCATCATTTTGGACCGTGGGCTATAGCCCATATCGTACGGCATACTATGGCACGCCGTTTTTCATCATTTTTGAGGATTTGAAAAAAATGAAAAATGAAAAAAACGGTGGGTTATAGCCCATGTTTTTTGAAATTTTGAAAAAAAGAGTTAGCCTCGTTTCTCATCATTTTGGACCGTGTGCTATAGCCCATATCGTACGGCATACTATTGCACGCCGTTTTTCATCATTTTTGAGGATTTGAAAAAAATGAAAAATGAAAAAAACGGTGGGTTATAGCCCATGTTTTTTGAAATTTTGAAAAAAAAGGTTAGCCTCGTTTCTCATCATTTTGGACCGTGGGCTATAGCCCATATCGTACGGCATACTATAGCACGCCGTTTTTCATCATTTTTGAGGATTTGAAAAAAATGAAAAATGAAAAAAACGGTGGGTTATAGCCCATGTTTTTTGAAATTTTGAAAAAAAAAGTTAGCCTCGTTTCTCATCATTTTGGACCGTGGGCTATAGCCCATATCGTACGGCATACTATGGCACGCCGTTTTTCATCATTTTTGAGGATTTGAAAAAAATGAAAAATGAAAAAAACGGTGGGTTATAGTATGTCGTACGATATGGGCTATAGCCCATGGTCCAAAATGATGAGAAACGAGGCTAACTTTTTTTTTCAAAATTTCAAAAAACATGGGCTATAACCCATCGTTTTTTTATTTTTTTATTTTTTTCAAATCCTCCAAAATGATGAAAAACGGCGTGCTATAGTATGCCGTACGATATGGGCTATAGCCCATGGTCCAAAATGATGAGAAACGAGGCTAACCTTTTTTTTCAAAATTTCAAAAAACATGGGCTATAACCCATCGTTTTTTTATTTTCTCATTTTTTTCAAATCCTCCAAAATGATGAAAAACGGCGTGCTATAGTATGCCGTACGATATGGGCTATAGCCCATGGTACAAAATGATGAGAAACGAGGCTAACTTTTTTTTTCAAAATTTCAAAAAACATGGGCTATAACCCATCGTTTTTTTATTTTCTCATTTTTTTCAAATCCTCCAAAATGATGAAAAACGGCGTGCTATAGTATGCCGTACGATATGGGCTATAGCCCATGGTCCAAAATGATGAGAAACGAGGCTAACTTTTTTTTTCAAAATTTCAAAAAACATGGGCTATAACCCACCGTTTTTTAATTTTTCATTTTTTTCAAATCCTCAAAAATGATGAAAAACGGCGTGCTATAGTATGCCGTACGATATGGGCTATAGCCCATGGTCCAAAATGATGAGAAACGAGGCTAACTTTTTTTTTTCAAAATTTCAAAAAACATGGGCTATAACCCATCGTTTTTTCATGTTTTCATTTTTTTCAAATCCTCCAAAATGATGAAAAACGGCGTGCTATAGTATGCCGTACGATATGGGCTATAGCCCATGGTCCAAAATGATGAGAAACGAGGCTAACTTTTTTTTCCAAAATTTCAAAAAACATGGGCTATAACCCATCGTTTTTTCATTTTTTCATTTTTTTCAAATCCTCCAAAATGATGAAAAACGGCGTGCTATAGTATGCCGTACGATATGGGCTATAGCCCATGGTCCAAAATGATGAGAAACGAGGCTAACTTTTTTTTTCAAAATTTAAAAAAACATGGGCTATAACCCATCGTTTTTTTATTTTTTCATTTTTTTCAAATCCTCCAAAATGATGAAAAACGGCGTGCTATAGTATGTCGTACGATATGGGCTATAGCCCATGGTCCAAAATGATGAGAAACGAGGCTAACTTTTTTTTTCAAAATTTCAAAAAACATGGGCTATAACCCATCGTTTTTTAATTTTTAAATTTTTTTCAAATCCTCCAAAATGATGAAAAACGGCGTGCTATAGTATGTCGTACGATATGGGCTATAGCCCATGGTCCAAAATGATGAGAAACGAGGCTAACTTTTTTTTTCAAAATTTCAAAAAACATGGGCTATAACCCATCGTTTTTTTATTTTTTTATTTTTTTCAAATCCTCCAAAATGATGAAAAACGGCGTGCTATAGTATGCCGTACGATATGGGCTATAGCCCATGGTCCAAAATGATGAGAAACGAGGCTAACTTCTTTTTTCAAATTTTCAAAAAACATGGGCTATAACCCATCGTTTTTTCATGTTTTCATTTTTTTCAAATCCTCCAAAATGATGAAAAACGGCGTGCTATAGTATGCCGTACGATATGGGCTATAGCCCATGGTCCAAAATGATGAGAAACGAGGCTAACTTTTTTTTTCAAAATTTCAAAAAACATGGGCTATAACCCATCGTTTTTTCATGTTTTCATTTTTTTCAAATCCTCCAAAATGATGAAAAACGGCGTGCTATAGTATGCCGTACGATATGGGCTATAGCCCATGGTCCAAAATGATGAGAAACGAGGCTAACTTTTTTTTTCAAAATTTCAAAAAACATGGGCTATAACCCATCATTTTTTATTTTTTTTCAAATCCTCCAAAATGATGAAAAACGGCGTGCTATAGTATGCCGTACGATATGGGCTATAGCCCATGGTCCAAAATGATGAGAAACGAGGCTAACTTTTTTTTTCAAAATTTCAAAAAACATGGGCTATAACCCATCGTTTTTTTATTTTTTTATTTTTTTCAAATCCTCCAAAATGATGAAAAACGGCGTGCTATAGTATGCCGTACGATATGGGCTATAGCCCATGGTCCAAAATGATGAGAAACGAGGCTAACTAATTTTTCCAAAATTTCAAAAAACATGGGCTATAACCCATCGTTTTTTTATTTTCTCATTTTTTTCAAATCCTCCAAAATGATGAAAAACGGCGTGCTATAGTATGCCGTACGATATGGGCTATAGCCCATGGTCCAAAATGATGAGAAACGAGGCTAACTTTTTTTTTCAAAATTTCAAAAAACATGGGCTATAACCCATCGTTTTTTTATTTTTTCATTTTTTTCAAATCCTCCAAAATGATGAAAAACGGCGTGCTATAGTATGCCGTACGATATGGGCTATAGCCCATGGTCCAAAATGATGAGAAACGAGGCTAACTTTGTTTTTCAAAATTTCAAAAAACATGGGCTATAACCCATCGTTTTTTCATGTTTTCATTTTTTTCAAATCCTCCAAAATGATGAAAAACGGCGTGCTATAGTATGCCGTACGATATGGGCTATAGCCCATGGTCCAAAATGATGAGAAACGAGGCTAACTTTTTTTTCCAAAATTTCAAAAAACATGGGCTATAACCCATCGTTTTTTAATTTTTTCATTTTTTTCAAATCCTCCAAAATGATGAAAAACGGCGTGCTATAGTATGCCGTACGATATGGGCTATAGCCCATGGTCCAAAATGATGAGAAACGAGGCTAACTTTTTTTTTCAAAATTTCAAAAAACATGGGCTATAACCCATCGTTTTTTTATTTTTTCATTTTTTTCAAATCCTCCAAAATGATGAAAAACGGCGTGCTATAGTATGTCGTACGATATGGGCTATAGCCCATGGTCCAAAATGATGAGAAACGAGGCTAACTTTTTTTTTCAAAATTTCAAAAAACATGGGCTATAACCCATCGTTTTTTTATTTTTTTATTTTTTTCAAATCCTCCAAAATGATGAAAAACGGCGTGCTATAGTATGTCGTACGATATGGGCTATAGCCCATGGTCCAAAATGATGAGAAACGAGGCTAACTTTTTTTTTCAAAATTTCAAAAAACATGGGCTATAACCCATCGTTTTTTTATTTTTTTATTTTTTTCAAATCCTCCAAAATGATGAAAAACGGCGTGCTATAGTATGCCGTACGATATGGGCTATAGCCCATGGTCCAAAATGATGAGAAACGAGGCTAACTTTTTTTTTCAAATTTTCAAAAAACATGGGCTATAACCCATCGTTTTTTCATGTTTTCATTTTTTTCAAATCCTCCAAAATGATGAAAAACGGCGTGCTATAGTATGCCGTACGATATGGGCTATAGCCCATGGTCCAAAATGATGAGAAACGAGGCTAACTTTTTTTTTCAAAATTTCAAAAAACATGGGCTATAACCCATCGTTTTTTCATGTTTTCATTTTTTTCAAATCCTCCAAAATGATGAAAAACGGCGTGCTATAGTATGCCGTACGATATGGGCTATAGCCCATGGTCCAAAATGATGAGAAACGAGGCTAACTTTTTTTTTCAAATTTTCAAAAAACATGGGCTATAACCCATCGTTTTTTTATTTTTTCATTTTTTTCAAATCCTCCAAAATGATGAAAAACGGCGTGCTATAGTATGTCGTACGATATGGGCTATAGCCCATGGTCCAAAATGATGAGAAACGAGGCTAACTTTTTTTTTCAAAATTTCAAAAAACATGGGCTATAACCCATCGTTCTTTAATTTTTTAATTTTTTTCAAATCCTCCAAAATGATGAAAAACGGCGTGCTATAGTATGCCGTACGATATGGGCTATAGCCCATGGTCCAAAATGATGAGAAACGAGGCTAACTTTTTTTTCCAAAATTTCAAAAAACATGGGCTATAACCCATCGTTTTTTCATTTTTTCATTTTTTTCAAATCCTCCAAAATGATGAAAAACGGCGTGCTATAGTATGCCGTACGATATGGGGTATAGCCCATGGTCCAAAATGATGAGAAACGAGGCTAACTTTTTTTTTCAAAATTTCAAAAAACATGGGCTATAACCCATCGTTTTTTATTTTTTTTCAAATCCTCCAAAATGATGAAAAACGGCGTGCTATAGTATGCCGTACGATATGGGCTATAGCCCATGGTCCAAAATGATGAGAAACGAGGCTAACTTTTTTTTCCAAAATTTCAAAAAACATGGGCTATAACCCATCGTTTTTTCATTTTTTCATTTTTTTCAAATCCTCCAAAATGATGAAAAACGGCGTGCTATAGTATGCCGTACGATATGGGCTATAGCCCATGGTCCAAAATGATGAGAAACGAGGCTAACTAATTTTTCCAAAACTTCAAAAAACATGGGCTATAACCCATCGTTTTTTTATTTTCTCATTTTTTTCAAATCCTCCAAAATGATGAAAAACTGCGTGCTATAGTATGCCGTACGATTTGGGCTATAGCCCATGGTCCAAAATGATGAGAAACGAGGCTAACTTTTTTTTTCAAAATTTCAAAAAACATGGGCTATAACCCATCGTTTTTTTATTTTTTTCAAATCCTCCAAAATTATGAAAAACGGCGTGCTATAGTATGCCGTACGATATGGGCTATAGCCCATGGTCCAAAATGATGAGAAACGAGGCTAACTTTTTTTTTCAAAATTTAAAAAAACATGGGCTATAACCCATCGTTTTTTAATTTTTTAATTTTTTTCAAATCCTCCAAAAGGATGAAAAACGGCGTGCTATAGTATGCCGTACGATATGGGCTATAGCCCATTGTCCAAAATGATGAGAAACGAGGCTAACTTTTTTTTTCAAAATTTCAAAAAACATGGGCTATAACCCATCGTTTTTTAATTTTTTAATTTTTTTCAAATCCTCCAAAATGATGAAAAACGGCGTGCTATAGTATGCCGTACGATATGGGCTATAGCCCATGGTCCAAAATGATGAGAAACGAGGCTAACTAATTTTTCCAAAATTTCAAAAAACATGGGCTATAACCCATCGTTTTTTTATTTTCTCATTTTTTTCAAATCCTCCAAAATGATGAAAAACGGCGTGCTATAGTATGCCGTACGATATGGGCTATAGCCCATGGTCCAAAATGATGAGAAACGAGGCTAACTTTTTTTTTCAAAATTTCAAAAAACATGGGCTATAACCCATCGTTTTTTTATTTTTTCATTTTTTTCAAATCCTCCAAAATGATGAAAAACGGCGTGCTATAGTATGCCGTACGATATGGGCTATAGCCCATGGTCCAAAATGATGAGAAACGAGGCTAACTTTTTTTTCCAAAATTTCAAAAAACATGGGCTATAACCCATCGTTTTTTTATTTTTTCATTTTTTTCAAATCCTCCAAAATGATGAAAAACGGCGTGCTATAGTATGTCGTACGATATGGGCTATAGCCCATGGTCCAAAATGATGAGAAACGAGGCTAACTTTTTTTTTCAAAATTTCAAAAAACATGGGCTATAACCCATCGTTTTTTTATTTTTTTATTTTTTTCAAATCCTCCAAAATGATGAAAAACGGCGTGCTATAGTATGTCGTACGATATGGGCTATAGCCCATGGTCCAAAATGATGAGAAACGAGGCTAACTTTTTTTTTCAAAATTTCAAAAAACATGGGCTATAACCCATCGTTTTTTTATTTTTTTATTTTTTTCAAATCCTCCAAAATGATGAAAAACGGCGTGCTATAGTATGCCGTACGATATGGGCTATAGCCCATGGTCCAAAATGATGAGAAACGAGGCTAACTTTTTTTTTCAAATTTTCAAAAAACATGGGCTATAACCCATCGTTTTTTCATGTTTTCATTTTTTTCAAATCCTCCAAAATGATGAAAAACGGCGTGCTATAGTATGCCGTACGATATGGGCTATAGCCCATGGTCCAAAATGATGAGAAACGAGGCTAACTTCTTTTTTCAAAATTTCAAAAAACATGGGCTATAACCCATCGTTTTTTCATGTTTTCATTTTTTTCAAATCCTCCAAAATGATGAAAAACGGCGTGCTATAGTATGCCGTACGATATGGGCTATAGCCCATGGTCCAAAATGATGAGAAACGAGGCTAACTTTTTTTTTCAAAATTTCAAAAAACATGGGCTATAACCCATCGTTTTTTTATTTTTTCATTTTTTTCAAATCCTCCAAAATGATGAAAAACGGCGTGCTATAGTATGTCGTACGATATGGGCTATAGCCCATGGTCCAAAATGATGAGAAACGAGGCTAACTTTTTTTTTCAAAATTTCAAAAAACATGGGCTATAACCCATCGTTCTTTAATTTTTTAATTTTTTTCAAATCCTCCAAAATGATGAAAAACGGCGTGCTATAGTATGCCGTACGATATGGGCTATAGCCCATGGTCCAAAATGATGAGAAACGAGGCTAACTTTTTTTTCCAAAATTTCAAAAAACATGGGCTATAACCCATCGTTTTTTCATTTTTTCATTTTTTTCAAATCCTCCAAAATGATGAAAAACGGCGTGCTATAGTATGCCGTACGATATGGGGTATAGCCCATGGTCCAAAATGATGAGAAACGAGGCTAACTTTTTTTTTCAAAATTTCAAAAAACATGGGCTATAACCCATCGTTTTTTTTTTTTTTTCAAATCCTCCAAAATGATGAAAAACGGCGTGCTATAGTATGCCGTACGATATGGGCTATAGCCCATGGTCCAAAATGATGAGAAACGAGGCTAACTTTTTTTTTCAAAATTTCAAAAAACATGGGCTATAACCCATCGTTTTTTCATGTTTTCATTTTTTTCAAATCCTCCAAAATGATGAAAAACGGCGTGCTATAGTATGCCGTACGATATGGGCTATAGCCCATGGTCCAAAATGATGAGAAACGAGGCTAACTTTTTTTTTCAAAATTTCAAAAAACATGGGCTATAACCCATCGTTTTTTTATTTTTTCATTTTTTTCAAATCCTCCAAAATGATGAAAAACGGCGTGCTATAGTATGTCGTACGATATGGGCTATAGCCCATGGTCCAAAATGATGAGAAACGAGGCTAACTTTTTTTTTCAAAATTTCAAAAAACATGGGCTATAACCCATCGTTCTTTAATTTTTTAATTTTTTTCAAATCCTCCAAAATGATGAAAAACGGCGTGCTATAGTATGCCGTACGATATGGGCTATAGCCCATGGTCCAAAATGATGAGAAACGAGGCTAACTTTTTTTTCCAAAATTTCAAAAAACATGGGCTATAACCCATCGTTTTTTCATTTTTTCATTTTTTTCAAATCCTCCAAAATGATGAAAAACGGCGTGCTATAGTATGCCGTACGATATGGGGTATAGCCCATGGTCCAAAATGATGAGAAACGAGGCTAACTTTTTTTTTCAAAATTTCAAAAAACATGGGCTATAACCCATCGTTTTTTATTTTTTTTCAAATCCTCCAAAATGATGAAAAACGGCGTGCTATAGTATGCCGTACGATATGGGCTATAGCCCATGGTCCAAAATGATGAGAAACGAGGCTAACTTTTTTTTCCAAAATTTCAAAAAACATGGGCTATAACCCATCGTTTTTTCATTTTTTCATTTTTTTCAAATCCTCCAAAATGATGAAAAACGGCGTGCTATAGTATGCCGTACGATATGGGCTATAGCCCATGGTCCAAAATGATGAGAAACGAGGCTAACTAATTTTTCCAAAATTTCAAAAAACATGGGCTATAACCTTAGAGTATATATACAATAGAGAAGACACCCAAGTTCTCCTCCCGTCCACTTGCATTGAGTTGCTCAGAAGCGCATGAGGCGAATCCACTCCTCCTTCCGGTTTAGGAGCCCTGTGCATTCTGGATTTTTGCCCTCAAACACATGAACGCGCGACGACCGACACATGAACTAGCATCGTGCGTGTGTGCGTGTGCGTGCTACTCGTGGTGAACGCGCATCGCTATGTTGGCAGCAGACTCGTCTGCTGTTTTTTATCATATTAGCATTTTGAATAGATTAAGAACATGGATGTATCTGATTCTTTAAATTCGTTATTTTTATACACCTCTATGAACTGTTTACACACCATATAATATAATATTAATGCAATAAACTGAAGTTCATTCCAACTTGTGTTATTGTGTGGTGCAGTGCTGCAGTTGAATATTTGCTTTTAAAGGGACTTTATACTTTTGCTAATTCACATTTAGAAGAAAGTGAAAATATAGGCTACATACATTTTACAAATACACTTTACCAATGACAATGTAGAACAATTTTAGCTCTGAAGAACACTTTAAGCCTTCATGGCAAATGCAAGGTCACAGCACCACTCTAAACTATTAAATAATAATGCTACAGATCTCTAATAAAATGCCAAAATACAATAAATGATGGGTTCTTTTTCATAGCACTTGTAGCACTATGAATGCAAATATAATAAATATTAAATATGTATCAGACAACCAACAAATGTAATACAAACTATATATTTATATAACAAAATAATATTTAAAGTGTGACAATATTGTCACAATTGTAAAATTGTAATTGAAAAAGAATGTCAATATAGTTTAAAAAAGAGCACTTTGACACTTGTCATGCCAATTTGCGCACCACTATGAGCAATGACTTTTTAGACATATTACTAACAAAAATACCAAATCGTACATGATCTACTGCTTGACCAGACAGATATTGTTTTTGGTTCTTTAGACAATATGAACATATTCCAATATCTGATATGCAGAATAAATGCTGCGTAGGCTATTCTATGCCATTCAGGTTCATATATGTGCATAGGAAATATGTCTCAAAACTGGATGTACAGTATTCCAGTCCCACTGTTGTTTATCCAGTGTGAATAATAGATTATTTTAAAAATCATTGCAATTTGATCTGTGACTTTTGCAGAACCCAATGTTTTAATTCAGAGGTTGGTTTAAAATGAAAGCATTTTGATTATCTCGGTAAGCACATCAATACGAATCTAGGTTATTATTGTGGTTATCTTAGCACTTCATCATGGATTCCTTGGGTGAAATTCCCAGTTTTACACTTCACATGTGACATAGAGAAATTCTTCCTTGATCTCCACCTTTTCTTAACTGCACTTTGTCCAAACAGAATAAATGTAATTTACACACTTAACCATAATTTGATTTTAATTGGAAAATTGATCATTTTCAGTGTTATGGAATAATTTAACCATTGATTTTAGACTGTAAAGAGACGGCACTGCACAGAGCTCCACGACCACCAGTCAATCATTCAACCTCTGCCCAGGGATGGAGGCTTGAAGACGGGGTAAATGGAGAGACATACGCCTGGCAGAAAATGAGTTTCGCCTACTTGTAGGTTATCAAACCATGTATTTATATCGGTAAATAATCATGTTGATGCTAAATCAACATTAACATTTCATGTACAGCTGCTATTTAAAAAAAAAAAAAAAGAATTCGGACTCGGGAGTTCTACAGCAGAAGCCTATGGTAAGTGAATGGGAAGTCCTGGCAGTCAAAATGACATAAGCGATCTTTATAATCTTAATACTTGGTCACAAACCAACTATTTTACAAGAACAATATTGATGTAACTAGAGATTAGACAAATTATCTATATTTTATATACACAGAATAATAAGTAATGAGCAAAAGTCCTGATGCGACATTTCCTGGTTTTAATGCGGTCTGTCTCTCAGCGCTCCGCTCTGGGGCAGAGCTCAGAGAGCTGGCTGAAACTTGCTGGAGTGGGCGGAGCCTAGTGCGCGTTCATGTGTTTGAGGGCAAAACCTTACCAAACTGCAATACCTTCTTCGGCCACTATGTCCATTGCGCTTCAGGATTTCCTCTGGGTGTCTTCTCTATTGTATATATACTCTAAGGCTATAACCCATCGTTTTTTTATTTTCTCATTTTTTTCAAATCCTCCAAAATGATGAAAAACTGCGTGCTATAGTATGCCGTACGATTTGGGCTATAGCCCATGGTCCAAAATGATGAGAAACGAGGCTAACTTTTTTTTTCAAAATTTCAAAAAACATGGGCTATAACCCATCGTTTTTTAATTTTTTTCAAATCCTCCAAAATGATGAAAAACGGCGTGCTATAGTATGCCGTACGATATGGGCTATAGCCCATGGTCCAAAATGATGAGAAACGAGGCTAACTTTTTTTTTCAAAATTTCAAAAAACATGGGCTATAACCCATCGTTTTTTAATTTTTTCATTTTTTTCAAATCCTCCAAAAGGATGAAAAACGGCGTGCCATAGTATGCCGTACGATATGGGCTATAGCCCATTGTCCAAAATGATGAGAAACGAGGCTAACTTTTTTTTTCAAAATTTCAAAAAACATGGGCTATAACCCATCGTTTTTTAATTTTTTAATTTTTTTCAAATCCTCCAAAATGATGAAAAACGGCGTGCTATAGTATGCCGTACGATATGGGCTATAGCCCATGGTCCAAAATGATGAGAAACGAGGCTAACTAATTTTTCCAAAATTTCAAAAAACATGGGCTATAACCCATCGTTTTTTTATTTTCTCATTTTTTTCAAATCCTCCAAAATGATGAAAAACGGCGTGCTATAGTATGCCGTACGATATGGGCTATAGCCCATGGTCCAAAATGATGAGAAACGAGGCTAACTAATTTTTCCAAAATTTCAAAAAACATGGGCTATAACCCATCGTTTTTTTATTTTCTCATTTTTTTCAAATCCTCCAAAATGATGAAAAACGGCGTGCTATAGTATGCCGTACGATATGGGCTATAGCCCATGGTCCAAAATGATGAGAAACGAGGCTAACGTTTTTTTTCAAAATTTCAAAAAACATGGGCTATAACCCATGGTTTTTTTATTTTTTTATTTTTTTCAAATCCTCCAAAATGATGAAAAACGGCGTGTTATAGTATGCCGTACGATATGGGCTATAGCCCATGGTCCAAAATGATGAGAAACGAGGCTAACTAATTTTTCAAAAATTTCAAAAAACATGGGCTATAACCCATCGTTTTTTTATTTTCTCATTTTTTTCAAATCCTCCAAAATGATGAAAAACGGCGTGCTATAGTATGCCGTACGATATGGGCTATAGCCCATGGTCCAAAATGATGAGAAACGAGGCTAACTTTTTTTTTCAAAATTTAAAAAAACATGGGCTATAACCCATCGTTTTTTTATTTTTTCATTTTTTTCAAATCCTCCAAAATGATGAAAAACGGCGTGCTATAGTATGCCGTACGATATGGGCTATAGCCCATGGTCCAAAATGATGAGAAACGAGGCTAACTAATTTTTCCAAAATTTCAAAAAACATGGGCTATAACCCATCGTTTTTTTATTTTCTCATTTTTTTCAAATCCTCCAAAATGATGAAAAACGGCGTGCTATAGTATGCCGTACGATATGGGCTATAGCCCATGGTCCAAAATGATGAGAAACGAGGCTAACTTTTTTTTCCAAAATTTCAAAAAACATGGGCTATAACCCATCGTTTTTTCATTTTTTTCAAATCCTCCAAAATGATGAAAAACGGCGTGCTATAGTATGCCGTACGATATGGGCTATAGCCCATGGTCCAAAATGATGAGAAACGAGGCTAACTTTTTTTCCCAAAATTTCAAAAAACATGGGCTATAACCCATCGTTTTTTCATTTTTTCATTTTTTTCAAATCCTCCAAAATGATGAAAAACGGCGTGCTATAGTATGCCGTACGATATGGGCTATAGCCCATGGTCCAAAATGATGAGAAACGAGGCTAACTAATTTTTCCAAAATTTCAAAAAACATGGGCTATAACCCATCGTTTTTTTATTTTCTCATTTTTTTTAAATCCTCCAAAATGATGAAAAACGGCGTGCTATAGTATGCCGTACGATTTGGGCTATAGCCCATGGTCCAAAATGATGAGAAACGAGGCTAACTTTTTTTTTCAAAATTTCAAAAAACATGGGCTATAACCCATCGTTTTTTCATGTTTTCATTTTTTTCAAATCCTCCAAAATGATGAAAAACGGCGTGCTATAGTATGCCGTACGATATGGGCTATAGCCCATGGTCCAAAATGATGAGAAACGAGGCTAACTTTTTTTTCCAAAATTTCAAAAAACATGGGCTATAACCCATCGTTTTTTTATTTTTTTATTTTTTTCAAATCCTCCAAAATGATGAAAAACGGCGTGCTATAGTATGCCGTACGATATGGGCTATAGCCCATGGTCCAAAATGATGAGAAACGAGGCTAACTTTTTTTTTCAAAATTTCAAAAAACATGGGCTATAACCCATCGTTTTTTAATTTTTTTCAAATCCTCCAAAATGATGAAAAACGGCGTGCTATAGTATGCCGTACGATATGGGCTATAGCCCATGGTCCAAAATGATGAGAAACGAGGCTAACTTTTTTTTTCAAAATTTCAAAAAACATGGGCTATAACCCATCGTTTTTTCATTTTTTCATTTTTTTCAAATCCTCCAAAATGATGAAAAACGGCGTGCTATAGTATGCCGTACGATATGGGCTATAGCCCGTGGTCCAAAATGATGAGAAACGAGGCTAACATTTTTTTTCAAAATTTCAAAAAACATGGGCTATAACCCATCGTTTTTTAATTTTTTAATTTTTTTCAAATCCTCCAAAATGATGAAAAACGGCGTGCTATAGTATGCCGTACGATATGGGCTATAGCCCATGGTCCAAAATGATGAGAAACGAGGCTAACTAATTTTTCCAAAATTTCAAAAAACATGGGCTATAACCCATCGTTTTTTTATTTTCTCATTTTTTTCAAATCCTCCAAAATGATGAAAAACGGCGTGCTATAGTATGCCGTACGATATGGGCTATAGCCCATGGTCCAAAATGATGAGAAACGAGGCTAACTTTTTTTTTCAAAATTTCAAAAAACATGGGCTATAACCCATCGTTTTTTTATTTTTTCATTTTTTTCAAATCCTCCAAAATGATGAAAAACGGCGTGCTATAGTATGCCGTACGATATGGGCTATAGCCCATGGTCCAAAATGATATGAAACGAGGCTAACTAATTTTTCCAAAATTTCAAAAAACATGGGCTATAACCCATCGTTTTTTTATTTTCTAATTTTTTTCAAATCCTCCAAAATGATGAAAAACGGCGTGCTATAGTATGCCGTACGATATGGGCTATAGCCCATGGTCCAAAATGATGAGAAACGAGGCTAACTTTTTTTTTCAAAATTTCAAAAAACATGGGCTATAACCCATCGTTTTTTTATTTTTTCATTTTTTTCAAATCCTCCAAAATGATGAAAAACGGCGTGCTATAGTATGTCGTACGATATGGGCTATAGCCCATGGTCCAAAATGATGAGAAACGAGGCTAACTTTTTTTTTTCAAAATTTCAAAAAACATGGGCTATAACCCATCGTTTTTTAATTTTTTAATTTTTTTCAAATCCTCCAAAATGATGAAAAACGGCGTGCTATAGTATGCCGTACGATATGGGCTATAGCCCATGGTCCAAAATGATGAGAAACGAGGCTAACTTTTTTTTTCAAAATTTCAAAAAACATGGGCTATAACCCATCGTTTTTTCATGTTTTCATTTTTTTCAAATCCTCCAAAATGATGAAAAACGGCGTGCTATAGTATGCCGTACGATATGGGCTATAGCCCATGGTCCAAAATGATGAGAAACGAGGCTAACATTTTTTTTCAAAATTTCAAAAAACATGGGCTATAACCCATCGTTTTTTAATTTTTTAATTTTTTTCAAATCCTCCAAAATGATGAAAAACGGCGTGCTATAGTATGCCGTACGATATGGGCTATAGCCCATGGTCCAAAATGATGAGAAACGAGGCTAACTAATTTTTCCAAAATTTCAAAAAACATGGGCTATAACCCATCGTTTTTTTATTTTCTCATTTTTTTCAAATCCTCCAAAATGATGAAAAACGGCGTGCTATAGTATGCCGTACGATATGGGCTATAGCCCATGGTCCAAAATGATGAGAAACGAGGCTAACTTTTTTTTTCAAAATTTCAAAAAACATGGGCTATAACCCATCGTTTTTTTATTTTTTCATTTTTTTCAAATCCTCCAAAATGATGAAAAACGGCGTGCTATAGTATGCCGTACGATATGGGCTATAGCCCATGGTCCAAAATGATATGAAACGAGGCTAACTAATTTTTCCAAAATTTCAAAAAACATGGGCTATAACCCATCGTTTTTTTATTTTCTAATTTTTTTCAAATCCTCCAAAATGATGAAAAACGGCGTGCTATAGTATGCCGTACGATATGGGCTATAGCCCATGGTCCAAAATGATGAGAAACGAGGCTAACTTTTTTTTTCAAAATTTCAAAAAACATGGGCTATAACCCATCGTTTTTTTATTTTTTCATTTTTTTCAAATCCTCCAAAATGATGAAAAACGGCGTGCTATAGTATGTCGTACGATATGGGCTATAGCCCATGGTCCAAAATGATGAGAAACGAGGCTAACTTTTTTTTTTCAAAATTTCAAAAAACATGGGCTATAACCCATCGTTTTTTAATTTTTTAATTTTTTTCAAATCCTCCAAAATGATGAAAAACGGCGTGCTATAGTATGCCGTACGATATGGGCTATAGCCCATGGTCCAAAATGATGAGAAACGAGGCTAACTTTTTTTTTCAAAATTTCAAAAAACATGGGCTATAACCCATCGTTTTTTCATGTTTTCATTTTTTTCAAATCCTCCAAAATGATGAAAAACGGCGTGCTATAGTATGCCGTACGATATGGGCTATAGCCCATGGTCCAAAATGATGAGAAACGAGGCTAACTTTTTTTTTCAAAATTTCAAAAAACATGGGCTATAACCCATCGTTTTTTCATGTTTTCATTTTTTTCAAATCCTCCAAAATGATGAAAAACGGCGTGCTATAGTATGCCGTACGATATGGGCTATAGCCCATGGTCCAAAATGATGAGAAACGAGGCTAACTTTTTTTTCCAAAATTTCAAAAAACATGGGCTATAACCCATCGTTTTTTCATTTTTTCATTTTTTTCAAATCCTCCAAAATGATGAAAAACGGCGTGCTATAGTATGCCGTACGATATGGGCTATAGCCCATGGTCCAAAATGATGAGAAACGAGGCTAACTTTTTTTTCCAAAATTTCAAAAAACATGGGCTATAACCCATCTTTTTTTCATTTTTTTCAAATCCTCCAAAATGATGAAAAACGGCGTGCTATAGTATGCCGTACGATATGGGCTATAGCCCATGGTCCAAAATGATGAGAAACGAGGCTAACTAATTTTTCCAAAATTTCAAAAAACATGGGCTATAACCCATCGTTTTTTTATTTTCTCATTTTTTTTAAATCCTCCAAAATGATGAAAAACGGCGTGCTATAGTATGCCGTACGATTTGGGCTATAGCCCATGGTCCAAAATGATGGGAAACGAGGCTAACTTTTTTTTTCAAAATTTCAAAAAACATGGGCTATAACCCATCGTTTTTTCATGTTTTCATTTTTTTCAAATCCTCCAAAATGATGAAAAACGGCGTGCTATAGTATGCCGTACGATATGGGCTATAGCCCATGGTCCAAAATGATGAGAAACGAGGCTAACTTTTTTTTCCAAAATTTCAAAAAACATGGGCTATAACCCATCGTTTTTTTATTTTTTTATTTTTTTCAAATCCTCCAAAATGATGAAAAACGGCGTGCTATAGTATGCCGTACGATATGGGCTATAGCCCATGGTCCAAAATGATGAGAAACGAGGCTAACTTTTTTTTTCAAAATTTCAAAAAACATGGGCTATAACCCATCGTTTTTTAATTTTTTTCAAATCCTCCAAAATGATGAAAAACGGCGTGCTATAGTATGCCGTACGATATGGGCTATAGCCCATGGTCCAAAATGATGAGAAACGAGGCTAACTTTTTTTTTCAAAATTTCAAAAAACATGGGCTATAACCCATCGTTTTTTCATTTTTTCATTTTTTTCAAATCCTCCAAAATGATGAAAAACGGCGTGCTATAGTATGCCGTACGATATGGGCTATAGCCCGTGGTCCAAAATGATGAGAAACGAGGCTAACATTTTTTTTCAAAATTTCAAAAAACATGGGCTATAACCCATCGTTTTTTTATTTTTTTATTTTTTTCAAATCCTCCAAAATGATGAAAAACGGCGTGCTATAGTATGCCGTACGATATGGGCTATAGCCCATGGTCCAAAATGATGAGAAACGAGGCTAACTAATTTTTCCAAAATTTCAAAAAACATGGGCTATAACCCATCGTTTTTTTATTTTCTCATTTTTTTCAAATCCTCCAAAATGATGAAAAACGGCGTGCTATAGTATGCCGTACGATATGGGCTATAGCCCATGGTCCAAAATGATGAGAAACGAGGCTAACTTTTTTTTTCAAAATTTCAAAAAACATGGGCTATAACCCATCGTTTTTTTATTTTTTCATTTTTTTCAAATCCTCCAAAATGATGAAAAACGGCGTGCTATAGTATGTCGTACGATATGGGCTATAGCCCATGGTCCAAAATGATGAGAAACGAGGCTAACTTTTTTTTTCAAAATTTCAAAAAACATGGGCTATAACCCATCGTTTTTTCATGTTTTCATTTTTTTCAAATCCTCCAAAATGATGAAAAACGGCGTGCTATAGTATGCCGTACGATATGGGCTATAGCCCATGGTCCAAAATGATGAGAAACGAGGCTAACTTTTTTTTTCAAAATTTCAAAAAACATGGGCTATAACCCATCGTTTTTTCATGTTTTCATTTTTTTCAAATCCTCCAAAATGATGAAAAACGGCGTGCTATAGTATGCCGTACGATATGGGCTATAGCCCATGGTCCAAAATGATGAGAAACGAGGCTAACTTTTTTTTCCAAAATTTCAAAAAACATGGGCTATAACCCATCGTTTTTTCATTTTTTCGTTTTTTTCAAATCCTCCAAAATGATGAAAAACGGCGTGCTATAGTATGCCGTACGATATGGGCTATAGCCCATGGTCCAAAATGATGAGAAACGAGGCTAACTTTTTTTTCCAAAATTTCAAAAAACATGGGCTATAACCCATCTTTTTTTCATTTTTTTCAAATCCTCCAAAATGATGAAAAACGGCGTGCTATAGTATGCCGTACGATATGGGCTATAGCCCATGGTCCAAAATGATGAGAAACGAGGCTAACTAATTTTTCCAAAATTTCAAAAAACATGGGCTATAACCCATCGTTTTTTTATTTTCTCATTTTTTTTAAATCCTCCAAAATGATGAAAAACGGCGTGCTATAGTATGCCGTACGATTTGGGCTATAGCCCATGGTCCAAAATGATGAGAAACGAGGCTAACTTTTTTTTTCAAAATTTCAAAAAACATGGGCTATAACCCATCGTTTTTTCATGTTTTCATTTTTTTCAAATCCTCCAAAATGATGAAAAACGGCGTGCTATAGTATGCCGTACGATATGGGCTATAGCCCATGGTCCAAAATGATGAGAAACGAGGCTAACTTTTTTTTCCAAAATTTCAAAAAACATGGGCTATAACCCATCGTTTTTTTTATTTTTTTATTTTTTTCAAATCCTCCAAAATGATGAAAAACGGCGTGCTATAGTATGCCGTACGATATGGGCTATAGCCCACGGTCCAAAATGATGAGAAACGAGGCTAACTTTTTTTTTCAAAATTTCAAAAAACATGGGCTATAACCCATCGTTTTTTAATTTTTTTCAAATCCTCCAAAATGATGAAAAACGGCGTGCTATAGTATGCCGTACGATATGGGCTATAGCCCATGGTCCAAAATGATGAGAAACGAGGGTAACTTTTTTTTTCAAAATTTCAAAAAACATGGGCTATAACCCATCGTTTTTTCATTTTTTTCAAATCCTCCAAAATGATGAAAAACGGCGTGCTATAGTATGCCGTACGATATGGGCTATAGCCCGTGGTCCAAAATGATGAGAAACGAGGCTAACATTTTTTTTCAAAATTTCAAAAAACATGGGCTATAACCCATCGTTTTTTAATTTTTTAATTTTTTTCAAATCCTCCAAAATGATGAAAAACGGCGTGCTATAGTATGCCGTACGATATGGGCTATAGCCCATGGTCCAAAATGATGAGAAACGAGGCTAACTAATTTTTCCAAAATTTCAAAAAACATGGGCTATAACCCATCGTTTTTTTATTTTCTCATTTTTTTCAAATCCTCCAAAATGATGAAAAACGGCGTGCTATAGTATGCCGTACGATATGGGCTATAGCCCATGGTCCAAAATGATGAGAAACGAGGCTAACTTTTTTTTTCAAAATTTCAAAAAACATGGGCTATAACCCATCGTTTTTTAATTTTTTAATTTTTTTCAAATCCTCCAAAATGATGAAAAACGGCGTGCTATAGTATGCCGTACACACTTTTTTAAATCACATTGCGGCATGTGATGTAGAGTGGCATTATACACAAATTACGTGAAACGATACACGGTGCGAATGACAACCTATGGTATGGTAGCATGTAGCATGTAGCCCACTTACACAAGCATCAGGAATCAAAAGGTTCATTACTAACCTTCACTGCCAACAGCACCCAGGAGTGGCAACAGCACTGTACCTTCAATACCGACGACGCCTTGTCAGCTTCACGTTCTGAAATGACAAGAAAAATATATATATATATTTTAGTTGTCGGCCTACAGGATGACATTTTGGAAGTCATAACAGTCACTGAAAGCTCTGTCACCAATATCTTACTTTATTATTGTCGCAAATTGTGATTAAAGCTGCTATAAGCAATAATGTCAATTTTAATGATTTTTATTTCATTCAGCAATGAGTAAAACACTCCCTAAAATGATTTAGTCTGAGATACATCTAGGGGCCACAATCTGCAGTCAAAGATGTTCCTAGAAGCTTTGTCATTGGTCAGAGAAAAACAAAAAGTAATCTATAAATTGGGTGCTTTTCTGAAATGTTTTCTTCCACTGTACAAATAGGGAAAGCCTTCCGATATGACTATGTATATCGTGTAATCTGTAATGTATTGTATACTTCCGATTGTATACTTTTATGAATCTGTGCTCCAAACCATGTGATCATGGTCGTGAGTTAAATAAATGAGAAAAAAAAAGAACCCGGTCAAAATGACTGACCAATCAGGAAGTAGACAGTCAAATCGACCAATGACAAAGCTAGGAACATCTTTGAATGCAGATTGTGGCCCCAAGATGTGTCAGAGACAAAATATTGTTTTACCCATTGCTGGCAGTCTGAATACCAAAAAATAAAAAAGTAATTACATTTGACATATTGCTTATAGCAGCTTTAATGATTCAACCCACTAAACGGCGACTTCACCCCTTTTGCAACCAGAGCTTATTTTAATGATGTTTGGGAGACAAGAAACACTTTCCTGGGTTTTTTATGTGGGTAATCGTCGTTTTTAGATATGTAGTATTTCAAAAGTGTCCATGGGCTCCATGATGTCATGGACACTGGGCTCACTTCCTCCCTAGACTACATGTTGTCTCATTAAGACCCCCCTATGCACAAGGAGCAGTGCACCAAAGCATTATGGGAATTGTAGTCTGGGTAGGAAGTGTCCATGAAATCATGGACACATTGAAATACTAAAAACACATAAAAACCTCAGTAAGGTTTTTCACCCAAACATATGTAAAATCATATGTATGACAATGAATGGTCAACTTGACATGTAATGGTGACACAGCCCTTGTTTCTACTACAGCCACATGTAATCCAGGTACATACCGTGGCGGGGCTTCCATCGCTCGGTTGAAGATAGCCGGTATTAATAGAGCCGCGTAGGTTGTATGGCACAATACGTCCCGAGCACCGTACGCCTCGTAATCTCAGGGAGCGTTCGTTGACACTGTTATACGTTTCAGCTCAGCCGAGTAGACACTCTATTATCAATACCAGCCATCTCCTGATGACCCCATCCAAGGTCACATGATTAACCTGTAAGACATAAATAAAAACAACATTACTCTTCATCCAGATTTCATACTTTGTAAAATTCATATAATATTAAAAGGATATTTCACTTTATCGTCTACTCAGGCTTGAACACTGCAGACAGCTTTTAAGTTGCTTGATTCAGTATTTAGATATTCAATATTCATTTTAGCATTTTAACTTAAAAACTGTCTGTAGTGTTCACATAAACCCGAGTAGATAATACAATGACAAAAAGTTTGTTTTTTAAAGTGAATTGTCCCTTTAAGATATTGGTAAAAAAAATCTAAACTTCAAAATCTACATTATATAACTTGAGTCAAAGTAAAAAGGTTGGCATCAAAATGTACTTAAACATTTCAAATGGGACAATCTGCATACTTGGTCATTTTGAACAGAAAAAAACCTTTTGAAAATAGCAGATCTAAAAGCTCACAATGTGTCACATCACATTCACAATGCATTGTGAGCTTAAACAACATGGCCGCTCCTATTTAAATCCAAAGCCCCGCCCACTGGATCCGGTCACCTGTTCAACTAGTCCGTCCGTCATTGGTCCGTTGGTTAGAGTGATTTGTGTTAGGATCATCCACTGTTGATGTAACAGCTGTGTGCACCACACACACACACACACACACACACACACACACACACACACACACACACACACACACACACACACAGAGCGATGTGTGGATAAATCACTGAGATTTGGGAAATGTGTTCTGAATGGGCCTGAATATATGTGTGTAGGCTGCAAATTTACATATGACACAAAGACACATCTTGTAGGTCTATTCCTTTTTCTTTTCTTTTTTTTTTTTTTTTTTTACACATGTGTAGCCCATATACATACAGTATGCACACCTGGACCTGTAAATGAACAACACAAAAACGAATGCACTGGTGTCGGACTTCTGGTTTACCGGAACGGGGTTCAACTCCCTGCAGTGCCCTGCTCAATGTGTTGTATTTCCGCAAATTTTGAAATTTTGAAAAAAAAAGTTATCCTCGTTTCTCATAATTTTGGACCATGGGCTATAGCGTATATCGTACGGCATACTATAGCGCGCCGTTTTTCATCATTTTTGATGATTTGACAAAAATGAAAAAATGAAAAAAACGATAGGTTATAGCCCATGTTTTTTGAAATTTTGAAAAAAAAAGTTATCCTCGTTTCTCATCATTTTGGACCATGGGCTATAGCCTATATCGTACGGCATACTATAGCGCGCCGTTTTTCATCATTTTTGATGATTTGACAATATTGAAAAAATGAAAAAAACAATGGGTTATATTGAAGCGTGCACCTACACACGCACAGGGGCACATGCGTATGCACACCAATCACATTGCTGTCGGTCGGAGGTGGAGGTGGAGGAGGAGGAGGAAGGGGAGGGGGAGGTGGAGGTGGAGGAAGAGGAGGAGGAGGACTGGAGGAGGAGGATTTGCTGTGGCGAACGGAATGTTTGTCAAGTCAGTTTCAGTTCCCACTGGGATTTCCTGACAGGGTGGGGAGGGGGTGGGGAGGGAGTTGGCTGAGATCCAGGAAGGTGTTGCTGGCTGCAATGAATAAAGGTTGGGTTATGGTTACAACTGGTATATCTATAATCTATCTATTAGTAAAGTAAATTAGGTGGTTGAATGGAGTGATAATAGTAGGCTATCTCGGTTTTTTCATGATTTTTCAATTTTTTTTATCGTTGAAAATCATGAAAAACAACTTAAGTATGTAGGCTATAATAAAAAAATAATGAAAATCAGTTTTTTTCGGCGACACATACGTCGAACCAATCATCGACTTAATACTACTCATGTATAGCTTAATCGAGAAGCACATTTTTGGAGGTTATACATTTTTAAAACATCTGATATATCAACGAAAAACAGTGGGAAGTGGGAATTGGTATATAATATATGTATAATAAGGAATAACCTGGGAGAGAAATGGAGCAGACTCAGAGGACAAACCTAATGAAATGTTGTCCAGCAGGGGGAGTGGTTTTACCCAGGCTAGGACAAACCGTCACTAAGAATTTCACGGTGTGCAGTTTTTGGTTTGCCATAAATGAGCAGTTGAACGATGGGCGGCACTAAATCTGTATCTTAACATGACATTATATGAATCATCTTTGTGCTGCAATTATGGAAGTCCAGTAATATAAAAAAGTATTTTTTTTACTTACTCTGTCACAAGTATGTTAAAGTCTGGAATTCAAAATGTACTTAAAATACAAAATAATTAAGTATTGGTATCAAAAAGACCTTATAGTTCTAAAACTAGAAAGTACTTTACATTATGTCAATGTCTCATTTCAAGTTTTAAAAATTTGAAAATAGCCGATCTGCAAGCTCACAGTGCGTCGCATCACGACACATTGTGAGCTTGTAGATCGGCTTGTTTCAAATGGTCTAAATGTATTTATAGCTAGGTCTGAAATGGTTAATTTGTGTCTTGTAATAATAATCCAAATCTACAAATTAACTAACTAAAGCTGTCAAATAAGTAAAAGTACAACATTTGTAGAAGTAAAAGTTACTGAAAATTGGAAATACTAGTAACGTAAGAAAGTACCTCAAAATTGTACTTAAGTACAGTACTTGAGTTAAATGTATTTAAAAGTACTAGTTAATGTAGTTAAACGTTACTTTACACCAGTGGTTCCCAAAGTGGGTCCGGGGACCTAGGGGTCCTTGAGAGAGTTCCATAACCCATCTTTTTTTATTTTTTTCATTTTTTTCAAATCCTCAAAAATGAAAAACGGCGTGCTATATGGGCTATAGCCCATAATCGAAAATGATGAAAAACGAGGATTAAAAAAAATTGAAAATTGAAAAAAACGATGGGCTATAACCCATCTTTTTTCATTTTTTTCAAATCCTCAAAAATGATGAAAAACGGCGTGCTATAGTATGCCGTACGATATGGGCTATAGCCCATGGTCCAAAATGATGAAAAACGAGGATTAAAAAAAAAATCAAAAATTAAAAAAACGATGGGCTATAACCCATCGTTTTTTTTCCATTTTTTTCAAATCCTCAAAAATGATGAAAAACGGCGTGCTATAGTATGCCGTACGATATGGGCTATAGCCATACGATATGGGCTATAGCCATATCGTACGGCATACTATAGCACGCCGTTTTTCATGGCCCATGGTCCAAAATGATGAAAGTCGCGTAATTTAAAATTAAAGTCGCGTAATTGAAAATTAAAGTCGCGTAATTGAAAATTAAAGTCGATTTTACATTTTTCAATTTTTCAATTTTTCGATTTTCGATTTTTCGATTTTCACATTTCACTTTTTCGATTTTCAATTTTTCAATTTTTCGATTTTCGATTTTTGATTTTCGATTTTCGATTTTTCAATTTTTCAATTTTTCAATTTTTCAATTTTCCGATTTTTCGATTTTCGATTTTCAATGAATATACATATACATGAATTTCTTAAATGTTGACCATAGAAAAAATGACAACAATAGGAATAATACGATGCATGCAAAATAAATACAAATAAAAACTAAGGGACATAACGGACTTCATTATTATTAGCACCCAGACAGAGTAGCCTTAATATAACGGCATGATTTCTAGCGACCATTCTACAGATATATGAATTTCCACTTACTTGGCTTTATATCGCCGATTATTGTTGCACATGTAAACAGCACATCGGTGTGGTCCACCTATTTTTATGTTTATCAAAAAATAGTTTAATATTAGAAAATCACGGAGACTGTCAAAATCGCAATAGTAAACAAAGCGGGCTAGGCACTTCCTGGTCCCTTTTCGACCCAGAATGCTCCGCGCCTACCCACAATCCACCGCGTTCTTTTCAAGATGGCGGTATCCGCGAAACGGCCTATTATTTGACACTTTTGGCCGTTGAAAAACAGCTTCTAACCATTATTTGACACTTTTGGTTGTTGAGAAACAGCTCCTAAAACATTATTTGACACCTTTTGCTGTTGAAAAACTGCTTCTAACCATTATTTGACACTTTTGGCTGTTGATAAACAGCTCATAAAACATTATTTGACACTTTTGGCTGTTGAAAACTTTACACACACAAATGCAAGTCCAAAAATCAAAAAATCAAACCTTCAGAGGAGAAACAAGGAACCAGGAACACACAGGGGAAAACGACATCGACAACATCAAACTATGAACTGACAAATGTGGTTTGCAATGAGTCCAGTATATAGTATAGGGGGCAGGCTGATTGTAGAAGTGTTCACAGGTGGGATGACGAGGGAGTTGGAGACAGGTGAGTGAACGGTAACCTGACGCTGCCAGATGAGGGCGGTATTGCGGAAACATATTCCCCAACACAACACTCATCTGGGATCTCTGACGGAGTTGAGCCCTGAGTCAGATCTGCTTCGTACCGAACCAATCAGCGTGAGCTAAAGGCGGGATGCGGATGTGACGGTATATAGACACGTCGATATGATTGGTTGTGTTTGCACGCCCACACGGTGATAGACAGACGCTCCCATCCAATCATCTACCATGTATCTTGAAAAAAAGGAACAGCCCCGTCATCGAATTTGCTTCCGCGATCCCAGATCCAAATAAGCTGTGAAACAAATTTGTGTAGCAAGCTTTTTGGATCTGGCAGCGTCAGGTTAAGTGAACGGGACTGCAGTGTGGAATGGAAAGTGGGAGTGGCCAGGGCTGTGGAGAGACAGACCCTAACAGACTAGTCCTTTATAACTCTATGTTCCACACTCTAAGGTGAATTAATGACATGAAATGTTGAAAATTAGTGTTATTTCCGTTTTTACTTGGATTAGGCTATTTCCAATTTCCAATACTTTATACTTAGTATATACTCCACATTGTACTTGTACTAGATTTGAATTATTATTAAAAAACATACATTAACCTCTATAGCCCTATTTAAACTTTGGCTATTTGAAAATAGACGATCTACAAGCTCACCACGTGTGTCGCAAGCTTGTAGATCTGCTATTTTCAATACATTTTATATCAAGGACTCCTTTACCAATGCATAATTAGACACAGGCAGATAAATTGCCACAGGCCGAAGAAATGGTGCAGACACTGCAGGCAAGTAAATCCATTTAAGTTATTACTCCTTCCTTACATAAAACTAATTTTCATTTTCAGAACCTCTGTACTGAATAACAAATAGATGATAGCACGCAAAGCAACAGAATGAGGACAATTGTATTGTGGACTGATATTAGGTCTTACCGTGCAGTAAAATAGAAATGTCTTCCCAAGCTATTTACAATCTAATACTTTATAGTATTGTTAGGTCAACCACAATGTCATTGTGTCAACAAAAAAATTACTCACGTTGAAAATGACTAATGGCTATGGCCACAAACGTGGACGGGCTCATGCCTGCATGACTTTGTTTGTATCTATTCCCAATATCTATTATTCTGCACGATGGTGGAATACATAAATCAATTGGTTTAATTCCACATGCTGTTACTTTATTGAATTCATCATAACTCACTGAAATTGCATAATTTGCATGTGCTGACTGAAGCTCTATTTAGCTTTTCTTGCACCACTTATATATTGACTTATTTTGAATGCTTTGTGCTTTTAATTTAACCACAGTAAAACAAAGATTATAGTCTTTTCTGTTCTAATGGCTCATTCTACCATGCCATGCCATGAAGGATGTTGATGTGTGTGTGTGTGTGTGTGTGTGTGTGTGCATGCGTGCATGCGTGCGTGCGAGCGAGCGAGCATGCGTGCATTAATAGCATTGCACCCTGGCGTGCTATTGATTCCAGAATATCATTCCTTCATCACACTGTGCAGGGAGGGACCCTCACTTCATGTAGAATTGTACACTTTCTTCTTGATCATGCATCCTTACCCCTCTCCTTAACCCTCTCATTCAAATCTCTAACCACTTTCAAACTGACGTCCCTGGCATATTTTGGGCATGTCATCATACAGGTGAAATATTTGTGAGCTTGTAGATTGGCTATTTTCACTATTCACCGCATGATGAAGGGCGTAAGTGGTTAACAATTTGTCTCATAGGACAGATGGAACATCATAATCAGACCAAATATTACTTACTGAGTTACTACACAACTAAATAGGGTGTAAGGATGGAGGACAGACATGTTATGTTATGTGTTTCTGTGGGAAAGGAGAGTCGCTTTAGCAGATGTATGCCTAGCTCTGATCCATAGCACTATATGGACCTCAGCTGTATGCCCACTTGCCCAGAGAGTTATACATGTAAATGCACAAACCTAAATACTATACACACAAACAGTAAGAGAAAAACATATATGTAGGCTGTATCTTATTTAAGCGGACGGTAATAACAATAATAATTTGTAACTTTGTCGTCCTATAAAAGGCATAAACAGCAATTGGTTTTACCACTCATTAGTGTACACAAACACCTGAATCGCTGTTACAAGTTCTTCTCGTGACATAATCAAGCAGTTTGGGGTGAACATGGGGTGAACATGGCGGGTGAGGAGTGTGCACGTGAAGGGTTGTGAACATGGCGGGTGAGGAGTGTGCACGTGAAGGGTTGTGCACATGGTCGATGAGGAGTGTGCACGTGAAGGGTTGTGAACATGGCGGGTGAGGAGTGTGCACGTGAAGGGTTGTGCACATGGCGGGTGAGGAGTGTGCACGTGAAGGGTTGTGCACATGGTGGATGAGGAGTGTGCACGTGAAGGGTTGTGCACATGGTGGATGAGGAGTGTGCACGTGAAGGGTTGTGCACATGGTGGATGAGGAGTGTGCACGTGAAGGGTTGTGAACATGGCGGGTGAGGAGTGTGCACGTGAAGGGTTGTGCACATGGTCGATGAGGAGTGTGCACGTGAAGGGTTGTGAACATGGCGGGTGAGGAGTGTGCACGTGAAAAGTTGTGCACATGGCGGGTGAGGAGTGTGCACGTGAAGGGTTGTGCACATGGTGGATGAGGAGTGTGCACGTGAAGGGTTGTGCACATGGTGGATGAGGAGTGTGCACGTGAAGGGTTGTGCACATGGTGGATGAGGAGTGTGCACGTGAAGGGTTGTGAACATGGCGGGTGAGGAGTGTGCACGTGAAGGGTTGTGCACATGGTGGATGAGGAGTGTGCACGTGAAGGGTTGTGCACATGGTGGATGAGGAGTGTGCACGTGAAGGGTTGTGCACATGGCGGGTGAGGAAGGAGCTCTCTGGAATGGTTTGAGTGAGTTTAAGGATAAATGGGCGTCAAGCTGTGCCAACACAGCATGAGCACATCTTCTGCTCAAGTGCAGAGTGTCAGTCACCTCTGGCTGGGCTGATAAGGTGTATTGGAACGTGAAAATCACTGAGTGAGCATGTGTGTATGTGGGTGCATGCATGACTTCCTGCCTGTGCGTGCGTGCGTGCGTGCGAGACCAGTCTGCCCTGTGACGGATCATGAGATTCCCTCCTATGTCTATCCTCCTGCTATACCCAAAACTCGCGCGCACGCACTCACACACATTGATAAAAAAAATACACCACTCACTCACAGAGATACAGAGAGAGAGAGAAACTGTGGTTACCGTTGTTGTTGTTGTTGTTGTTTTTGAGTACTCTACAGAGTCAGTCAGGTGGATATGTGAATCGACTGACTGACAGAAGTGGGTGTCTCTGAAAGCACCCCAAGATCTTCATCCCTCTCACCGTGGAGAGCATCCTCACTGTCCAGGAGTGATCTTATACCTTTCACCGTCGTCCATCCCTCCTCCTTCCTCTTTTATCTTATTTGCCGCCTCTCTCTCTCTCTCTCTCGCGCTCTCTCTCGCTCTCTCTCTCTCCATCCCCCCATCTCTATTCTTCTCTCTGTTTTCAGGCTCGTTGCCCGGTTCTGAGTGAGAATCATCAAATGAAGATTAAAGACGCTTCTGTTTCCACTGACAAGCGGCACGCACACAAACCTGTGCACGTGCGTATACTGTACATTCACATTATGCGTGTATTCAGACACAAATAGATGCACGCACAAACACACACACACACACACACACACACACACTCCCCCAAGGGACCCTCACACAATTACGACTAGAATGGGATTCATTCTCAGCCTTCAACAACTCATTAACTGCATATTGCAAATCGTACATTTCAGCAGAATGCATTGATGAGGAACAGCGAGAAAGGGGGCTTTGGGAGAGGCTAGCGTCATTTTAATATGTGTTCAGAATGTATTAGCATATCACATATATGTATATTATTATATACTGTATATAGAGGAGAGTGGGGAATAGTAAAAAGGTTGTTTCTTTATCTATACAATACTGCCAAATCTGGGTGGAAAAATAGGCCTGTATATGCACATGCCAAATGTGTGGTGTCTGTTTACTAACGGACTTCTCACCATGACAGGGAAACCTTTGTAGGAAACATTAATTGGTGGTCAGTGCATGTAAAACCTCTCCTATTAGGACACAGGTCCTTGAAAAGGTTCCAGGGGTCCCCAGCTAAATAATTGATAGTTAGGAACCAAAATGGAACCATGCACATGTTTTTAACAGTGTACAAATGCACCTGCGTCCAGTCAGAGTTATGCAAGTCTTTGGCCTAATATACCAAACTGGAGGTCCTGGAAATAAAAAGTTTGAGAACCACTAGCCTGTATTAGTTGGAGGTGATCACATCGAGACACGTGACTAGTACTGACTACAGGAGCAGGTGCTTTGAAAACGCCTTGGCAAAGAGCAAAACAGCATGGTGTGCCTGTGAAATGGGAATAGCATGCATAACAATCAAATATTGATTAACCAAAATGGGAATGGGATGGAATGGGAACAGTGGATACTGTGGGAGGTGCTGAGGGAATATGGGGTGAGGGGGTCCTTTTTGCTGTGTCCGTGTGCTTGGGCAGCTTGGCAGTGTGTCCGATTGGTTTTTACGGTGTGGGTTGACCTCCGGCATGGCTGCGCATTGTCATAGGATCTTGTGGAGGAGAGGGTTAAGGAAAAGCATCACTGCTTTTTGCGGATGATGTGGGCCGGTTCGTGGTCGAGCATGCAGCGACCGTGCAGAGTCCAGGATGAGGATTAGCATCTCCAAATCTGAGGCCATATTCAGTCTTGGACCACCATCTGAAAATATGTTCTGTTAGGGATCCCCATTATACAACATTTGTTGTTAATGGGTATTTTTTTAATAGCAGATCTACAAGCGTCCAATGTGATGCGATTTAATGCGTTATGAGCTTGTAGATCAGCTATTTCGTATATTGGGTTAAAGTGGTTAGACTGATTTTGATGCTCCTTTGACGTTTGCTCCATTGCGTAATTCCGCAGGGAACCCCCTGGAACCCCATCAGTGTTTCAGCCTGATCCCTGTTTATTTTACTTCACTGACTTATTTTCTCACAAACAACAGAACATGTGACAAACTCCATGAGTGGCAGTCAAGTATATTAAATAAAACCACTTCAATTAACACAAATAAATCACACAATTAAGAAGAAGAAGAAGAAGAAGCGTTAAAGTGGGTCAGCCAGTAGAGTGGAGAGGTGGAGCTGAGAGGAGGACTGAACTGTAGAAACAGCTCCCCTCCCCTCCTCTCTGACCAGCAATTACACCTCTCCAAATTATGATCTATACTGGCAGAGTGGGCCTGACCCACAGACGGAGATAGATGGCACCCTATCTCCTCCTTCGGCCTCTCTTTCCTTCCCTCTCTCTGCCTCTCGCTCCCCAACTCCTCTTTCTCCATTTAACTCTCTCTCTGTCTCTCTCGCTCCCTACCCTTCCCTCTCTGTCACTCCTCCCTCCCTCTCCCTCAGGTTGCCAATGGAGACTGATGGAGCTGGGCCCCTGGCCTCGGCCCCCGTAGATTGATTATTGATCAGGGCGACAGAGATGGATGGAGGGGTGGAGAGGACTGCTGAGGATGAGGAGCAGAAGGAGGAGTAGGAGGATGCCAGAGAATTTATGTTTTCAAAGTAGGCTTTAAAGGATGGCAGGATCGGGAGAGGAGGAGGAGGAGGCTGCGTAGTAAAAAATATATAAAAATGAAATTAAATGTTTTCTTTAGCTCAACCATCACCTTGAGAGGGAGCTATTGTCCAAGCTTAAGATGTTTCAGCCACAATCCAATGTGTATTTTTCTGGTTGGGAAACTAGATTTTCCTGTCCCAGCTTTTCACTCATTAACTGATTAATTAATTAAACAAATCCAATTTAATTTAACTAGACTGGTGCCGGCTGCAGACTACAGACTGTTCATTAGGGAGGTTTTTGAGTGCCACTAGCCCCTCCTATGTCCTATGCCCAGCTTTGTGTGTGCGTGTGCGTGTGTGTGTGTGTGTGTGTGTGTGTGTGTGTGTGTGTGTGTGTGTGTGTGTGTGAGAGAGAGATTTAGCGATAATTTGATTGGCTAAGCAAAGTACATAGAGGATAAAAAGTGAGGACACCAACTGTGATTGGCCGGAATGTGATGATGTATGATGATGATGTATGATGATAAGAGCGCCCTGGGCCCTCACAACACACAAGTGTGATGTTTTTCTTACATTGGTGTGGTGACTTCACAGACTTGTACCCCATACATACACTAACACTACAGAAAGTGTGCGTGCGTGCGTGCGTGCGTGCGTGGTCAGTTGGTAACGAAACACACAGCCAGTCACACTCTTTGATTCCCCAGGAGGCCTAGGGAGGATATTTCACACTTCTTTATACTTATTCCACAGACCTCCTTCTTCTTTCCTCCTAATCTACACAATTTCCCTCCATCATTCACTGATGCGAGAGTCAGTAAGAATCTATGCACCCCCAGCTGTGATCTGAAGGATGAACCAGCCAGAGGGGGTGTGTGTGTGTGTGTGTGTGTGTGTGTGTGTGTGTGTGTGTGTGTGTGTGTGTGTGTGTGTGTGTGTGTGTGCGCGTGTGTGCATGTGCGTGCGTGTGCGCGTGCGTATGGGGGAAAGCACAAACATCCTCAGTCAGTGTTCAACTAACTGATTGTTTAACTCTGGTAGTGATCCTTAGGGGTTCATAATGGTTACATTTCAGAGTTACAAATGGAAAAAGTTAAGCAAGAATTCATTATTTTATCCAATCTAGACAGAGTATGTTAATGTTAATGGAATAAATAAAGCACAGAGTTAGCACTATGACTGCAGTGGTTTGAGGGGGTCTCCCTGCACTTCCATTGAGAAGGCCCTGGTGTAAAATAGGACAATGACTGTTGCCTGAACCAGTTTGGTTTGTGAGAGAAGTGTTTTTTCCATCACTTATTCCTTTGCTGATGATCCTTTCCGAGATGTTGTTGTTTACAGAGAAACAATGATCCTGTGCGTACACACAGAGACACAGACACACACACACACACACACACACAGAGGCCAGGGAGGCGTACAGTACTGGGCACTGGCCATATGGAGCATGTCTTGAGTGTGTGATGAGGGTTTGATGAGGGCCCTATAGGGCCGTGCCTTAATTTTCGGGCCTGTTGAGAACTCCGCCGGCTGTTGGGCACAAATAACTTTGGGGCAGGATCGTCTATTGTTGAAATGGACAGGTATCAGTCAAAAGGGAGACATCGAAGAGGAAGGATGGATGGGGAAGGATCAACATTTGGAATGTCATGAGAACAGGTTCTGACATATATCCATATATTAATGTTCGTGACATCAGCAATCTCCATATATGGGCTTATTATGACATATATCCATATATGGAGATCTAAGGGTTTGAGGTTTGAGGTCAGATGTAGAGTTGCTAACTTGCTGGCCAATATTGATGACATCATGGGATCTCCATGTGGGCTTAACTGCGACAGCAGGTCCCACTTGATGACCTGGGCACCGTATATGGTGGCTGATGTCACGTGATGTCACGATGACCTGGGGGGCTTGCCTGGGGTGACCAACCAAGCAACCCACACACGAGAAATGCTAGATTCCATAGTTAACAGTACAATACAGCACAGCACCACTCAATTCCAACGGGTCTGATTTTCGACTATTGTTCAGCCATTTTTGACCACCTAAAATGTTAACGTCCTCACAAGTAGTAATAGAACCGCGTGCGTGCGTAGATGAGCTGTGTTTCACCAGTGAGGAGATGAGCATCTAATCTAACTGTTTCTGAGCATCTGATGTGACAGATCCCTTTTAAGTCTTTGCAGGGGGCAGAAAATGAAGGTTGTGGGGTTGCAATGTGTGTGTGTGTGTGTGTGTGTGTGTGTGTGTGTTGGGGGGGGGGGGGGCAGAGGGATGTCTGATGGCTGTCTGTACAGGGAAGACAGATTCCTCATCCGTGTCTGATGTGTGTTGTGGTGTGTTGCGTTATGTATGACTTGCTGTTCAAAGAACCCAGTGAGAAAGACAAATGTCTTCCTCCTCTTAGAGAAATGGGGAGAAAACACAGTGAGCACACACTCATATTGCATGCAGTGAGACAAATAGCTGTCGAGAACCAGATCGCTCAAAGTGAAGGGGTCAATTTCAAAGGACTTTGTATTCCATTTGGGTAAATGATATAATTGCCTAAAGTTAATTGTTCAACATTTCTAAAAGATAGATGATGCAGGTTATTTAACTTTTGTTTTTGTCTTTCGGGATGTAAATTACTGTTCCTTCAAAAAGTATCCTAATTGGTTCATACACGTCTCCTGCTGTTAATCATTTAAAAGGAATAGATTAGATTTTCTTTTTAAGAGGACATCTCATTTGGATGATTTGGCAATAACACTCTTCAAGAACAATATAGCATTTCTAGAAAATAACTTCATATTCCACCAGCTGATCCTACCACTGGTCTTCTTTCGGGTATTTGGTGCTATCCCTTTAGACTAGTGTTTGACTGTACCCTGTGCTGTTTACACTATCCCTTTAGACTAGTGTTTGACTGTACCCTGTGCTGTTTACATTATCCTTTTAGACTAGTGTTTGACTGTACCCTGTGCTGTTTACATTATCCCTTTAGACTAGTGTTTGACTGTACCCTGTGCTGTTTACATTATCCCTTTAGACTAGTGTTTGACTGTACCCTGTGCTGTTTACACTATCCCTTTAGACTAGTGTTTGACTGTACCCTGTGCTGTTTACATTATCCCTTTAGACTAGTGTTTGACTGTACCCTGTGCTGTTTACATTATCCCTTTAGACTAGTGTTTGACTGTACCCTGTGCTGTTTACATTATGCTTTTAGACTAGTGTTTGACTGTACCCTGTGCTGTTTACATTATCCCTTTAGACTAGTGTTTGACTGTACCCTGTGCTGTTTACATTATCCCTTTAGACTAGTGTTTGACTGTACCCTGTGTTGTTTACACTATGCTTTTAGACTAGTGTTTGACTGTACCCTGTGCTGTTTACATTATGCTTTTAGACTAGTGTTTGACTGTACCCTGTGCTGTTTACATTATGCTTTTAGACTAGTGTTTGACTGTACCCTGTGCTGTTTACATTATCCCTTTAGACTAGTGTTTGACTGTACCCTGTGCTGTTTACACTATGCTTTTAGACTAGTGTTTGACTGTACCCTGTGCTGTTTACATTTCTGTCTAATAAAGTATTCAATCACAATCAAAAACCTTTGCAAAGAATTTGCAAATTACATCCAATGTCTTACAATCCTATATCATAAAACATATATGGACATAATGGCAGTTGGAGCGTCTGTCAGTCAGTCAGTCAGTCTAATGAAACCTGTAACCTTCCCATCATTGGAGCGTCTGTGCCAGTCTGTATATGTGTGCAGGGTAAAAGGGTATAATTCGGGCACTATCCAATCGATCAACTTCACACGTGTTCTTCCGAGTGGAAATGCGGTCGAGGTTCATACGTATATGTACGGATCAGCTTCCCTGATTGGCCAACCAAACTCAAACCACTACAATTGTGCTAGTGCTAACCCTGTGCTTGTTATATTGTATTAACATTACATATTCTACCATACAGATTGGTTAAAATAATGTTTAAATAACAACGGGTATTGCATGGTCCTCCCTCCACACAACTAGCCAATCTACATCAACAGGTTGTGATTTAAAAATGTTTAAAAAAAGTTAAAAATGGCATATATATATAGGTTTAGGGATACGGGGTAAGGGGTGGCATAAGATGTACCGGTATGCGTGTTATTTCTCTCTCTCTCTCTCTCTCCCCCTCTTCGTGTCTTCATCAGTGCTTATGCATGTGTGCAGAGGAGGGCTAGAGGAGCTTGAGGGGAGGTTCATGTGCTCCTTTGAATAAGAATTTTCTTGGGCAGAGTTCAATATTCTCTCTGAGCCCATTGAAAGGACAAAGACTGTGAGGAATAAAAAAAAAAGGTTGAACGAAATAAAAGAAAGGGGAGGGAAAAAATAAATGGTGAATAATGTATATCGCTGGCCTCCTAATGTTTTTTCTGTTTAATACCGTGGCTAAATCCTTCAACTTCTCGTAAAAAACTTCAACAATTTCGCAGTCGAGTAATCTTCCGATTTAATAACCTTAAGCTTCCCCCAGCTCCATAAATCTGACGTTCTTACGCCTCTCCTCTACTCTCCTCTCCTCTCCTCTCCCTCACCCCACACCCTCCCTTCTCCTCTCCCTCGTTTCCAAGCCTCTGTGCATTTTATCTCCATAATAGCACAAAGCAGCGCGAGCTGCCTCGGTGGGAGAGATAAGGGAAATTCCTGCCCATATTTTAATAGCTTCCCTCAGCTATCTCTGCCTACCAACTCCTGCGGAGCTGCCAGCCACCGCACTCACCTTGGACGCGGAGCCCAGAGGAGAAGCCTACAGAAAGGCGTGACTGGTGAATACATGCTGCGTTCGGTCGTGTGTGTGTGTGAGCGTGCGTGTGTGTGTGTTGTTTTTTGGCTGTACTGCAACAGCATGGCTATAGGCCTATGAACACGACATGTCTCTGGCTGCCCTTTCTGACTGACTGATAGTTAGCCAGTTGACCTAATAATGACAATCTCAGCGCATTCATGCCTCCAGGCTATGGGATGTCCTAATAGCCAACATTATCATTTGCAGTGCTCTACACTACAGTTTCGCCCCTAAAAATAGATATGCACAAACCGGACAAATAATTTGAGCAGTGTGCGTGTAAAGCGTACATTAACATACCATAATCTTCTCAATTAATTAAATATTAAACGGGAAAGGGAAAAGGGAAAGTTGGAAACAACTTCGTATTTGACCCTGTAAATAAATATAATATATATATTATACCAAAATAATAATTTACGAGCACAGTGTGCGACTACAAGGCACAAATATTACAACCTACTGTAATTGTGTCAATCCAAAGTACATTTATTAATTCAAATGTATTTGTAATCAGAATCCACTATTATAACATTATTATAACATATAATTATAAAGAACGTCAACTGATAACCCACATAGTAATGGTGTACCTGTAGGCTGTATATAGTAATGGGTGCTCCTGTATTGAGAGTTTAGATGAACTCTCACAGTCCCATCAAATTAAAACTAAAAGCCATCCAGTTTTGTATTCCAGCCATATAGATTTGGATCTCATCTTGTTCCACTAGAACTCCATTGTGGTAAACCACATTTAGGCTATTGCAGCAATTTGTAAAAAGTAGTTTTTCCTGAGCCATTAAGGAGAGAGATCCAGGAAAACAGCCATTGAAGCAAGAGACAGATTTGGAGATTGTTGAAAAGCCAACACACAGAATTTCTAGGAAAAGGGACACAACATTGCAGGAGGCAAAGGAGGGAGTGTGCACCAAGCTACATCGAATCATCGATGGAGTTGCAGTAGAGAGAATCAGTGAGTTTAAAAATTCCTTAATTGGCAGATGGCACACACATTGATTGACGGCCTTAAAGATGGAGTGCCGTGATTTTTGTACTTCTGTTTTGTATGTGTCTATGGAGTTAACATTACTCTAATAAACCCCAGGTGTGGTTAGAATACTGAAATATGTCTTCCCTGTGTATTTTTGGTTTCTTCCTGAAAGCTGAAAGCCTTTGAGTCAAAAGGCCCAATAGAAATGACAGTGATATAGTAACATCACAAAATAATCATCCCCTCCCCTAACCCCTCCCCCTTTATCATATCATCAGGTGGATCACCAACCATCAACACCTGGAGGGAGCTTCCCTCTCTCCAGGGAATATATACGAGGAAAAGGAGATGCATGGTTGTTGGAGTGTTCCACTCCACCATCTCAGCCACAGCCTGTTCAGGCCAGCGTTGCGGCCGTGGCCAGGCAGTGGTATCTGCAGCCTTGCCAGCCACACAAAAATACTATGGAGTACTTTCTTCTTGTCTGCCAACAGAACAGACAGAACATTACATGGCCTGGAATATATGGCCACATGTCTGTGGCTAATTATAGGACCTATGACAATGCAGTTTGCACTTGAGCTTTTTTGCACATGATATGATGTTATATAATATATATAAGCTATTTGTATATTTGGGAAATGTGTTTGTTCTTGTTTAACATTATACTTTGTAAAACATTCCTAAAATATCTATAAATCCTTAGTACATGTTATTAAGTGCCCTATAGTAAAGTGACGACAGTTAATCATTTACAACTGTCTGTTAATGTGTTTGTTCACGTTTAACCCTACATCATTTTATGTTGAAGATGTTGTGTTGCATTGTGGGTAATCCTCAGTACAGAGGAACTCCATACTGAGGGTGAAATGGTCTCCTGTTTGCTCAGGCACAAACAAATTAATTACAAACATCTCAGATTAATTCTCATTAATCAGATTAAACATTTACTATAGGGCACCTAATAACATGTACTAAGGATTTATAGATATTTTAGGAATGTTTTACAAAGTATAATGTTAAACAAGAACAAACACATTTCCCAAATATACAAATAGCTTGTATATATTATATAACATCAGTTACAAATGATTTAATAATCATTTACAGATGTATTATACATGGCTTGTTAATGAATAGTTTTACTACTTACTATTACCTTATACATTATTTGTAACCATAGTTATAACGGTTTTAGTAATCATTTACGAATGTCAACAAACAGGTTGTTAATGATTTGTTAATGGTCTACAAACTGCTTATAAACGTTTATAAATGCTTCATAACGGGTCATTATTGTAAAGTGATACCCAAAAGGGTTCATGATCATGCTTATTTCTTGACGGAAAGTAGAGAAAACCTGGAAATTCTATGCAGGTGTGTGTGTGTCCCCCCCGCCCACAATCAAATCGAGTGAATAGATGTGTGCACGTGTCAGTGCACGCATGTGTGGAAAACAAGTTTTTATGGTCTGCATTGAGGGACAGAAAAGTAGAAAAAACAGGGGTAGGTGAGTGTGAGATGAAGGATGACTGATTTAAGCAGTCACACCTGGCCTGAGTCAAATTAGAACTGGACTCAGAGCTGGGTGTGGCTGCGCACCTGTTGTGCATGGACTTGATCAAGGAACAACAGGTTAAATCAGTCATCTCCACAAACACTCAAAAAGAGCTTCTGTCCGGACAGTGGGGAGCTATCCGCTTTCCTGTGTAAAGTGTCATATGTTGTGTTATTCCTTGCACTAGGAGGAATTAAACGGTCTACTTAAAGGTGATATAGGCAGGTTTTCAGCCAAAAATCAAAATATTTATCTATCTATATTTGTGGCCTTATTCCCTCTATCTTCCCCTATATTTTGATGCTGAGCTGCTGCCCTGTAGACATACACTCTCCCTTTGTCTCCCTCTATGTGTTTGTATCTGTTTATATCCACTGTTGTTTTTGTCTCGGGACGTCAGGAAGTGTGTTGGGAGGAGGGTCTGTGTGGGGGGTGACGCGGAGTCTTAGCCAATCACAGCGCGAGGGTCTGACTGTGTGTTCGACCCAGCAGTATTATAATGAAAACGCAATGCGATTTCATTGCAAGTATAATATTATCCCCATATCTTAGTTTCACCATTGTTCATGTGAAATAGTATGTTTATGATGTAATATGTAAGCCTGTTGAAATTATGAGAATCGCTATGTATAGCGCATGGTTGGGTGGTCCGGCCGGCTTGAAGCTTGCATTCAACCCGTGCTCGCCAACGGTGACAAGCCGTCGCTGATCATCATAGCAATTTTTCTTCATTGCAATGAATAACCGTGGACAAAGTAGTTCACATGAACGATGCTGTAGTGGCTGGGGCATTTGAGGGGCAATATGTTTTATATGCACGATTACAAATGAAAGATAATTGAATTGAGAGCCAGTGAGTCTGCTCCACTACTTCCTACTTCCTCATTTGCGGGACTCGTCGTGTCAGTCTTGTGATATTGTGATTACGCTACAGTTACCCTTAAAAAACATGTCAACTCAATGTCATTGTTGTAACTATGATATCGATAGAAATTCATAATTTTTTAATGTCATATTTAGCCATACGAGCGCAATATCCATAGCGTCCCTCCCAGCAGCAACAACAACCCCATAGCCTGAAGTGACCTGGCTCAGCCAATAGAATGACGGGGGGAGGGGGGTGGAGCTAGATTTTAATTTGTTTGGAAACACTCGATCAATGCTGTGTACAAACACTGGAAACTTGTCTACAATACCTTTAAGAATGCTGCCCTGTGTTGTGTCCTTCCTTGCCCTGGGTAGTGACTAGTCAAGTAGTCGGTCACAGTGAGTAAGGATTAAAGGACCACTTCAACACTTTTCAACCTATCTTCATATAATAGGTCCTCACTAATAATCATGAAAAACTGGCGCAATTATTTTCTACTCGGTCTGTGTCTCATAAGAGGGCTGTGGGCAGATCAGAAACCGTCTTCCAGTGACATAATCGATGGGGAAAACAAGCTAATAGAAACTGCAGGCTTTCTAGTCCTGAAAGGTTGCAATGCGAAAATGGAAGCCATCGTTCTCACGATAATGAAAATCTAAACATTTTTGTAAAAAATCTTGTTAAAAAATCGGCCTAATGATGATGTCACTGGAAGAAAATACACCACATCTCTCACTATATCTCTTTCTTTCTCCCTGTGCCCTTCACCCTCTCGGTCTCTGTTTACTCCCCCACTCCACCCACTCATACTTTTCTCTCTGCATGTCTGGCAGTTTTGGGGTAGAGAGGATTTGCCTGTAAGTCAGTCAGCCTATATGTAATAGCGGCATGCTGTGTTCCAGGAAGCCATCTGTGGAGATGTGACAGAATCTACATTCAGACCGGTCCGCCCTGCAGATTGCTGCTGTCATTAGAGCTGGTGTCAGGGAAAGGTCCCAGAGAGAGAGAGAGAGAGAGAGAGAGAGAGAGAGAGAGACAGAGAGAGAAATAACTTATAAAGTGATTGTACTGAGGTACTGTATGTAAATGCAAATCCCTTTTAGACAAAAACATACACAGAAAGAGACCATGTAAAGACAGTATTTTAAAGAGCAATTTTTTCATTTTGAGATCTGGGCCCAGTCTGTATTACTCTTTTTTTGTTTAGTTTTTTTTTGCCTCCTTTCTATTCAGTGGTGTTGTTAAGCCTACTGGCTATTATCAGTGGACATTGTATAGTGAACTTATTCTGAAAACATAAAGCTATCTATTTATGCAGACGTTTGCATTCATGTTAGACATTGCATTTTGTTGTCTATATATAGGCCAGCCGCCAACTTGCCATGAGAGCAACAGTGTTTAAAATGAGCTTATTATTCATGACCACAACCACGGCACTAATGTTACACGAAACCAACCGAGTAAGTGTCTGACAAACATGAGGTAACAGTTATTTAGTTAGATAGAGATGTCCATACGATTGAGAAAGACCATCAGCATAGCTGTCTGACAGTGGTCCTGCATGGAGGCCTCCAGGAGAAAGGGATTGAAAATGGAGATGATCAACATTTTGGGGCTACTTTGCAACAAGTAGTCCTGCGATGTGATTGAATGATGGGAGCGGGAATAGATAAATTCTCGGGTGCAGTGGTTGCCTGTATCCCGCTGCTGTTGTTGAAGGATGACACCACGGGTGTAGCAAAGTTACAAAAGCGGAGAGTGCTGGCGAGACGGCGTGCCGTGTGGAAGCAAGTGATTGCGGAAGGTGTGGCCGTCTGGCCGAACATTGTTGTGTTTGCTCTCGCTCGCTACACCGCTGGCCGACATTAGAAGCCTGGGATGTCATCCCTGGAAAACGTATCAGGTACTGTCGCTCATCATCCATCTCGCCCTCCATTATTTTCCGCTGACCGCTCGGTGCCGCAGTTCTTGTATTCCTTATGTATTTCTATTTTCTACTGAGAATAATGTTAGAAATAAGTTTAGGGTTAGGCATAGTTTTACTGGGGTTAAGTTTAAGTATAGGATTAGGTCTAGCCATATAGTTTTACTGAGGTTAAGGTTAGGAATAAGATTAGATTTATCCGTTTAAGCATAATTTAGCATAATGTTAGATGTAGATTTTTATTATTGTGAGAACGAAGGCTTCCATTTTCGAAATTGCAACTTTTCAGGACTAGAAAGCCTGCAGTTTCTATTAGCTTAATTTGATTCCCCGTCGATGATGTATGTCACTGGTGGACGGGTTTCTGAACTGCCCACAGCCCTCCTATGAGACACAGAGTTATCATGATTATTAGTGAGGACCTATTATATGAAGATAGGTTGAAAAGTGGTGAAGTGTTCCTTTAAAATGCAGCTGACCACGGCAGCTGTCAAGTGGTCCCTGACTGATCCAGAAATGGTGAGAACCACTGGCATAATCCATGACCTGTGCTGTATTTGAAGCTAAGGAATTTGACAGTGAACTCTTGAAGAAACTGAAGAAGACATGCATGGTTTATTTTCATTTCTCTTATTTCAAACCCTAAACGGGCAATATATTCAGGCTGAACTCTACAATCCCTCAGACTTTATAAACTCTTTATTTTTTATTTTTTTCCTTCTTTATAAACTCTATGTGAACTCAATTAGGAGGTTTCCTGACATTGGGGCTGGCTAATTACTGGTTAATTACATCCTCGGACACAGGTCACACGGTTCGAGCTCAAGACTATTAAAATGACAGAATCAGTCTGTCAACTCCCGAATCCAAACAAGAAGTTGGTTACTACTTTGCTGAACTTCATCAAAATGGGATAAGCTTATTGGAGTTCATACTGTATATATGGCGTGCGTGTGCCCATCTGTCATCATAGATGCTGATTTTGTGTCCTCCTAATGCTTAAATACTTCAACCCCGGTGAACCTCTTTTAATATTTAAATCCTGTGTGAATTATAATAGAACTTTATGGATGCAGATTGGATTTAAGGAACATTAATTCAGCGTTGTGTGCTCACATAGGCCCTTAAAAAGAACTTGAAGGACACAGTCTGGTTGACTCATCATGACAGCCACGTTAGCATGGCCTGCGACCTGTCAGCGTAAACAAGATGGATGGCCCAAAGAGAGGTGGGAAAAGAATACATATGAAAGCTTATTGTGCGCATATGGTCCATTAAGCACTTTCCTGCTTGTTTTTATGGCTGATTTAATCTTTTTTAATCCGTCATAAAATCAATTTGTTCACGTTGCTGCCAAGTTGCTGAGTGGAGCACTCCATCACGTATCCACAGAACCTGCCTGTCTGGCTGGCTGGCTGGACACGGCGTTGTGTTGGATGCTAGTCATCAGAAAGTGATATGAAGAGATAAATGGATGCGTTGATGGATAGATAGAGTAAAGTGATAGATAGAATGGGAAAGTAGAAAAACATCTAGAGACAGACTGCCTTGTCAACCAAACAAGCTAAAAGGTAAAACAACTGTGAGATGTGAATAGAGAAATGTAGATTATTGACATAAAAAAAACTGCTGAATGACACATATTTTTATGGTTATTCATTTAGAGTTACTTTTGCACAATTTAAAATACGAAATACTTTAAAAAGGACGAGGTAAATCGGGAACGATGCAAGTTGACATGCCCCACCTGATTATGCAATACCCATTGTGACCGTTTTTAGTGTATCCTGTGCACACACACAGATGTTCCGGAATCCGGTCTCTGCCTTAAATTGTGACCAGGCTTTTCTCTTTGCAGATGAATGAGGCTGGGACCAATGCTAGGTGATGCGAGGTAACTCAAGATATGACACCAACACCAAAGCGTGGAGTTGTCTTGTGACTCTTGTCTTGAGTAGCCTATATTATATTGCAGCGTGCCCATGGTGTGTGTGCATGTGTTCCTCAGAGGGAAGCCGGCATTCCTCCAACGTCCCGGGATCCCCTGCCCCATGCAGACGGATCTGCGGCTCACGCATCAGCCTCGACAGCCATATCAAGGCGCATCAGCGGCAATAACGCGTGCGTGCGTGTCTCCTCAGAGAGTCTCAGACCGTCTTTTTATTTTATTATTGTCAGTAGTAGTAAGACTCATTCAGTACTAACAGAAGCTTACTGTATTATCCTCAACTGTTGAATAAGGAGAGGATGTTACTCTATTCATCACATACTGTATCTTAAAGGTTTAAAGGTTTTCTTTGTTAAATAAACATTTGACCTCTTATTTAAGTTATACCATTTTGGAACCGAAATAGGGAACCGTTAGGAACAGGAATCGATAAGCAGAACCGGCATCTGTATCGTAGTGCCAAATCAACCCCTCTGAGGGCCCTGGAGCTACACCAAATCAAACGACCATGTTCGCCCGTGTGCATGGGATTCGCATGCTCGTAACACAATCAGCACTATCGCCGCTGCTCCCATAGTTATAAGGCTGCTCCCAAGAGTTATAAGGCTGCTCCCATGGAGTTATAAGGCTGCTCCCATGGAGTTATAAGGCTGCTCCCATGGAGTTATAAGGCTGCTCCCGACGCTGGATCTGCAATTTTGAGTCTCCTCCCACCGAGTGATTAAGAAACTGTTGGACAACCAAAAACACTATCTGGGGTTCCTGTGTTGCGTTACGTTGAAATTGGTGACCTATGAATATGTTTTCGACGGAAACAACAGCTGTACCTAATAGTCTCGCACAGGGCCCTGCAAGCTGTGGGCCCTGGAGCTTAAGGATTTTAAATTCCAATGTTAATCCTGCGGACTCATAAAAATCCTAACTGTGTTTACAGTAGCTGTACGTGGCAAGGCCACAGACAAGCACATATAGTTCCATATACAGTAAGTGTGTGGAAAATAGATAACAGGTCAGAGTACTCTCCGGTGCAGACACCTAAAGAGCTCGACCACAGTTCTTGGGTTGTACTGCCTCTTAACTGGACTTTAGATGAACAATAGGATGACGCATCAATACCCATCCCTAACCCACACCATTTATAGTTAGTTGAAAATGACAAAGAAAAGGAAATGGCAAAATTATATACTGTGCAAGACGAGGGATTATACAGTTCAAGTTATACAGTAGTAATAGGCGGCCATGAATAGGTTTCATAATTACTCTCCACTTGCCTAGCCTTCATGTTTGAGCCAGAAACAGAGAATTAAACACAGCAGAGAGAGATATAAATATAGATCTAGTGTTATAGCTTCCTCCATACTTCAAAAGTTAAAACTAAACAGTGAAATGATGATTACCCAGCATTCAGCAAAAAAATAAAATAATAATAACTAAGTCCTTTAATTCCTTTGAGGGGCCAGAATGCTAAAAGACCGAATTTGACAGAACAGAACACGTACGCCGGAGGAAAGCAGAACTATAATACTCATGGGATTTTCTGCAGGGAAATAACTGGAGGATACTTGAGATAAAGCAGGGGGTTAGGCTAAATCTGCTGTTGTAGGTTTATTAACACATACACAGGCAGGAGTCTGATAAATACCAATATATGAAGATGTTGGGGGGGGGGGGGGGGGGGGGGGGCACATTTGCAATTTAAATTGCATGCATTACATATATGTAAAAACATCTTGTGGCATTTTTTATATTTTCAAAGTAGGGTAGATGTGGCGGTGGGCTATTTTCTCCTTGAGCTGTTCAGAAAATGAATACGATGACGAAGTATAAATCAGGCTTCATTAGGCTCGGCGACACAGAGTGTTATTTGGTTATTCACTGAAGCCTAAAACAGGCTTGGTGGTTGAAGCCACCTCATCCCTCCATTTCACTGAGCGATTACCTCTGTCAGACCCTGCAAGACCCACTCACACTCACTCACCTACATACGTACTATGCGGTCCTAACTTGGACTCAGTGGGGTGGACGCCTCTGCCTTGCATAGTCCCCAGTGAATAGGCATGTTGCCCTTCACTGGTAACCCTATTCTGGAATTATTTTTTAAATATATGAATTGTATTGTGGGCTGGGATTTTACAAAAAAAATCCCCCCTTTTACACACACACACACACACACACACACACACACACACACACACACACACACCTCAGAAGTTGAAGCAGTTTTTAAGGACCCACTTTTAGGCCAGTGCAACAGAGCATGCTTTTGCCTTTTTTTAAACCCTATACCCATTTTAACCAAATACATGTATGTATATATGCAGACACACACAAATATACACACACACACACACACACACACACACACACACACACACACACACGTATAGTACAGTACACAGAAGCATACCGTTTCTGTCAGGCAGAAACCTCATATCTCCATATTTCAACTTTGTATGTTTGTAAATTAACGCCCTATACTTCATCATACAAGAGTGCTGCATAAAAGTATAGTGAAAATAGCAGATATACAAGCTCTAACGGCATTGCGGCGCATCACATTGTGAGCTTGTAGATCGGTATTGGACATAGTAGGTTTCCACCCAACAGCGACGATATAGCAAACACCTGTCCCCTAAAACGCCTGAGAGCTCCCATCCTGCCTCTCTGCCACACCTCACTGTGCAGTAATTCTAGCAAAGGGCCTCTTTAAGATTCCGCGCCATAAAAGCCAGGCACAGTCTAAACCATTAACTGCAGCTGTGAGTACTGAGATGGATCTGCAGCTCTGAGCAGGGAAACATTCTCAGGCCATTAGTCTAACACTCAGATCTTTAGACAACAGCAAAGAAGCATGCCGATGAAAATGTGTTTTTTATTCATTGTGACACAAATGCAATAGATTAGAGGGGGCATGTGGCGGTGTGGGCTCTTCCACTGGAGCCATCCAGGATGAATGCAAATGTACAAAATGCAAGTAGCTAAAAAAATATATATCTCATCTCGTTTATTCGAATGCAATAAGTTCCTCCTCCAACATGTCTCACCTGATATGCTGGAGGCAGGTTTTAAATTGAAAATCAGTTTTTCTTTTCTTGGCAATACAAGCGACATAGTCATACAACAAAGTACAAACTAGCTGCTAATAAAGAAACTTTCCCTTGATAGAAGTACTGTATTGAGGCTAGTGGTGAACTCAATGTTTAGAGAGAGTGCGAGAGAGAGGAGAGAAAACAGTCTCTCCTCTTTAGTTCATTTACATCACTATTTTTATTTGTGCCCATATATGGAGCTGAGTGATTTGTTTGTGATTGACACTACATATTTGGACGTATAGCTGCTTTGGGGACTCCTTATATGGTTATGGCTAAGTTAAAAACTTAACTTAAAAATAACTTAACTTAAAAAAATAATAACTTCAAAATAAATCTTTTAAAAACCCAAATATGTACGAGCTGCGTTCGCTTTCCGCGTTTGCGCGTCTTACTGGTGTATTAACCTGTTTTTTGTTCTTGCTTACTGTAAATTGCTCTGGAATAATGTCTGTTAAATGCCTAAATTGTAAATTCCTGTGGTAATCCTTTCTCATCGTCGAGCGGTAGATCCGGATATGGTCTGACACCACACAAAGTGTGTGTAAGTAACAAAAGTAACATCCAGTCACAGGTTTTGGCTCTTCAAAATAAGGGTAAAACGGGGGAAATCCTTTTGAAATTCCAGCCCCTGCCTCTCCAAATCCTTCTGCATGCCACTGCTAAAGTTTAACATGAAAAATAGTCCTTAAAAATCCATTGCACAACGAAATCTGTGGAATTATGTCAAAACCTTTGCTGTCCAGCATTAATTTCTGTTCTGACTCACTGACTGTCTCACAGACAGAAATCAAAACTGTGTCCAATGAAAAGAAAATCAAGCGCTGAATGGTAACTGTGCACCCAGCAGGCTGATCAATACTTGTCAAATGAAGTGGTCATTTCTTTTGGCACAAACACACACGCTACCATGTAGCTGTAGAGGCACGCATGAGGGAGAGACACCCTTTTATTACAGTAAAGATGGACAGGAGAGAGGGGGAGAGACATGCAGCAAGAGTCGTCATGAATGGGACTCGAACACGCGACACACTGTCAGGCCGGAGCCTATTGTGGCATGTGCCTGGACCAATAGGCCAGCAGACGCCCCTATACATTTTAATCTTGATTTGCTTAAATCCTTCAGTGAAAATGGTGAGACTTCCATTGAGGATGTGTCAGACCACGAATATTATGGACATTTTTAGATAGCATATTGTTTAGAATAGATTGATGCTACAGTAGGTTTGATGCTTACCTGATATAGTTTCTCTGAGGCACCACTGCTCTCTTTGTACTAACTTATATCACTCATTTACCTTGTTTTTGATTACGGTTCATGCTTACTCGCACTAATCTGGATATAGAGTCTGCTAAATGCCTACATTGTAGAGGTACAGAGGCTGTTTACATGTGTGTTGGGGTGTAGAAGATTACAGAGCATTGGTAATCCTTAATGCCCCTTGAGGAAGTGAATAAAAGGCATGGTAGGCATTAAAGCATTTAAACAGCTCCCCTTCATCATTCCCTTCCCACCACCCCATTACTTCGAGAGCAAGTTTTAGTGTAAGTTTGGTGAGAGATGAAGCATTCAAATTAAATGGTTTTCTCCCACTTGCATCAGACTGAGCATCAATCACAGTAGTCATAGACAAACACCCTGCTTGTTCAGATGCCAAACATTAATATAGCCACAGTCAATCCGTGCAGTGAGTAAAAACTCCAAATTGCACCCATTTCAATGACAAACACATGACAGAAATAGTATGTATTAGTCAAGCTACTGTATGCTACTGTACTGTACGTGTACATCCACACATTCTTTCTGTAAATGTATATAACTATAACTAGAGGTGCCCGTGTTGTGATGTCAGAACAGGTGAGATCCATATATGGAGATATACAGTAGGGGTGATCAGGTCCAGACCCGGGCAGAGACTTTTGTGACACATATTATGTACTGTATCATGTGTCCCTTTCATGCCCATGGAGTTCTTTGTCAAGCATGCCAAATGAGGCTTTTGTGCTGGTTCTGGACAAGCCGGAAATGCAGAGTTATGCTGCATTCTCATGGGATCAGGCAAGCGGTAGATGGAAAACCGGAAGTCTTAGTGGACGGGAGGAGCCCGGCAGCCAGAACCGGCGACGGTAACGGCAGACTGTATCAATGTTAAAATATTTAATCTTTTTACCGTTCCGTGCCGTCCAGCAGGTTTTGCCATTTGCCATCTATCTACCATAAACGTTCCACTCATCTTTCTGTGTCCCTTTTATGCCCATAATATGGGCATAAAAGGGACACAGAAAGATGAAGAAAATGAAAGAAAATGAAGTTAATAAGGTATTCAATCAACCAATTACTTAAGTTCCATTGTACATTTTGCTTCTCTAACTAAAGATTTTGTGAGGTAGTGTGCCAAACTCACTCCTATTTTTTTTTTAAAGCTGACTGTACCTTTAAGTGGAGAAGTGTTGAGACTGATGAATCAGCATTGCATTCAGCAGCCAAACAGATGTTGTTCCCCTCCTGTTAGCAGAGAAATGCCTATGGTGTCCTGCACGGGACATTTGGCACCCTGATGTCTGTCATTATTCATTGTGAGAAGGTTTCCAATAACAAGGGCAGGCAGGGGGCATCTTTTGAGCACATTATCTGCAGAGGGATGCATACATAATGCATAGTGCTGCCGGTAACGGGGCACACAAGGCGCATAGCACATCTGCTCAGCTGGGTCTGGCATGGACAGCCACCGGGGGATCAAGAGGGAAGTGCAGGGAGAGATTGAAAGAGACCGTGGGGAGACCATTGACCTCATGCCATCCAGCTTTAGGTCACAGTAACACGATGGCTGGAGCTACGGCCTGGTAGCTGGGGATGCATACTTTGGTCCGACATATCATTGGTTCGAAGGAGCATTGGTCCATGGTGCGTTAAGGGTCGGGAGAGGGTTGGGGTAAGGTTTAGCCTGGTGTGCTGCCCCGTGCTTGCGGTTATGGTTAGGGTGAGGGTTTGGGGTAGGACGGTTGTCGATCGGACCAATGGTCGGACCAAACGCATGCACCCTGGTAGCTGTACATGTCGGGTTGGTATCAATGGTGTATGAATATGCTCTTTAAACTTGGGGAGTATATTGTATTAATGTTCAGTGTGCCTTGAAGAAAGAGGAAGGAATATGTGATGGAATTTCTGCACTCCAACCCACGCCAAAACAATTCTAGCTGAGTTGCCCTTTTATTAGCTCATTGCTTGAAAGTGCTAAATATCCTGCATGTTGTCTTCACCGCTGTACTCAGTGGAGGAAGCAAGCAGCGTCCTGGACAAATGTACAGGAATTATTCACTTGATACATATACTTTCCTGAGACGAGGAGGAGAAGCTGTATTAGCTGGAGGAAAATTGGTGCAAGGGACAAGAAGTTGAGTAAGATAGACAGAACGAATGTCTCAGCTCTTTACCAGAGTATAGCACTCCACTGGGAATATATAAATTGTTCCTCTGAAAAGGCTTAAAGTGAAAATCATGCATCAGAGCAAAATAATCTCACTATCATCTCTATATATCTCTGTATTGTTATTAAAAGGCATCATTTATGAAGAAGAGTGGTATGAATGAATTTATAAAAGCTCTCAAGTTGGCTTGATTCTAAATCTAATAGAGAATAAAGTAATAAATACTTAATTGTAATAAATACTTAAATTATTTTTTTCTTTGCGAAACTGAATGGATAGCATTAATCTTTCACAGTTTTCACAGCATCCATGAGAAAAGGTCCAGGGGCGGTTAGTTTTATCGTGAAAAAAACATGAAAAACGACACACTAAATGTGACTATGGTGTTTTTCATGATTTTCATCTTTTTTCTATCGTCGACAAAAAACATGAAAAACATCATATAGTCTATAGGACCTGGCTAAGATATGTATGTACTTCATTTAGGAGAGAATATTTCAATTGTTCTTGGCTAATATGACCCCTGCGAACTACTTGGGAACTGTGAAAATGTCTCTATCCGGGGTGAAATACCCGAAAATGACCACGCCCTTTTAAAAATGGCCGCTAGTTTAAACATGGCTAAATGGCTAAACTGTAGAAGGACGCTGAGGTTGGAACTGCCAGGCAGGAGGCCTAGAGGAAGACCAAAGAGAAGATTTACGGATGTAGTGAAAGAGCCCTTTCAATGAAGCCCTTTGAATTGAATTTAAATATTGGAGGCAAATTAGCATGGTGAAGTGCTTACATTCGTATTAAGGAATCCCCTTCTTCTCCCTAAGCATCCGGCTTATAAGAGCACAAGCTCTTATGAAGTTATGTGCTTCATTATAATCAATAATGGAGAGAAAAGGTGGTTGCACACTGGACACGTTTTTCGGAAAACTGATGGAGAAACGCCGCTAGAAATCCGAAAAACATGCTCGTGTGTGGGAACCTTTAGACCTTCATTCAGCCCAGGACACTGAAGGACAGATGAAACCATAGATGTAGAAATGTGCTAATGGATGTAGAAACTAGCTTATGGATGTAGAAGGAGAATTCTCTCTTTGGTGTAATGGACAGCAGCCACTCAAAACTAAGAAATAGCTACAAAAACAGCTGAAGTACCGGTACTTGAAAGCTGCATTATTCTGAAAGTACACAACATGTCTGGCTGATTTTTTTCTTTGTACCATGAGAAGGTCTTTAATACTGTGTGTGTGTGTGTGTGTGTGTGTGTGTGTGTGTGTGTGTGTGTGTGTGTGTGTGTGTGTGTGTGTGTGTGTGTGTGTGTGTGTGTGTGTGTGTGTGTGTTGATCACAACATTGTTATCCCCAAAATTATATTTTTTATTTAAAGGATTTCATTTTTAATTATAAATTTATGCAAATTATAGCAACCTCTCAGACAGAGACTTGATAAATGACCTTGTTTTCCTACTGCAGAAAGGTCACAACTGCATATACTGTACTGTGCCTTAATTCTCTCACGGAGGAGAGTTCCATACAGTAACAGTACATCATTTACTATGAATAAATTAACCACTAGAACCCAGGCTACAGTCCTTTCCTTCTGGGGAAAACATTCAGTGAAAATAACTCATCTACAAGCTCAAGTTGTGATCTTGTAGATCGGCTATTTCCAGCAAAGATGTAGCCAGAGACGGAAAACAGGAAGAATCCCCAGTATAGAGCCCTGGTGGACTCCGGTCTGCTAAGTAAGTATACAATATAGTGTTGTAAGTGATTTAACACAAAAGGATTTTACTGTGTATTAATTAACAGGGACAAAAACAAGAAATGGAGGGTAAAGAAAATAGTACTACTACATGAAACATGATCAGTTCTGTTATATGATATAATATAATGCAATATATAATAAGGGATTAAGGGGAGACAGTCAGTTTGTCTGTCCGTCTCCCCTCATTTACTTCTTGTCTTTATCTCTGTTTCTCTCTCTGTACATTGTACTGTATGTCTTTCCTTCTCTCCTTCTCTCTTGTATAATGTCACTCAGACATGCGTAGCCTCCAGGCTTCGGGGCCATGGGGATTGAATACAGCCTATATTTATAGAGGGGGCGATCTGTTCAAACATATGTCGCCCTTAACAAAGTCATCAATGTCAAAGCTAGCACTCTGGGGAACCATTAATGCCACATTTAGTATTACATGCATAGCATTAAAGGCAGCTGGACAGAAAATGTTGGAGAGGAAACCAAAGTAACGTTTATATGGGCTCAACCAGTTAAGTTGGTGCTGGGTCTGTGTGTGTGTGTGTGTGTGTGTGTGTGTGTGTGTGTGTGTGTGTGTGTGTGTGTGTGTGTGTGTGTGTGTGTGTGTGTGTGTGTGTGTGTGAGAGAGACACCAAAAGTAGTGTTATTTGTATACATAGCATACAAATAACACAATAACACATACCGGTATTAACTACAAATTCAAAACACTACAAATGAGAAAAAGGAAAAAATGTCAGCAGTGAATGACACCTCCTTTCTATGGTATAAAGACTGGTTTACTTCATTACAGCTGTGAAAGCCATAGTCATACACTTGCAAGGGCAAAACACAGATGCTTGAGGAAATGAAATTCTGACAGGGAATAAGGCACTGATGGAGGCTCCCCTCTGAGCACTGCTTGTCTTGTCAGGTAGAGATGTGGCTTGGATAGGTGTGAGAAACCATTTATATTAAAATGGGATTTAACGCCAATGGGACAACTTCAGATGACTCAACACTGCTGGGCTCGGACAGGAACAAGCTGCAGGTTGAAAAGGCCCTCAGCTCTGAGCTCGGTAGAATCTGCACCTGGCTCGCTGATAACAAACTATCTCTACACCTGGGAAAAATCCATTCTCTTTGGTTCAAAGCAAGGCTGATGACTTCTTGATTAGAGTGGGTGACAATATTACCACACGAAAAGATGAAATTACCTACCTAGGTTCCATCCTGGAGGCAAATCTTTCTGGTGAAAAAAATGGCCAAACACCTTGAAGACCCTAACAGGAGCCCTCGTACAAGATTTATTTGACTATGCATGCACCTCCTGGTACCACAGCACCTATAAGGCCCTTAAAACAAGGCTCCAGACTTCCCAAAATAAACTGGTCAGGCTACTACTTGGCCTCACTCGCCGAACCCACCTCACCCCTGCCCACTTTGACAGGCTGGAATGGCTTAGGGTTGACGACAGAGTACAACATCTTGCAATGGGTTTGGTCCACTACACCACCAAGACCATGTGCCTGTCTAAATACTTCCTTAATGTCAACTAAGTCCACACCCACAACACCAGAGGGAGTTCAACAAACCATGTGCAACCCAGATTCGGCACTAACAAGGGACTAAATTAATTTAGCTCCTATTCCACTAAAATGTGGAATGCCCTACCAACAGTCATTAAGACATGCACATTCCTTGAAAACTTCAAAACTGCTCTCATAGGTCATATGAGACCAAACACACACACACACACACACACACACACACACAGACTAGAATCGGAACTTGAGTGAAAATTAGCAGGCAATTAGAATGTTTTTGTTTTGAGTGCCATGTTTTCCTTAATTCCTACTTTGTGAGTTGTGGGCAAATGTACACAATTTGCAATGAGCAGATGGTGTGTGGTGAAGCTACTGTAGACACAGGTAGCCTATAGCTTGTAGTTTGAGCCTGTCGTTATCAAGTACACACACGCACACAGCAGCTTTAAGCCCTAATTGGGACCCACAAGATTTGATGGAAAGAATGAGAGAGAGAGAGAGAGAGAGAGAGAGAGAGAGAGAGAGAGAGAGAGAGAGAGAGAGAATATAAAGGATGAAGTGAACATCGGAAATACCAGCTGGTCGGCTGTGAATAGGCAGTTTTGGAGGCAACACTGGAACTGACAGGCAACCTACAGTACAGTATAGTTGCCCTCACCTTGGAGCCTGTGCAAATCAACTCTGATGTCCAGCGACTCCTTTATCTGCGTCTTCAGCTATCTCAATTCCACACTTGGCCTCACTCCCCGAACCCACCTCACCCCTGCCCACTTTGACAGGCTGGAATGGCTTAGGGTTGACGACAGAGTACAACATCTTGCAATGGGTTTGGTCCACTACACCACCAAGACCATGTGCCTGTCTAAATACTTCCTTAATGTCAACTAAGTCCACACCCACAACACCAGAGGCATTGCGCATGCGTCGGTGCTGCACCCCAAACGCCGAACACCACTGACAGCCTCGCCAAAACTGGCCGTTTTAAACCATTTCCAGGCATTAATTTTACTTTATTTTTTTAATCATGGTAGTTGTAACGGTCTACTTTAAGTCTACTACAAGATTGTAGCAATCGGCAACTTTGTAAACTAATTACACGCCCGCCATCATCCGATGCCTACCTGCGGCCAGGGCCGGTTCTAGGCATAGGCGAACTAGGCGGTCGCCTAGGGCCTCAACCACTGAGGGGGCCTCGTCACAGGGAGAAGATTTTTTTTTTTCATGTATCCCTTACATGGGCTACTGGCCACATGTGGCCCCCACCTAGCTTCTTAATTTTGATCTCAAAGTGCACCAGATTGAAGCATTTTCATGGCAAATTTACAATTTTTATCCGGCGTGGCAAAGCAGGAGGGGGGGGGCGCCTCTGTATAATATGTTGCCTAGGGCCTCAAAAGGCCTAGAACCGGCACTGATGGTCGGGGGGGTAGGACCAAGGGATTTGGGATTTGTTTATAAACATTTTGGTATTTGTTTATAAACATTTGTGATTTGTTTATAAACATTTGTGATTTATTTATAAACATTTTGGGATTTGTTTATAAACATTTGGGATTTGTTTACAAACATTTGGGATTTGTTTATAAACATTTGGGATTTGTAAGTCTCATGGGGGGGGTAGGACCACTACCAGTTTACCTGTAGTAAGTCTCATGGTCGGGGGGGTAGGACCAAGGGATTTGGGATTTGTTTATAAACATTTTGGTATTTGTTTATAAACATTTGTGATTTGTTTATAAACATTTGTGATTTGTTTATAAACATTTGTGATTTGTTTATAAACATTTGTGATTTGTTTATAAACATTTTGGGCTCTGTATAATATGTTGCCTAGGGCCTCAAAAGGCCTAGAACCGGCACTGCCTGCGGCCACCGGCCTAGCAGCGTTTCCTGCAATGACAGCCTGACAGCTAGTTTGACAGCCACCCAGCTTGACTAGTCATCCCAACCACCAGAGAGGAGAAACCACCTCCCGGCTTACCCGACGCCAATTCAACGCAGCAGGCCCAGACTCTGGGCCTTGCGGGTAAGTTCCGAACCTCAACGGGAACTACTATACTGCCTATACTGTCATACCAATTCAACGCTGCGGGCCACTGTATGTGGCCCTCGCCGGTGCGTCCCGCACTAAAACTCTGCCTGTCACCCAATACCTCACTGTAACTTGCATATTTTCATCATCAAAATCACTTTTACTGGCCATAGTTCTTTTTTTTTTAATCCCCAGACAACATGACAACAGTAGCCTACATACCTCATCATCCTCCGACTGTGACAGCTGCCTCCGCTTAACCCAGAAGGTGTCCCTACTCGAGGACAGAATCTCCAGTCTGTACAAAATCCGCGACAATGAACTCTTCATAGACTCCATACTCCACATCACCCAAGGACCGACCTCGGACCCCTCCGAGATCTCAATTGGACCCGCTCCAGTGGCAGCGTCCGGTGTCCACTCCGCTTCCCCTGATCACCCCCACGGTGGCCATCATCGGTGATTCACAGATAAAGTTTGTCCGTTTTCCTTGATTGATTGATTGATTGAAATCTTTATTAACAGTTTGCAGAATTACAGTACATTTCAAGCACAAACTCAATACAAAGACTGTTAACTGTGAGTGGACGACCCAATTAAGCCTTACACTTGTTTACAACAGGGTCCACATTGTTCAATTCATCAAAACATTTAGAGACAAACAAATAGACACTTCTATGTAAAGAACAGAACAGGAATTCATCATATAGGAAGCGAAAAGGGAAAAAAAGTATATATACAGTGAGGGGAACAGGGGGATAAAAGAAAAGAAAACGAAAGACAGAGTGTAGGGCGCCTGCACACAACACCATGCGTTGATGCCATGTGTGCATATGTGCAGGCACCCAACACCACGTCCATACAAAAACATAGTACAATCCATAGTACAAAGACAGAGTGTAGGGCGCCTGCACACAACACCATGCGTTGATGCCATGTGTGCATATGTGCAGGCACCCAACACCACGTCCATACAAAAACATAGTACAATCCAGATACAAATTCAGCTTTTACAGAGGCCAGTTTCGAATTGCAGCCATCCGTAGGTGCCCTTTGAGAGCAGTTTTGAAGGAGCCAAGGGATTCACATGTCTTAATGACTGTTGGTAGGGCGTTCCACATTTTGGTCGCATAGGAGCGAAAAGAATTTAGTCCCTTGTTTGTGCCGAATCTGGGTTGTACATGGTTTGTTGCACTCCCTCTGGTGTTGTGGGTGTGGACTTCGTTTACATTAAGGAAGTATTTAGACAGGTACATGGGTATCTTGGTGGTGTATCTAATCTTGTGGACCAGACCCATTGCAAGATGCTGTACTCTGTCGTCGACCCTAAGCCATCCCAGCCTGTCAAAGTGGGCAGGGGTGAGGTGGGTTCGGGGGGTGAGGCCAAGTAGGAGCCTGACCAGTTTGTTTTGGGAGGTCTGGAGCCTTGTTTTAAGGGCCTTTGAGGTGCTGTGGTACCAGGAGGTGGATGCATAGTCAAAGAAACCTTGTACAAGGGCTCCTGTTAAGGTCTTCAAGGTGTTTTTGTCGACCAGTGAGGAGATCCTGTAGAGGAATCTTGTTCTTTGATTGACTTGTCAATTACCACTCTCTCTCGGGCGCGACCACCGCCGACATCCTCACTAAACTCCCCGAATTTCTGGCTTCTCTCCCATCCACCGTCACCAACGTTATCGTCCACGTTGGAACAAATGACACGCAATCGCTAATAACCCGCTCCAACTTCAAATTGATTTTCACACTCCTCAGAAGCACTGGTCTTTCAATCCACATCTCCGGTCCACTTCCCACCTGGAATCGTGGCGACCTGCGTCTCAGCCGATTGCTTCAGCTACATTACTGGTTACAATCTGCCTGTCTCGCCGCTAACCTCCATTACGTCCATAACTTTTTTCTGTTCTGCAATCATCCCTCCTTTTATGTTGACGGGCTACATCCAAGCAAACTTGGCTGTGAAATGCTCAAACGTAACCTTCGCCGTTCCGTAGCTGCCCACAACAACTTTTCACAACAACAACAACATTGACTCATTGCCTCGGCTCACCATCACCACCATCACCTGACAACCCGTACCCGCTATATCGCCCCCTTCTGGCCGGGCGGCCCTCCTACCACTCTCGCTTTACCTTCACCCATCATTTTTAATTCCATAAATACTCACACACAGTATTCAATCCCTGTTCATAACCCCAAATCCCACGGAATTGAGTTTAACAACCTAATTCATCCACCCTGCCCCCCCTACATAAATCCACCAAAAATAGCCATAATCAACACTAGATCCTTAATCACACGGTTCACACCATATGTCCCCACACATGTGAAACCCATTCCTGTCCTTGTTTTAGACAGAAAAAATATTAACACTTGTACCTCACACCGCGGTGTAGTTCTCCAGAACCTCTCCACCTTGAAAAGAGAACCCTTACAACCCAAATACCCAACCCTAGTTAAAATGGCCCTATATAATGCAAGATCCATAACCCAAAAAACTGCTTTTATTAGTACACTGCTTTCTGACCATAACTTAGATTTTTTATTTTTAACTGAAACATGGCTCAATACAAATGAATGTTCACCACTTATAGCAGCATGCCCGGAGAATTACTCATTTTTCAGTTCACCCAGATCCGGACGTGGTGGTGGCATAGCGGCTATATTTAAGAAACTCTTTAACTGCCGCCTAGTTAACACAGATCACTACCCCAGTTTTGAGGTCCAAGTCATTAGAGTGGACTCTGAAAATCCACTTTTAATTATTCTCATATACCGCCCACCAAAGTCCAAGGACTTCATTTCTCAATGTTCTGCCTTCCTCTCAACCATTATGCCCAACTTTGACGAGGCTTTGATTCTAGGTGACATAAATGTCCATTTATGTTGCCCTCATAAGCCTCTAGCTAGCGATTTTAGTCATTTAATTGAGTCTTTTAATCTTTCACTCCTTAACACCGGTCCCACACACAGGCTGGGTCACACGTTGGACCTAGTTCTATCCTGTGGTTTTAATATAGTTAACATGGAGATAATAGCTCCATGTCTTTCCGACCATTGCACCATTTTATTTGATGCCGCTCTGTCTCTCCCCCTGTCAAAACCTCATCTCCCAACTCGTTACTCACGTCACTTTAACTCCCAAACTGCTGCGATTTTTTCAGAGGCCCTCACTGCTGCCCCAAACACCTGTATTGTTGAGGCCCCACCACCAGAAATGAACACAGAGGAACTTCTTTCCCTATTTAATTCCACCTGCGCCACAATCCTAGATGATATTGCTCCCTTAAAACATAAAAAATCCAAACCAAAATGCTCCCCTTGGCTAAATGACACCACCAGAGCCCTGAGAAGAGAATGCAGAAAATCGGAAAGGAAGTGGAAAAGTGACAAACTTCAGATCTCCTTCGACATTTTGAAAAACAACCTCCTTAGTTATCAGGATGCAATAGACGCAGCACGTAAAACCTACTTCTCTAAACTCATTTCTGACAACTCCCATAATCCACAGATCCTCTTCAAAACCATAAACTCAGTTATCCACCCTCCCCCCGGCAATAACACGGACATTTCTGCTGCAAAATGTAACGAGTTCCTTACATTTTTTATCACAAAAGTAAATAACATCAGACAAAATATCCCCCCACCCACATCTGACCTATCGACCCCATCGGCCTGCACCTCCATATTAGACAGCTTCCCTCCCACCACACTCCCCAGCCTCATCAAGATAATCTCCACCATGAAGCCTTGTGTCTGCATGGTTGTCATATTCATGATTTCAGTATATGGGAATCCATAACAGTAAGTAGTAGCCTACAAGTAAGTAGGTCAGAGTGCCTTCTTATCAGAGTCGGAGGTGCCCAGCCAGGATCAAAGCCATGGCATAGTCATAGAGGGTATGCACGTGACATCATCAGCATACCTGGAAGTTATGCGGGAACGCCTACTGAGTAGTGAAAAAAACACTTTCTGGCCTTGCAGCTCATACCTCCAAACAGAAATCTGATTGCATTAAACAACGTTAAACTCACTTTGCCACTCACTTTATGCATGCACATGCTCTATTGTGGTTGAAAGGTGAGTGCTCTACTGAGCAACCAGGCCATGTGAGGGTGCCTGCACCAATAATGAGGGTCCAGATGACAACATACAGTATAAGAACATTCCAATGTTTCTAATGCTAAAGAAAAAACGTAAAATAGACAAGTTTGCCAATATAGTGTGAAATGTTAAGGTACAACAAGGTATTTTCATATTGCCTCCATCTTGGACATATGTAAATTAGGTGTCCAGACACACCCAATCATAAAGATAAGTATTCAAAAATGTTTCTTATCGTCAAACATCCTGAAATGGACACCAAGTTTGCATTTGTAGCTCATCTGGTTCAGAAGTTATAGCCAAAACCATTTTCAGGTGGAAGCCATATTGGATTTGGCCAATATGGCGACTGTGAAGGTCATCGGCTCAGGCCCCCTAGCTAAATCATTAGAACATGCCCTGGACTACATCTGGGCCAAATATGGTGCTTTTAGACTGATTAGCATGAAATATCCTGGACTAAAGAGGACAATTGTCAATATAAATTATATAAAACTGGTTTCTTCACAATTGATCTTAAATCTGAATATTTCATTGTATTCCCCATATATGAAAACATAAAAGAGGACATTTCAGTCTATTTTCTACCTTGTTTAGTCAAACATAATGTGTTTTATTATGTTTCAGCATAGTGGTACGGCCGCCATCTTTAAATGGCGGCCAAAATCTTCAATTTTTGTTTGAGCTTGGCATACAGCAGATTTGGATTCAGCAGACCTTAATACCCCTAGAAAACATGTATGCCATAAATTAACACGATTTGCCTTCGGGGTTCATATATTTGGTAAAATGACACAGACTAAGATCTACCCAGCAAAAATTATTTTACCTGAAGGGGGCTTTGAAAGAATACCAGATGAGTCGCCCCTTTACCAACTCGCCCTGGGCATACAGTTGGTGGAACTGCGCGGCCTGTAACCCAAGTAAATTATGCCTAAACGGTTAAACCTAACCTTATTCCTAACCTTAACCTCAGTAAAACTATGCCTAAACCTAATCCTATACCTAAACTTAACCCCAGTAAAACTATGTTTAACCTTAAACTTATTTCTAGGAGGGGGAGTCAGCTATACAGCCAATACATACAGCCATTCTGTATAGAAGTGGTAAGTAGGTTTTCAGGTTCTTAAGCCTTGCACATTTTTAATATAACTTTGTAATGCTACTGACGTTTGCTTACAACACTCTTGAAAAAGCATTGCAGTGGTCTACCTTTTGGTCACCCCTGCTGTGGACCAATTAGTAGTATAGTTGTCTATAGAGCGTCGCGGTCCCTCCCCCTTTCAAGTGGCCCAGGAAATAAATCCCAAAGTATTTATTTAAAGACGGTTACGCCGCGGACAAAGCCAACTCGGATCGTGACAAATCATGACAATGAACACAATGTTTTGGGCCGATCAAATAATTTATAAGAAGAAAAACAAAACAAATAGTGTTGTCTCCTGCCTTACTTTTCTTCTTTCTAATGATTTGATCGGGCCAAAATATTGTGTTCATTGTCATGATTTATCACGATCCAAGTTGCTTTGTCCGCGGCGTAACCGTCTTTAAAGAAATGCCTATGAGGAAAATGAACAGCGATTTATTTTCCGGGTCTCTCGAGGGGGCGGGACTGCGACGCTCTATATGCATCTAAACTCTGTTTCTGTCAGAAACAGGTAAAGCTTCATGGTTTTTGGAACCCGTCAACCAGGCATTCTTCCAACTTGGTATTCGAGCACTCGATTTAAAAATGATAATGACCCAGTTTTATTTCATAACTCAATCAAGAATATACAGGACAGGATATAGAGTAGAGTAGCCTTTTAAACAAATGAGATAAAACTCTACAAATGTGAACTTGTTCACAGTAACATTTGGCATCCTCTTATATCAGTGCTTGGTCCCTGGGGGGAAAAGAAAGATAACAAAAGGAACAATGAGGAAATGGAGCATAACATAAAATTTGTATTTTTACTGGAAGATGAACCAAAGTTTTAGCTTTTTTTTTTTTAAAACATGGGGTGTAATTGATATAAAATAAATCCTTATTACTCCTTAAAAACAACAACCTCCTAACCATATTCTGGGGGTCGTAACAGATACTTTAATCTCTGATGATGAAATGCTTTGATTCTGGTGAAGACAGATCTTTAGAGTCTTCAGTACTACATCCAGTATATTGTTATACAGTAGTGTAATGTAGCTTTACATACCATAACCACTACTCGTGAAAATTTTATGCTTTAAGTAAAGTATGCATTGTAAAGTACTGTTGTAGAAGGCACAAGCTCAGCATTCTTATGTAAAATCACTTGCGCTTTAAAGTATAGTCCACCCTCAAAGTACTAAGAACACACCAGGAGCAAATATGTGAACACTAGTGACGTAAAACAACAAACTGGCAATAAATCGGAAAGCCAGTTTAAATAGTTTAAATAGACACAGGGATGACAAGACACAGGTGAACACAATGGGTAATTAAGGACTATACTTATAATAATTAATAATTTATAAAAGTACACAAGTAAAAAGTAAAACCCTGACTACAACAAAGAAACAAGGAAGACAATACTTGAAAAGGAAAATACATACTAACTGTCTATAACTAAGAAACAACACAAGACAACACAACACAAGAAAACACAACAGGGAGGGAGACAGCCATGTACCAGTCCGTACATTATCCTATCACAGCCCATCCACCTCCAGCGATATGATTCAAACACCCATATGCAACAGACAGCTGCTGTGGAAGCAATGTGCCACAAGTTATTGAACTTCCTCCCCGCAAGTTCAGAGTACATCCTGTGGCACGGACTCTTTGTCTGGTTTTCTACATCTGAAAGAGACCAGCGTCTTCCTGACCTTATTATGGGCAGAGGAGAGGAACAGTTTGTGTTTGTTTTCTGACCATATGGCCCCATTAGTGGGGTAATGACCCCGGAGTCCCTTCAGGACACACACTCAGCTGTTTGTGTGTGTGAGTGTGTGTGTGTGTGTGTGTGTGCACGTGCGCAAAACCTTCCAGGGCAGCGAATCAAATCTCAGCGTGCATGTGTGTGTGTGTGTGTGTGTGTGTGTGTTTTAACTTCAGAGGCCCATCAAGACACTTAACACTGCCCCCAGTGGCCACTTAACCATGAAGCTTCTCCATGCACCATTTGTCCCACTCTCACTGCTTGGTTTGAGAATCTCTCACTGCACCTCACCACACATACGCACATGTCACGCCCGCACGCACACACGCACCAATACAGTTTCATATTTCTGAGAGTCTGTGAATGCATCAAGGACGCTTGGTTCAAGCACCTATGAGATGGTCTCTGCATGGATGGGAGGCCAGCTCAAAGTGTCTCTGTGAAGATGTTGCTGCCTGAGAGATGATCCACACAACTAACTAAGGACACACTGACCTCCAGGCAACAGCCCAACACCCCACACCAGGCCTGGAGCCATGCACAGGGGTTCTAGGGGGGCCTGGTACCCTCAGTTACAAATTCTGCCCCCTCAGTTTAAGTTCTACTGTATTTACATATTGTTTGTCTGCATGGATTATATATATATATTGGTGCCAAAATCGAGAAAATGCGGAAGTAGAGTGTTCTTCAAGCTCCGGGTGCTTTTCACACAACTTCCATCAAAATTAATAGTGGGGACGGGCTGTCCACTCTCTAGTTTATATAGCCTAACTCTATGTGCGTAACAGGCAGCTGAAGGTTGAGAATCACTGTCCTATTAGTATATTACCGATCAACTTTATGTTCCTCAACGTAGTTACTAGTTAGCACTTACCAATGACCTCAAACCACTGAATTTTGCATCTCAGACTTTCTCAGTGTTATTACTTAGCATAGGTGTTTGAATGTTATGTTGCCATATTGTTTTGAAATATTTTTTTAACTTTAACTTGGTGGAGGTTGGTTTAAGAAAAATAAATAAAATTAAAATAAAAAGGGGAATTCTCAATACAAATGAACCCAGCTCATTCATTTGTATTGATAACAAGCACCTTATCGATCAGGTTTATCGAGCCGGGTTCTTATCAAGTCCACTATCGAGCATTTTCTATTATTTTGTGGAAAGACGGTAGACGACAATAAATTCTGAACAGTACCAGTATCTTCTACATTTCTAACAGACGGAATTCAAGGCAATTGACCTTTTTACTTTTGGAAAATAATATTGAAGAAACTGTTAACTGGTTAATGTGTGTACAGTCACTTTAAAAGCGGATTTTTTAGACAGACATGTTTGACTTTTTTTATTTCAACGTCAGGCCTAAATGGGTTAAAGGACCACTTCACCACTTTTCAACCTATCTTCATAGGTCCTCACTAAAAATCACAATTTTTGCTACTCAGTCCGTGTCTCATGGGAGGGCTGTGGGCAGTTCAGAAACCCGTCCACCAGTGACATCATTGACGGGGAATCCAAGCTAATAGAAATTGCAGGCTTTCTAGTCCTGAAAAGTTGCAATGCAAACATTTTTGTAAAAAAATCTTGTTTTAAAAGAAATCGGCCTGTGATGACACTGGTGGACAGGTTTCTGAACTGTCAACAGCCCTCCTATGAGATACAGACTGAGTAGAAAATAATTGTGGCATTTTATTATGATTATTAGTGGGGACCTATTATATGAAGATAGGTTTTAAAGTGGTGAAGTGGTCTTTATCAGGTTTTTTTCATGTATCGCGTTTCGAGCAGCATCCCTACTTGCCAGGTCAACAACACTACAGCAGTCTTAATACTTGGAAGGCAAAACGCATAACAGTCATTATTTGCACATACACGTCTTGCACACATATACGCATGCACACACACACACACACACACACACACACAGATAGAGTACCCACACTTATTTGTATAGAGTACACAGTGTACAGAGTACAGCATAACTTTGGTTTTGTATCAGTAGATGAAATGTCAAAATGTCATGAGCTTATATACGTTACACTTATGTTATCCGTGCAGTTATAACTCATAACACAGACAGAACAATAAACTGGATAGTTACCAATAAACTGGATAACTGGTCAGAAAACAGGATCAACAGGTTCAACAGGATCTTAGAGAATGAGTCTTGCCTGAGGAATGGAGAAGTGTGCTGGTGCCGCTTTTTAATAACAAGGGTGACGTGCAGAGTTGTGCATCCATCCCAGAGCCCCCTTTATAGTATTAAAAGGGTACTGAAAATGGACTTGGTCTTGCACTGAACTTTGCACTATTACATACCAGCACTATTGCACTTTGGGTTATTGTACACAGTATGGTTATTTATTTGTATGCCAGTGGTGAAGCTCTAAACTGAATTTCATGCAAGCAATGACAATACAGATCTATCTATCTCTATCTGTCAGGTGTGATGTGTGATATAGGAAAGTATCAGCAAGAATGAACAGGAAGGTGTACAAGATGGTGGTGAGACCAGCTATGTTGTATTATGGTTTAGGACATGAAGTTAGTTGGTGTGAGAGAAGAGGAGGCAGAGGACAGGGTGAGATGGAGGCAGATGATTCGCTGTGGCGACCCCTGAAGGGAAAAGCCAAAAGGAAAAGAAGACCTGTCAGAAAACAAGGTCACCAACCAAAAAGGACAAATGGATAGATTTAATATCAGCGCCATGGAGATTAGTGATTAGTGATGATTAATGAGCGGTGACAAGAGATCATCTTGTCAATATTTCCCCATTTCTATTCTGGTTCTGTCCTGGCTGGGTCTTGGGAAAAATACATTGACTAATCATAATAATGTCAAACGCAGACTTTAATTGATGCATTACGATTGATATGCCCCTGGGGTGAATGGGGTTATCGCTCATGAAGCAGAGTAATCTGAGCCAAAAGGCATGCTGGTAATTAAATCAGATAGCATTATGATTTCATTTTAAAAGACCTCTAGTTAATATAGGCATAGAGAAAATGGTCAAATTTGGAGTAATTGCAGTAAGTGTGGAGGTTTGAGCAGGAATACATTAGAAAGATTGTTGAAGTGTACACCGTCTGTCTGGAGTATAGACCTGGAATAACACCAAGGATCTATTTATCAAGGAGAGAATAAGGTGGTCTACTCTTCTTCAATATTATTTTGTTTACGGTAATGGTATAGGCTATATGTGTGCTCGTGTGGTGCAGGGGTAAAGTAGGCCTACAGTACCTGTTCACCACCACAGAGTCTAGGGTTGGAATCCATGGATGCGTGGCATCTGGTTTGTCCGAGCATCATTATTAACAGTTGGCCGTGTTTAGGGGAGGAAAGTCAGGGGCAGTGCCTGTACTCCTACAGGCTGGGACGCCAGGGGCAGTGCCTGTACTCCTACAGGTTGGGACGCCAGGGGCAGTGCCTGTACTCCTACAGGCTGGGACGCCAGGGGCAGTGCCTGTACTCCTACAGGTTGGGACGCCAGGGGCAGTGCCTGTACTGCTACAGGTTGGGACGCCACGGGCAGTGCCTGTACTCCTACAGGCTGGGACGCCAGGGGCAGTGCCTGTACTGCTACAGGCTGGGGCGCCACGGGCAGTGCCTGTACTCCTACAGGTTGGGACGCCAGGGGCAGTGCCTGTACTGCTACAGGCTGGGGCGCCACGGGCAGTGCCTGTACTCCTACAGGTTGGGACGCCAGGGGCAGTGCCTGTACTCCTACAGGCTGGGACGCCAGGGGCAGTGCCTGTACTCCTACAGGTTGGGACGCCAGGGGGCAGTGCCTGTACTGCTACAGGTTGGGACGCCAGGGGCAGTGCCTGTACTCCTACAGGTTGGGACGCCACGGGCAGTGCCTGTACTCCTACAGGCTGGGACGCCAGGGGCAGTGCCTGTCAGCAGGGAATGTTGAACAGAGGCACTATGTCCTCTTGGCGGGGGCTCCTAACGGGAAAATGAGCCTATAGGGCAGTGGCGTATAGCGTACAGTAACGACATGCCCCAATGCAGGCAATTTAACAACTGATACAAAAGAAGATAAACATAAAAGCGTATTATTTTGTATTGCATTACTTTATATCCTTTGTAGAGTTGGCCGAGGGCCTAGGCTCCAAAAATGAACAAGTTCAGGATTACCGGTTTTCTGATTCTTTATTTCTCTCAAAAATGAATGCCTTTCCAATAAATAAGACTGTGGAAAATAGATTTACAAAAACAAAGGAAACTTAAAGCACAACTAAAGACAACACACCATACAGTGACTGCACTAAAGGCTATCCCTTAACTAAGGGCCCTGGCAGCTCTGTCTCTTGGCTGTTAACGCTTTGCCTGCCCAAGTACTACTGATCATCTGTCCCTTGCAGCCTCCCTTTATAGGGAGTGGATCCTACCACAAGTACAGATTCCAATTAATCATCAATTAGCTTTTACAGACATTTCCCATACCACAGGAATAATCTAAATATTAAATAAATGTTGTCCAGCATTGAATCACATTTATAGGCGCCCATATAATCACAAATACTTTACCAACCAGAACACTGTTAAACCCATCATACAACCCTTCTTAACCCAATGTACTGGCCCTGCTCTGAGGAGTGCCAGTACTGCAGAAGAAGACAGGTGACAAACATAACCTACATTTCAGCTTGGTTCCAATAAACCAATGAACCCCTGAAGTCTGTCATTTTTATAATTGAATGCAACAGGTAAAAATCATGTACTACTACCAAACCTCACTTCCCTCTTAGTGTGTGTGTGTGTGTGTGTGTGTGTGTGTGTATATATATATATATATATATATATATATATATATATATATATATATATATATATATATATATATATAGGGCACGGGTTGCCCGTGCCATCCTTATTTATTTATAAAATATCTTTATTTACTCTGCATCTTATGCATATTCTTATTTTACTATCTGCTTATTTATTTCCTGCTTGATCATTACTGTTTTTTGTGATTAATGTTTAGTAACTGTGTGCCATTTCACAAATTATTGTATACCAGCACATTGACACAATGCTGTGCAAGGTAGAACCCATGCAGGCATGCAGCATCCCAGCATCTACACTTTTTCGAACAGAGCTAGGGGCTCAGCTTTGCAGCCACAGGAGTTCTCTACAAACTTTGGCAGACTTTGGAAAGTGTCCATAAAAGTGTCTACAAATGAGGGACTATTTACAAATATTTACAAATCCATATGCTTTCAGGCTTCTGGACCAAAAGCCAGATTGGCAGCAGTGCAGCCTGCATGTGTGGGGGGAATGTTTTCCATTGAGAGACACTTTTTAGATCATTGACCTTTTCAATGTCAGTTGTCTTGTCATACAGAACAAGTATGTAGATTTCAAGCACAACAAAACTGTTTGATTCCTGGCTAAGCCCTTCAAAACAATGAACCATCAGTTTTCATTCGTATTAACTGCTTTAGGCGGTCATTTAAAATTTGGCCTAAAACTGTTTAAAACATTTCATGCTGTTATGAGTTTCTTTATAGGTGTCTATTGCATCATCTGTTAACACTGTAGGTGGCCATTTTCAATTTAGTCAATTACTCACTTCCTGTTTCAGATTATTTTAGGCACCCCTTTTAGGATGTTTTAGGATGACCCAAGGTACATATGTACATAGGTACATACCCAAGGTACACTTCCTGTTAAAGATTTCTTGGGCACCCCATATAGGATGGTGACCCAAGGGTGCTTTTTGGAGATTCTTCTGGTGTCTTTTGAGTCAACTGTCAACAGTTTAGGTGGCCATTTAGAATTTTGTCCATGTTCGGCAAGGGACATCTGTATCAAATGTCATGCTTTCAATGTCATGTTTATAGGTTAATCTTGATCTCATTTCAGCAAACATGCACATGCACACAGACACAGGTATACACAAAGACACACGCATGTGCACACACGTGTGCACACACGTGTGCACACACACACACACACACACACACACACACACACACACACACACGTGCACACACACAGCTATGGTTCACAAGATGAACTAGAGAGAGAGGGGGCACTACATGCATCGCCAATGCTTGTGCGTGTGTGTGCGTGTGTGTGCGTGTGTGTGTGTGTGTGTGTGTGTGTGTGTCTGTGCCAGCTGCTGTTTCACGGCAGATTAAAGCCTCCTGTGGTCAATTTGCTCTCTCTAATGTCAGGTCCCCTCCAAAGACTGGAATCACCCGTAGCTTAGCAACCATGGCCACAGCTAGGGAAACCCACACTTGCATGCAAAATACCACCTGACAAATTGTGTGTATGTGTGTGTGCGTGCGTGCGTGTGTGGGTGCGTGCGTGCGTGCGTCATGCTCTGATCACATGAATACTTTTGTGTTGGTTTGAACATTGGTGTGATATATGGCCATCGTCAAACAAACTCATAATTTCTTCTATATATCGTTGATGTTGCTCACAGGTTGCAGTCAGTCAGGGTTATAGGACACACAGCTAGGTTTGGTGGTCTCTCATCGTGAGTTACTATGTTTTTCAACTTTGGCCTCATGATATGTTCTGAACATAGTATCAACGGTGAGCGCCAGGTTACCAACATAAGGTGTAATTCTCCCATTACCTGAATACCTTAGGTTTCAGTCTGTGTGTGAGAGAGAGAGAGAGAGAGAGAGAGAGAGAGAGAGAGAGAGAGAGAGAGAGAGAGAGAGAGAAAATGGATGGTTGCAGACGCTTGGTAAAATGTCACGTAACTCTAAGGTTCGGAAGACCAAGTAAGCTCTATTATCATGGGATACTCTTTTGATTAATTGAGTACATAGCAAGTCTCCAGGACCTTTTTTGTTATTCTTTTAGCCCAAGGAATTCAGCTGGACAGCTGTTTAAATCCAAAGCAGATGAAGATATGTGATACCGCATCTAAAAAACACAGAGGGAGAGATATACTGAGATAGAGGAAGAAAGACAGATAGACTCAAAGACTCATAGACTCATAGTTTCTCAAAGTGGGTGCCGTGACGCAAGTCCAGGGGTGCCTTAGAATACTTTGATAATATTTGGAATGTATCAATGTCAGTTTAATAACTTATACCCTGTAGATGTAGTAAAACACACCTGAGTTGCAATGTATAGTTATTTTTCCATCTACACCAACTCCCTTAGAATAGGGATACTGGCTTTTAAGTGCTTAAACATCATGTGTACAGTATATAGTTATTTTCAGTCTGTCCTATAATTGAAACTGATATCCCATATAGGACATAAGTCAAATAATCATTGTAATTTAGGGGTGCCGCAGATTAAAACATTACTTACTGGGTTACCGCGAATCAAACAGGTTTGAGAACCACAGACAGACAGACAGACAGACAGACAGACAGAAGATGGAGAAAGAGAGAGAGAGTCACAGACATGGGGACATGAGCCAGCAGCAGCAGCAGCATCACTAGATTACATTAGCAAGGCATGAGGTAGTGAGAAGGTCAGTGAATCAGATAGTGGTTCAATACAGCAGCACAACACAGAGGGGCGAGGGCAGGGAGCTGAGCTGGCCTGCTATCTAAGCTGAATGCTAAAGGAAGTCTTGTCTTTGCGAATGTGTTTAAATAATTTGACCATGCCGAGAGGAGACAGAAGAGCTGACTGCAGAAACTGGCAGCAGGCCGGCTTCATCTCTGAGGTGGAGAGAGGGAGCGGGGAAGGAGGTAACTTTAGTTGCTGAGTGGTTATGTATTCACAATAAGAGACGAAAAGCTATTTTTTATGCTGTCCGTTTTTTCCCCCCAATGGGCTTTACTGTAAAACAAATTACAGCTGTGCACTACTGGGTCTGTTTTTCTACACATCTAAGGATTTATTACATATTGGGTATTGTTATGCTGCTCTTAGACCTCATGAAAAACAAATGAGATAAATAGCTCTATGCTCTATATTCTGATATACAAGCTCTGGATAGAAGATGCGTGCACTTTGTATGAGATACTCATAAATGTGTACAGTATGCATTGCACGCACGCACGCATGCACACAGTCACCCACTCACGCACACACGCACGCAACAGGCACGTGCAGGGGGGGGGCTGGGGGGGCTTGAGCACCTGCCCCAGAAAGTGCCCTTTCTCTAAAAAAGAAAAAAAAGGTTTTGGTTTTTTTGCCACATAAGGGCATGTGGGGGGGTGTGGGGGGGGCAATACAAGCTTATGTGGGGGCCAATAAGGGCTTATGTGGGGGGCCAATAAGGGCTTGTGTGGGGGGAAAACAAGTGCTTATTTGGGGGGCAAATAAGGTCTTGTGGGGGGCAAATAAGTGCTTGTGTGGGGGGGAAATAAGGGCTTATGTGTGGGGGGCAATATAGCCTCAGTCCCAGGCTTACTTATCTGCGACTGTCTGGAAAATACATTTGACTGTCACAACCTAAGGCAGAGAAGCTATCGGCGGATGTATCCTCCGGAACAGCCGTCAAATGTATTTCCCCCGGATATGATATTTTCCCGACCAATCACAACGCTTTTTTCATTCGCAGAGAATGAAAACTGATTTGTAAAGCATCAACGTCATTTCCTTGGGCAATACTTCCGCTAAAATCCTGCAACTTCCGATGATAGTATTTTCAGCGTAGGTCTTGCCCAGGGTGGGGCAAATAAGGGCTTATGTGTGGGGGAAAATAAGGGCTTATGTGGGGGGCCAATAAGGGCTTGTGTGGGGGGGCAAATAAGGGCTTATGTGGGGGGCCAATAAGGGCTTGTGTGTGGGGCCAATAAGGGCTTGTGTGGGGGCCAATAAGGGCTTGTGTGGGGGACCAATAAGTGCCATTGGCCCTTCAAGACGAACATTTGACAAGTAATGATAATTCCACTATTATAATGAATTATCTTTTAATCTGCCATCAGTCAGTTTTAGTTTCAGACTAATGAGAACATATTGCTTATTTTACTGTCCAATGACATGTAGAGGAAAATAATCATTTATTTTATTTTATTGAGCAACGTTTCGGTCGTCAGACCTTCATCAGGCATCTGTCCAATGACATGAAATGGCACAAGGGACGAACTCCACAAAAAGACCACCCCCAAAAATCGCGCCCACACACACACACGCACACGCACACGCACACGCGCGTGGACTATTAAGCATCATAGATCGCATTGACTTACCTACGGTCTCTCTAACTTTTAATGGCCAGCACTTACAGAAGAGTACTTCAGCACTCCTTGCCCATTATGCTATTAGTGGACAGACAATGCAATCAAGAGGGTCAAAGAGTTTAGTGTGCTTTATCCGTGAAGTGCACTACTCAGTCGGGTTGTAAGTGACCTGCTGTTGTATGTAAAAAAAAAAAAAAGAAAAGAAAAAAAGAAAGTAAATGTGGACAGGGTAGACCTCCTCCAGAGAAAGGTAAAATAACCATGCATTGTAAAGAGGAGAATCAACATCCCGGGCCATGTACTGTAGGCTATCCTTACTGCACTTTTACTACTACAACTACTATTTTTGAGTGTGCAAGTACTGTCAACCGCTACAAACTTTCAAATCTCAGGCTCTCTGTAAAACATTTAAATGAAATACTAAAGTCGGGTTATAACTGGCTGTCATTGTGACGTAATTACGATATACGTTTCAATATTGGTATGTATACATGTATGTAAGTTGTAACTTGAAAGTACTATACTGTGGTCGGCTGGCTTTTTTATGTGCGTATGCATACAGTATATACTGATGTTGATGGTGACGTAATTAATTATTAATTATTGCCTACTGTGTTCCAAGATTTGAGGTAGAGAGTAGACTCTCTAGACATTCTGTCTCATTTATCTCCTCTGTTCTGTGTCCCTCTCTCCTTCCCTGCTGTCTGGATAAAGACGAATGCCATGGGCTGATATTAAGAGACTGCCCTGTCTCCGTTAAAGAAAACACTAAGGGAGCGATTGCCTCTTCCGCTTTAAAGAAAGAAGAACAGTAAGGGGAATGGACTGCACAACTCTACTAAAGAACTAAGTGGTGGACAGTATAGGTACTTGAGTACTGTCCTTAAAGGTAGTGTAAGTCAGTGGTTCCCAAAGTGGGGTCCGGGGACCCCCAGGGATACCTGAGGGAGTTCCAGGGGGTCCCCAGCTAGATGATAGTTTGGAACCAAACGGACCCTTATGGGTCTGGAATTTCAAGAATCTATAAGCATATCGAAATGAAAACGGCAACATTGACTATGTATCGTTTTGCTATGCAATTAATCGATTGTATCAATACTACATTTTTGTGCGTGGTATTTAGCAATTTTTAGAAGAAAAATGAAAAATAGGAGTTTAATTAGTTGATTTAAAAATAATTAAATGTATTTTAAATAGTTGCTGTATCGATTTCAAATCATTGTATCGTATCGCCATAATGAACCAATATCGTCCATGTATCGTTACACCCCTACTGTTTACAGCCTTCTATGCTGTAGATCTGTGCAAACTAACGAAGAAAATGATGGCCGATGTTAGTGTGTTGAGTTTAGTGGCTGATATTGAAGGTAAGTGGTGTAGTTTATTATCTTTGGCTGTCTGGCAGAAACCTTGTATATCCATAGTTCAACCTTTTTTGTAAATTTATTTCCTTACTTGGTCATGCTACAGTGTCACACACAAATAGCCGATCTACAAGCTCATGATGCAAAGATAATCCAATATTGAATATTATCTTTTTTAATATAACATGTATTTAATATATTGAACCGGTGAAGTATCAACAAGAGCTTGTAACTAAATAATTTGAGGTCTCAGTTTTTAATCGCATTTCACTATATATATTTTTTTAAGTAATTTCTTCTTTCTTGCCTGTCTATCGCACTGGTTCTTCACTAGTGTATGTGGTGCGTAATTCGGGTTGTGTCTCACGTACAGTTTCTCATTTTATTGGAGCTGTACACGTTTCACGTCATTTGTGTTGCATAATTTGCCGGTAAAGCGTCATCACGTCAGTTCACATCACATATGAAGACAGAACCGGTATGTGATGTGCATTTATGTGATTTTTTTTGTTGTGATTATTTCACAGCAATTGCGGATAGCTCGTCATTCACGTTGGTCGGCCTCATTCACAGCAGTGATTCTCAACCAGTATAATTTCAAGGACCCCCAGTTTGACATGCATTAGTCTACGGGCCACCATTTAATGGCATTTCTATCTCTGAGACCCCCAATTTATATTGTAAAATCAATGATAATTTAACTCTGAGAGTGTACAAATGGAACCAAATGGACCCTTATGGGTCTGGAACTCTGAGTGTAGTACTAATTCAGATGGAATATGAAAAGAAATGTAATGAAATTAATGTCATAAGAATACACAACTGTATTACATATAACTTAGCAAGTGCTTTTATTTTTATGAATTAATTTATTTTTAACATAAATAAGGCTCTTATGTGTGGGACACTTTTGTCCCTCATCTCAAGAATGAGTGCTATATATAGACGTCTACATTTAGACCTTGATTAGCCAGGCTAATCAAGGTCTAAATGTAGACGTATATATATATTAAAAAATAAATTAATTCATATATATGTAGACGTATATATAGCACTCATTCTTGAGATGAGGGACAAAAGTGGAAAAAACATGTCCCACACATAAGAGCCTTATTTATGTTAAAAAATAAATTAATTCATATATATCGTGATATGAATTATATCGTATCGTATCGATAGAGATATCTGCCATATATATCGTGATATGAATTTTTGTCCAGTTCCAGACCCATAAGGGTCCATTTGGTTCCATTTGTACACTCTCAGAGTTCCAGACCCATAAGGGTCCATTTGGTTCCATTTGTACACTCTCAGAGTTCCAGACCCATAAGGGTCTATTTGGTTCCATTTGTACACTCTCAGAGTTAAATTATCATTGATTTTACAATATAAATTGGGGGTCTCAGAGATAGAAATGCCATTAAATGGTGGCCCGTAGACTAATGCATGTCAAACTGCGGGTCCTTGAAATTATACTGGTTGAGAATCACTGCCGTAAAAATCTTCTCTTATGGGGGTCCCTGGCAAATGGGGGTCCACGGGCTAAGTAGTGTCAATTTGGGGGTCCTTGACATGAAAAAGTTTGGGAACCACTGGTGTAAGTGATATTTTTTGGTTAAAACAAAACGTTTTAAATAACATAGTTAAATCACTATATTGTTCAGTAACAGGGGTCTCCCTGTCTCTCCAGCTCTTTAATAAAGAGAACATACATTTTCAGGTAGGTGACAACTTTTCAACCAATCAGAAGAGAGTAACCATTTATCATCTTAATTTCTGTATAGAAGGGCTGACTCAGACATAACCATAAACAAACCTGTTACGCCTATAAAGGCTACTGCATGTACACATATAGGGCCCGTCACTATGCCTATAGTGTCATAAACAAACCGGGGATCATGTTTATAAAAGGGACACAGGTAGATACAGAGATCTCCATGGGCACAGACAGACGGGAATACAATGGGTACCCCGTCAATATAACTCAGACATATGGGACTGATCGGCGGTGCAGTAGTGAAAAGTAACGCATCGACACGTTGTGAGCTTATAGATTGGCTATTTTCACTATTTTTGAGGGGCTTTGAGGGGCAGCTATTAGTGTAGATTTTCGTCTTATACAACCATTAAATTCACATTGACAATGAATGGACAATAACGTCATAGTGTCTGAGCAAATACACCTTTCACCTCCTCCTCTGATGTGAAGGCTAAAGCGCTACCGCAGTCCACACTGTGGCTGACCTGCTGCTGTTTTCCCATTATCAACAGCTGTCCTCGGATGCTAGCTCCCCTCAGGCACTGATCAGTGGTCACTGCAGGCCAATCCTAAAGCTAGTGATCTGAACAACACCTGTGTGTGTGTGTGTGTGTGTGTGTGTGTGTGTGTGTGTGTGTGTGTGTGTGTGTGTGTGTGTGTGTGTGTGTGTGTGTGTGTGTGTGTGTGTGTGTGCGTGCGCATGCATATGTGGGGTGAGGTCCATATTTAGTTTCAGTAGCTGGCAGATATGGGCGTTTGCCTGCTATCCTCAAGCAACTAGTATACAGTAGTTGTCATTTCTGTTCAATTTAAACAGCTCAATAGTATTTGCAAAGCAGCCATATTGCAAAGAGCCTATATTGCATACAGCCGGTTACGGCTTAGTAGCCATATTGAAAGAAATTGGGCTTCTTACTTCCTTCACAGATAGGGATAGGGTGCTGATGAATATGATGCATGTTTTCTCACTAAATATACTCTGCTACACCAGTGGGATTTGTGGTCCAGGTACCCTCATGGTTCATTGAACCAATTTTAATGGCCCCTTATGGGTGTGTAATTCTGAGTGTTCAAATGGAACAATGGTTCCATTTGTACACTTTCAGAGTTATGAGAACCACTGTGCTACACTAAATTGTGCAGAGCCTTAGTATAATTGGTAAGACCTGTGAAGGAAGTAAGGAAAAAGTCCAATTTATTTCCAATATTGCTGCTGTATAGAGCATATTATTCCCTTTCTGCTAATCACATTCCCAGCTCCTCAGATCAGCTACAGCCTCGGTTCCAGCCTTACTACTCTGCGAAGAGAAAAGCCTGGTCACAACGCCTAAGGCATAGATTGCTTAGCTGGAACTCCGGAAGTGTCGGGCCGGAACATCCGTCAGATGTATTTTTTCCCCAAAATCCTGCTACTTCCAGCAATTACTTACTTAGGTACACTAGTGTAAAACACCGTAGAACTGACACACAAAACAAGACAACAAACAAAACATTAACTTGGACGTTCATACAATTACATTCACAATAAGATTCACAAACAAATACAATACTGACCACTTTGCCTGCTTGCACGTGAATGGGGGGGGGGGTCGACTTGGAACCTTCAGTCTTTCTTGAAAAACCTTTTTGTTTTCTCTTCTTTTATCTATTTTACTTTACTTAATTTCTTGTACTTAACTTAACTTTCTTCTGCTTTACATTTTATAGTTCACTTTACTTCGTTCACTTTACTTCTCCTAGTTTACTTTACTTCTTCTGGTCTACATTGCTTTCTTCCTTCCAACTGCTTTTCTTCCTTCTGCACAGCTCTCTCTCTCATGTGGTCTGCACAGTGCACTCTCCTTCAATGTAATGAGACTTCTGCCCTCTCTCACTCACAACAGGTGTAACCAACAAACTTAATTACCAGAAGCACAGATGCAACAAAGACACATAATTGAGAACACTCAAGTCAACACATACGTAGAACACTTAGAGCGCCCCCAAAAGGACAAATACAGAAAAATGAAAACCTTGACATGGCTGCAGTAACAGGGATTTCATAATCTGACAATGACTGCCCATTATCAAACTGTGACGTTCGTATTGGATCCTAACAATTGTAATAGGTGTGGGTCTGCTTATGGCGTTGCCAGCTGAGAATGGCTACTACTGGTTCATATAGTTTTAGTATGTGTATCCCAAAGCCAGGAGGCATAATTTGCAAAGATGACATACAGTATACATTGAACAATTTGAAAGATGTTTGGGAATTGAAGTCCTTGTCCTGCTGACAGCATGCACAAGACATATTTAATTGATTGGCCTAGTAGTTTGCAAGATAAGCTGTGGTCACAAACTGGGTGAATTCAATATCATTGCCTGGCGAAGATATCTACATGTGCGAATCTCTGAAGGCTGCCCAATGGGCTAGTGTACGTGCTGGAACTGTGATGACAGCTACACTGTAAAATCCTTTGTGTTCATTTAACTCTGACCTTAAAAGTGTAAGCTACAGGGTTTCCCCAAAAAATATAGAAGGGACTTATGTGTTGAGGAGGCCAGTGTCTATTTGACTGTCTGTTCTGCGTGCGTGCGTGCGTGCTGGTAGGAGCATGTGGTGGAGTTGTCATTGTCTGTGTGTGTGAATGCGTTGCTGGCGTTCTGTTCCGTTTCCCTGTTGGAAAGCAGAGCGAGGATTCTAGAAGCTGTTGGAAGGAGATGATTGGCTTTGGAACAGGGAGGCCCCTTGGTGACAGATGGTTGGGTGCTGAGCTTCTGGAGCTGACACACACACACACACACACACACACACACACACACACACACACACACACACACACACACACACACACACACACACACACACACACACACACACAATCTAGCTTCTACCAATGAGTCTGGTATTAGACATAATATTAGACAGACGATGATGGAACAACTAGGACGTAAATCAGAATCTGCCTATTATCCAAAACTCTCGAAATAGAGAAACAGACAGACAGACAAATAGAGATACAAAAATAGAGAGACACATAAATAAATAGACAGACAGACAGACAGACAGACAGACAGACAGACAGACAGACAGACAGACAGACAGACAGAACAGTGAGGCAGTTGGAAGGGAGTTTGGAAACTGGAAATGAGAAACAATATGTGGCCTATAACCAGTGCCAATGTTAGGGTTTTTACCAGGGGTTTGCAGGCTTTGGCTGAACACTGCAGAGCTTTGCTGTGTCTCTCTGAGCAAACAGGAGGCTGTCTGGTCCTCACCACCTCTGCTCGCCAACACCACTCTCGCTGCCACCACCAGCATCATCACCACCAGCATCATCATCATCGTCATCGTCATCGCCACAGAAATCAGCGTCCTAGCTGCAGAACACCACTGTGTTTGCCTTCACACCATCTACACTTCCCAATGCCAAGATCACACCTTCACGTGTAGAGGAAATGAGTCAGTCACAGTCACAACAACCCAAGTCATTCTAGCCAACATATTACACATGTTAAATTGTGTGACCGTATAGACAAATCCACAGAGGGGTGCCCTGGGCGCGGCCATTACTGAGTTGTAATCCATGGAGCAGGTGCTCCGTAGGCCAGGTGTGGCTAATCAGTGCTGCTGTGCTTAATGGTACACCTCAGTAATGGCCGCACCCAGGAAACCCTCTGTGGATTTGTCTATACAGTACATTATAACCCACTACAGCTACCTTTATGTATCATATATTTGGTCTCGATAGCTCACCACTTAATAAATGCAGCACAACTTTAGTTAATACAGGAACATGTTAGAGTCTGCTTGCATCGAGCTGTAATCATCTGTCAGTCAGCTGATTGTATCAGTCAGCCTCATTCACATCTCAGCTGGTCATTACGTAACACATCAATACTCCAATCAGAGCTCACGCTCTAACATATCGGTCCCTTTAAATACGGATTTGCATTCACTTCATCTCTGCTTGTCTTGCTGCCTGCTCAGCATTCACTGATGCTTAGCTGCCTCCTCCACCCCAGCCTCCACCTTTTGATCAGAGTCTGGCATAATGGGCTAAAATACTGATTCAAGCTAAATGTCAATGTATTGCTTATGTATTACTATTGTATCCCTAGGGGGTTTTGTTAACATTCCCTGATTTTGCTTAGCATGCTGCTTCGACAAAAGAATCATCTCCCAAAGCGGAACATTTAACGCCAAGTTTAACTGTATTCCATTTGTTGCAATAAATGGATAATCTACTTTGACGTGAGTGTTTCTGTCTGAACCACTATCAACGTCCACTTTATCTTGCTGCTTATCCATATCCCTGTCACCGCTGCATCACTGCCATGTAATTACCACAGCTACACACAACTCGGTGTTATGCCAAAACACTGTCACACTAGCCACAGACAACACCTCTCCCACTTAATCCTGATTTATCCTGTCTCAATTCAGCAATAAAACAGCCATAGTCATTGTTCATGTCTTTTCTTCTTTGTTTTCATTTATTTTGTAAGAATCAGTCTGTCCTGCTTTTAAACTGTGAAATCTGTGATTTTTGTCCTCTAATGTCTATCGTTTTGCAATCTATTGTGTCTGTCTTGTCTGTATCTTGAATGGTGATGTCATGGATGCAAAACAAAACATTTCAGTGCAAGCCGACAATAAAGTTGTATCGTATCGTCGTATGTTGTCACAAAAAGGGACCCTGGGACTACCAGGATAACCATCATCACAGTCACAAGAGCAGATAAAACCCACAGTCTGTATAAGAATACCATTATCATGGCCAATGTCGTGGTGGGACAAGAGGTCTTTACTCTGTCAGAATTGGGGGTGGGGTTTTTGGGTGGCTTTCACAACTGCCAGTATTTCAGGCTGCCACAGCCACCTCCACAGTCACCATTGGCAAAGTAGATTATTACAAATGTAAATGAAACCTTGACACACATTACCAAAGCCATGAGTTCTCACCAAACTACAATAGAGGGGTCGTCAGTCATCATAGTCAGTTGTCATAGCCAGCAGCGGTGACACACTGCCAGAACCAGGCTTTACCGCTGGCCCACACAGATACGACTGTTTTGGAATGTGGCAAAGAGGTGGCAGGTATATGCTCGCCAAAAATAACTGATCTTCAACTAAAATACATGATGCATCATGTATCTTTTTTACGATGTGGCTGTGTAGGAGGTGAACGGTCTAAAAATGGGTTTGTGAGTCTGTATGTCTCTGTGGACCTAATCTTGCAAACTGCTGGACCGATCACCGCCACATTTCTTGTGCAGGCTGCTAGTATTACCCATTGCTTTTTTGATCACCTTGAACTTTGGCATCATTGCTAGTGCTGTTATAATCTGTATCATTCTTTCTCTCTAAAAGCTACATAATACATAAATAACACCTCACAGGGCAATGTTCATATACATACAGTATGGGCAATATGGCAATGCTTAGTTAATAGTGTCAGGGTGGTTACACTGTCAGCCTGGCCATGTTACAAATACTGACTGAAAATGCAGTTCCAAACATGCTACTCTCCTCTTTTTAACAGGGTTACACTCCGATTAAAAAAAACCCTAGGCTCTTAACTTTGATGACACATCATTTGACAGATTTTTGAAATTATTAGAATCACTTAACGTCTCCACTTTCACCTTCACTCTCCAGAATTCTGTCTCTCCCTCAAAACTATACTGCAGTGCACATTACTAAACTAAAGGAAAAACAAGACACAATCTGATATCAAAATAAGGCCACCCGCCCCTACACTCCCCGTGACTAACAAACACAGAAACCAAGTCCTGGTGTGTTTGAAGGCTAGTCACAAGACTGGTGACAGAGCCAGGTTTGAAAGAGTGGCACTCGGAAATAGTTCGGGTTTGTAATGGACAGTAATGGTGAGCAGGCGAGGCCAGCGGCCAGGCTGACCACAGAAGAGGCAGAGGAATTCCTTTTCAGGTTTTTAATAGGTGTGTGTGGTACACACGATGTGTGTGTCAATAATAATGCATATTGCATATAACGATAAGCATTCCCAATAAACAAATCATAGCAGCCCATTCTAAATCACTTCAATAATAATAAATCATCTTCATGTCATGAAATAATTCATATCTAAATAAGGCATCAAATTTCAATCAATAATAACGTAGGCCTAATGTATATGTAATGAGGGCACCATAAGGATGTATATATCAAATATACATGCATAAAGATAGTACGCACATATAGATATACAAACTGTATATGGTGCAGTAAAATCAGGCCAAATATACTCCAATACTAATTAGTCCACATTTCAGTTCAATAAACCATTCAGGAAAATAACATAAATACGAACTGCTGGTCATCTTGTAATAGATAGATAAACAGGAGCAAACATTCGACACGACACAAAGCACATGGGCAGTGCAGTGAGTCCATGATGGGTGATGAGGTGATTATGGCAATGAACAAAGTTGATGTTCCATAAGCTTTCTGACTCACGTTTGTTCTTGGACGCACAAGGTTTGAGCCTGAGGATTGAAGAAAGGTAGTAGTTCTGGAGGTTGAGACAAGAGGAAGAGGCCACACTGTGTGGTGATCTGAGCATGCATCAGGGAAGGGAATGAGTGCAGCTAGTTCTACTTATATAGCCTCCCACACCTGTGAGTGGCCAATGAACAAGCTGCCACTCACTCAGGCTTGATTGGGTGTCAGTGACTCTCCATGAGCCTTTTGACACCCATACAATAAGGGGAGAAAGACAATGCAGAGGAAAGATACCACACTAGAAATTACACATAATGATGGATGGATAAAAATGGTGAAAAGGAATTGTTGTAAAAATAATGCCTAAAGAAACTTGACAGTCATATGACTGTTCTGATGGCGCCTACTTCAGACGTTGATTATGTGGATTATATTATATACCATCTGCCAGGTGATAGCTACACAGTTCATTTTTAGTTGTGTTTGTTTTGCACAGGCTGTTAAAAAGGGGACTTTGGTGGTGTGAGATGAAGGATTATATGAATGTCAGCATGTGTGCCCAAGACAAGTAACTCCTTAATGAGTAATATCTCTCCAACTGTGAGATTTGGCCTGGGATTGTGATTTGGCAGAAGAGGCTTCTCCGTCGGGGCACAGCAGGACGCAGACATTCACACCAGGAAGTGAGTGTGATTGGTTCTCGCCCAGGCAGATGAGAGGAGGTTTATATAGAAACTGAGACATACACGATCATATGGATGCATCTGGTGGGAGAACATGGTGTGAACTGAGCCATATTACTGGTGAATCAAGACAAAGTATGTCTTCTCTCTCTCAAACACACAGGTATGATTCAATTGTATATAGCGGACGAAACCTTTTGTTGCTGAATCATTACATTGAGAATGTACATTGAGTTAATGAACACTCCAAACTCTCTCTCACACACACACACACACACACACACACACACACACACACACACACACACACACACACACACACACACACACACATGTGCGCACAGTCGTGCACACACACACACACACACACACACACACACATGCGCGCGCACACACATGCACGCACTCACGCACGCAGTATATTGTATTGTACTTCTATGTATAGGTAATAAACTATCACTTTAAAGCCACAAGGGACAGGCTTGAAGTGGACATAGAGCAGAGGAACATAGTGACTCGTGTTCTCTCCATCTAATCTGGCCTTGATGGATGTCGGGGCTCATTAAGTCCCTAATAACTTGAAAGGAACGACAAGGTTGGCTGGACATTGCATCCTCACAGCCTTAATCTCTTTGGCCAACCTCTGTAATGCTCTGTGGTTTTACTTAGGAAATTACAAAGGCGTGGAGATGGAGGCACATCACTGGACATTAGGGTTATTTCATCTTTGGACATTGATATTGATGAGGGAACATGGCCCACTGGCCCCACTGCAGTGATGCCGTGGTGGCGATGGCATTTCCTTATTTTCCCACCACATGGCTCTGCAAAGGTCTATGCTGCACATGTCACCTTCAACTGTTTTACTTGCTGCATTGCAAGACTATATACATTTTCTTTGTCAACAATTTCGAATGGAGGGTGACCTTAAAATGTATTTGAAAATATAACTGTTTTTTTGCAGCAGGTATATCATTCCTGCTCAGTGTGAATGGGATCTGTTCTCTGAAGGTCTTTGGTGCTGTGGTGGAGACACAGGGGGCAGTGTTATCACACTGATAGCCGGATGCCTCATAGTATCTGTGCATATCTTTGCTATAGCTTACAGTCAGTGGTGGAAGAAGTATTCTTTCTTAAGTAAAAGTCACCACAACCACAACGCAATGAAGAAATAATATGTTACAAGTAAAAACTCCTGTATTTAAAATGTGGCTTTAGTAAGAGTACAAAAGTATTGGCATCAATACTTACAGCAATAACGGTACTCATAATGCAGAAACTAAATAACTAAATGAAAGACCCCACTGATATAGGCGGTTGTGAGGGACATTAGACTAAATCACGGGAGGCAGTCAAAGTGTTATGACTTCATGTGTAGCTGGGTAGATTAACAAGGCGGCTGTGGCTCAGGAGGTAGAGTATGTCGTCCAATGATCCGTGGGTCGGTCCGTCGATGGTTCAAATCTAGGCTCCTCCTGTCTACATGTTGAAGTGTCCTTGGGCAAGACACTGAACCTATAAATTGCCTTCAATGAGTCGACCGGTCGGTGCTAGCTTGCCATTATTGGTGTGTGAATGTGGGAAGTGAGGACGCTGGCGTTGACTGTTGAACCATTTTAAAGAGCTTTGAGCACTTGGAAAAGCGCTATAAAAATGCTATTCATATTTAATCTATATTACTTTACACCACTGCTTACAGGAATGATTGAGATCCGTATTGTATTTGCTCACCATTACTGTGCTGTATTTCTCATCATAGCCAGAGACAGATAGGAGATCACGCGGTACTCAGACTTTACAGTTGATAAGAAATGTATGATTTACAGGCAGCTACTGTACACTAACTATACATGTGTAGTTGAAGACCTTATTTTGTAGATTGAAATCTTACTTTAAGTAAGTAGTATGATAGACATGGTAGGTTATAATACCTCAGACAAATATCCCACTAGTGCAATATAGCCACATTCAAACGAATTAAACTTCATTTATCATGACAAGAAACAGACTCTTAAGCTCTTAACACCTCATTTTATTGTCCCAACATTCAAAAGTACAAATAATTCAAACACAACAGTTTTATGAAAAAGAAAAAACAAACATTTACAGCAAGATTTTTATTTTGTTTCCAGTTTCAGAAATGACCTAAACTAGCAAGGATAACATGAAGTCATTCATCGCAGTAATTGGATTAATAATAAGAATACTAAGAATAATAGCAATAATAATCATAATAATCATCATTGATAATTGTTACGTAATAACATAAGCAGGAGAGAGTAGAGAGAGCCGCAGTCACCGGGCCCTACATGTGAACATTTTTTCGTCTTTTTTGTCTTTAAAGATTTTGTCTTTATAGATTTTTCAGATAGTAAACAAACACGTCTCAGGAGGAAAATGAAAACTGACAAGAAGAGCCAAGTTCCTCTGTTCACCTTCCCTCCTCCACTACTGGCTGCGTTGTTCTGGCAGGCTGCCACTATAAGGCGCTACAGGGGATGGTGTGAGCCATAGGGGTCGGGCATATAGCGAGGTGACGCAGCCCCATGTTTCAAACACCCTGACATGCACACACACTCACTCACTCACACACACACACACACACGCACATGCATGCACACACACACTCACGCACACGCACGCACACACACACACACACACACACACACACACACACACACACACACGCACACACACGCACACACACGTTGCTACCCGGTCTCAACCAAACACGGTGAAATAGCACGGATTGCAATTCCGTACATACACGCCTAGAAAACCCCCAAATCATATTACACTGAATTCCTCCCCATAGACAATGACGGAGGCGCGGTGTCTCTACCAAACTTGAGCCACGGGAGACACCACCGAGCGACCTAAGGGTTGCCGTGTCGAGCGTTGCGAAGTTCGGTAGAGCCGACTCAGCGCTGTCACATTGGCAATTCCGTACATACAGGTACAAGGCTAGTGAAAGCGGCCTTAGCCACACCTCCGTACTGACCGGATTTTGGGATTTTCTAGGCGTGTATGTACGGAATTTCAATCCGTGCTATTTCGCTGTATTTGGGTGAGATGGGGTTGCACACACACACACACACACACACACACACACACAGTACACAAAAACCTACTGTAGGCATATATACACAATCGTAAGTACATTACAATTGCAGACATAAATCCACGATCATACACAAACAATCACAGACACACACTGTATACACATACTGACATTCACAATGTACTTACAGGCTACACACTCACATCATTCATATCATACACTCACACACAGATGCACACAGGCAAACGCATACACGCTCATGCGCACACAGGGTCTAGACAGAACACAGGCACGCATCGTAAGACTACAGAAGTCATACAGTATAGGAAATTAGTTCACACGTCAGAACAACATTCTACTGGGGTCGTTGCATAATTCAAGCTCCCAACGGCAGTTGGGAAGCATGAAGGGGTCTGGTTGGATGGATGGATGGTTGGATGGATGAATGGATGGATGGTGTTCTGAGGTTAGAACACTTATATGATTTAGAATGACTAGGAAGATGGCTGGATAATAATGACAATGATGATGTCAGATGAGCCGGCCTAACAGGTGGCTGAGGTGTGAGGGAGAAGATGTACTATACGAGCATGCGTCTGAGTGTTTACAACGTTCTCCACACACCTTCATGTTTTCATGTCTCGACAACAACGGAGAAAAAAAAAGAAAAAAAAACCCAAACAACAAAGAAATCCAATTCAGTATATTTTACTCCTGTCTGGAACCATTCCCTTACCTTTTACCTTTCAAAATATATAATATATATCATATTAGAGTATATAAAATATAGAATGGGTACAATCCCTTTTTCATACCTCCAGAGTACTTTTTAAATATAGCTACAACTGCCGTAAGTTGCAGTTGGTGTGCAATGGTAACAATTTCTCTCTCTCTCTTTTTTTAAAGATTAGTTGGTATGTAATTTGAAAACATGATGACTCTTTTTAAAAATAAGTTTTGACTCAGGTGATTTTGATCGATTTAGTCCAGTGCAATGAATGACCCTCAAACAACAGTGGGCGTTTGCTCATTAAAACTTTTCTGCCCAAGCCTCCAAGAGTTGAATGTTATATAAAATGTTTTTTCTTTTTTTTTTTTTTTTTCCTTTTTTTAACTGAAAACTATGCTTTCAGACCCACATTTTTGCATAAGATTTCATCACGAAGCGGTAGTAAGTGGAGGGAGGGTGTGGACGGAGTGGCTTTTTTAGAACTACACAAACTTATCACAGGTTATATTGAACCAGAACAACTGTTTATAACATTCTATTAAGACTAAACTTTATTGAAAAAGATCTAAAGAGTTAATTTTAACAAGACAAGAAAAAAGCAATAGCAAATTTAACTATTAACTAGGTTATGCATAGCGAGTAACTGTTTCTAGTAATAAGGGAAGAGCGTCCCCCCCAACCCTCCGGACATTTTTTTCAGTTTTATTGACTTTTAGATTTTTTTATATTGTAATTTTGATATATTGGTACAAAGCACAAACGTACTAAAAGTTCTCTCAGTGCAGTGGACTATACGAGAAGAGCCTCTCCACTAGTCGCTTTGTTCCCTTTTGCTCAGAAACGGCCCCCCTCCCTGTACCAGAATCACGCAAATACACAGACAACAGAAAACTAATAAATACGTAAATGCTAGGGGTGTAGCGATATAGTAACTGCATCGAAAAATATTTTTTTTATAATTTCAAGACTATTGTATCATATTGCCATGAATGAACCAATATTGTACATGTACGTATCGTCAACCATGTATCGTGATACGTATCGTAGCACTGTTAAAATAATTTTGAATCGTTACACCCCTAGATAAATAGATAGATAGATAAATAAATTAATACATGAACAAACAAACAAATAAATAAATAAATAAATAAATAAATATCAAAATTCGAATAAATAGAAAAATAAATAGTCTCAAAATAAGTAAATAAAACTGTTAAATACATTTATACTCTAACTTTTGTTCGGTTTCTTTTGCCGCGGTAGTGAACTAAAAGTTAATCCAAATCTTTTTTTTTCTCCACAAGCGACATGACAACAATTGAACAGGATTCCTCACGAGTTTTTCTAGTAACTGAACCACCACTTCATAATAAGTTGTCATATGAAAAAGACAAGCTCAAACAAAAAAAACAGTGACAAATCAGAGAATACAGTAGATATTGTAAAACAAATGTAGACTATATATATATATCATCTATTTGTACACAGCAAATAAAGACACAGTTGTCATAGATCCTTTTTCAGGAAACAAATATCTAGACTAACAGAACTAGCTAATCATTAAAGTTTGACAAACGTTTCACGCTCAGCAAGTAACCTAAAAGTCAGCAAGCCAAACAAAAAAACTGTTAAGTGATTCTTACAAGGCCCAAATTCATATATCTGGTTATTTAGCAAAGAAATAGTCTCACCAGATTTTGGGGCCAACAATAAACAAATAAACAAAGAACAGCAGCTCAAGTCAATGCCAACATCGAAGTATTATTTTTTTTTTCTTTAAACAACACAGAACAACAAACTTGGATATTTAAGATATGTGAATAATGTAATATAGCACCTACTGTTGATCGCTAAAAGGAAGTTCTTTTCAAATGTATAACTTCACAAACGCAGAGCGAAGAAAATGATATAGATAATGTATAGTATGCTCTCTAAATGGATAGATGTGTATATGTCTATTTACTGATATCCCATATCGACTGATGACAAAAGAGGAAAACAGGTGGACAAAGGGTCTTCTCGCTTTGGGCTCTGGACTAAGGACGGTTAGGCCTTGGTAAGACCCCTCTCCCTTCCCTTTTGGGTATCGCTGTTGAATAATTACGCACTAGTACATATATGAAAAATTTTACCAAGATCACCTGCCTCAGTTTGCATCCCTTTTCACAAAATCTGCCATCTACAAAATCATCACCGCTGACTCTGATTCCCCGAAAAACAAACAGTACCACGGCAGAACGAACGAGACAAGGTGGTCCCCCCTCCCTCCCTCCCGCCCAGGCCCCCCTAGTTAGCCAGTCAAAATATTTTTCTCTTTTTTTTCAAATCCAGATTCTTGTAAAAATTCTTCAATAATTATTATTTTAATTATCATTTATAAAAATAGATCTTCTTTCTCTTTATTTTTATCTTTTTTTTCTAAACGCATTTTTTTTTTCCAAGCAAAGAGATCTTCTCTTTGGCAACAGTGATATTTTTTTTGTGTTAAATTACTGAACGTGTCATCAGGAAAGCTAACCCATCCCCTCCCACTCCCCATCTCCCTAAACCCCTGTGAGGAAAGACATGTTTTGTTTGCGATACAAAACAAAAACAATGTTAGAAATTCATATATATATTTTTCTGCATCAGAGTTTTCAGGATGGTGACATCCTTCTAATTGATAAGGGGGTGGGGTGGGGGTTAATAACACACTAAAATGAATGAATGGTTCACCAATTTAAAAAAGAGCCCCCTCCCTTTCACTGATAGGGAGGTCTGTAATTCTAACGACAGTGGATCCGGATTTAAAAAATAAAAAATAAATCCTGAATCAAGACAGAGAAAAGGTTTCAATCTAAAAAGGACATTCTCTTCTCTGAAATAAGGGGGTATAGGGATTTGCTACTGTTTTACACAGAAGAGAAAAATCATTCTTAACAACCACAATGAACATAAAGAATATACAACAAACAGAAGCCTGCATTATCACAGGAGCTTCCAAAAACTCATGGACATTTTTAATCATTTCATTTTTGTAATACTTAGGCAACATTGGCTTATAGGTCCAAAGTTATAATATAAGCCATTTCTAGTTCAATTTGTCTAACGTTTTGTCGGCTGTGTTGTGATCCGGTTGGAGTTGTGTTTTGCTGTGTTGGATGGCTGTAGTGTGGTGGTAGTGGTAGGTCGAGACAACAAGGAGGGAGGGGACGAGGGAAGGGTGGTGGGGCGTGGGGTTGTGGTGAGGGTGGGGGTTTGGAGAAAACAGAGTTGGGGCGACTGGTCGTAAGTGGATTAAGTTCAGGATTTGTGTGTCTTGTTGGTCTTGAAGGAGACTTGCAACACACGGTCGCCCAACCTGTAGCCGTTGAGACTGGCGATGGCCATGGCCGCCTCGTCGTAGTTCGTCATGGTGACGAAACCGAAACCTTTGCACTTGTTGGTGTTGAAGTCACGGATTACCTTGACGTTGTTGACGGCACCGAATGGCCCGAACAGCTGCCACAGCACACTCTCGTCCGAGTCCGGGGATAGGTTATACACGAAGATACACCATCCGGTGCCCGTGTGGCCGGGGATGTTCATGCCCACCAGACTGGTCATACTGTCAATGGTGATGGGAGAAAACCTGAGAGTGGAGGAAACAGAAGAATGCAGAGAGATGAGCAGAGAGAAGGAGGGGAGAAGGTAGGGAGCAACTTTCAGTTTGAACTCATTCAGAAATACTGAACACAGTCAAATTCTCAGTGTTAATTTAACCCTGAGAGTGTACAAAAGGATACATTAACACTGAGGATTTGACTGTGTATAATTGGAGTTAATATGAATCTAATGTGAAATTGCCCTAAGCCTGATTCACATCTGTCTCCAATTTACAGTACTTTCAGACCAAGGCAACCAATTAATCTTGAAATAACAATCTCCCTCTGCCTGCAGCAGCTCAGCGCTCACCTCTAGTCTAGAGTTAAACTATGCTGTATCCTAATCTTAATTAACCCTAACCCTAGTCCAGATGATGTATCAATCAAACCAAAAAGTATCTGCTTTACTATGTGTACTACTAGGTGATACTAGGATGAATGTGATTGGATGTGTGTTATCTGAGTGTTAAAATGTGTTAATGTGTAAATGTGTGTAAGTCTGATCCATTATGTACAAATCTCCATCCTCTGCAGAAAGCCTCCATTCACAAATGTCTACAGTGTTGCATGCTGGGATATTTCTTCTAGTGTAGGACATGCAAAGGAAGCTTTTCTCTGTCTCCTTGAGTGCCTTGTTTGGGAGCTATATTGTAGGAAGGCTCTGAATTAAAACATTTTTAGAAGAAGTCAAGCTAAATCCGCTCTTATTCGCTTCATAATCTTCTCTTCTTTCTTGCGATGCGAGAGATTTGAATCCTCAGTTGACTTCACTTAATTTAATTGCCTTTCCAAAAGATAGACAAGGAAATAACCCCCTACCATATACTTTTAAATAAAAGTTAAAAGCTAAATGAAATAAAATGGTTCATTTCTTATCCCACCAATCTCCAGGAATTACTATAGACATTATTGGATGCTATAATTGAGATTTCCGCTTTGCTGCAGCTGTCTCAGAGAAGGCTGCTTTCTTGAGGAATAGCACTTTACAGCTCAGTGACATTAAGGAACAGTGTGTACCCCCCACAATGTTGTTCTGTGCTATTCTGTCCTGTTCCAGAGCCCCTGGCCCGGATCGATAATACTGCTCAACACACATCCCCTCTCTTTCTGACTACTATATATGGTCTGCAATCACTACAACCTTCCAATGTCCTGTGGAGTGTGTTACTGGTGGGTGCTGTGGAGTCAGGTGTGTTACTGGTGGGTGCTGTGGAGTCAGAGTGTGTTACTGGTGGGTACTGTGGAGTCAGGTGTGTTACTGGTGGGTGCTGTGGAGTCATAGTGTTACTGGTGGGTACTGTGGAGTCAGAGTGTGTTACTGGTGGGTGCTGTGGAGTGTGTTACTGGTGGTGGATGCTGTTAAGTCTGTGTTCCACTGGGTGCTGTGAAGTGTGTTACTGTGGGTGCTGTGGAGTCAGAGTGTGTTACTGGTGGGTGCTGTGGAGTCAGAGTGTGTTACTGGTGGGTGCTGTGGAGTCAGAGTGTGTTACTGGTAGGTGCTGTGGAGTCAGAGTGTGTTACTGGTGGGTGCTGTGGAGTCAGAGTGTGTTACTGGTAGGTGCTGTGGAGTCAGAGTGTGTTACTGGTGGGTGCTGTGGAGTGTGTTACTGGTGGTGGATGCTGTTAAGTCTGTGTTCCACTGGGTGCTGTGAAGTGTGTGCTACCGGTGGGTGATGTGCTGTAGATATGGATCAGGTTCAGCCATCTTAATGAAAGCATTGTATTGACTTGCTTGATCAAATTACAGTAAGTAGCATGTGGCTGACATACTATGCAATAAATATTGTGGTTAACTAATTATTATGGTCTGCACATCATCACTCCTGGCTCCAAATCCCATTGTGTTTCATAAATCCCCTACATCGTGTTTCTGTCCTGTTCAGAAGATTTTGGTATTTTTCTCCAGCACCTGTCTCCTCCCTGAAGAACGCAGTCAAGCTGAATTTTAACAGGCCTAGTCATGTCAAGGCCTTGTCTGGCATGCTCAACTGCATTCCTGGACTCATTTCCTGCTGGGCTCAAAAACAACCTTGTGGTCATTTGCATGCAAAAGCTGTAGTCTGAGAGGAGCTAGGTTTTAAAGTGTGTGAAGGCAAAAAGTACAGACTTAGCTACACACTAAAATCTTGAGTGTTCTTTTAACTCTGAGAGTGTACAAAACTAACCAAATGGACCTGGAAGGGTTTTAAATTAACACTAAGGATTTAACTGTGTAACGGAACCACAGAGGAAATGCTGATGTAGTGCCCCTGAAGTATGCCTGTGTGTATGTTTGTATGTGTGCGTGTGTCTGTGTCTACGTGTGCATGTGAGTGTATCCATTAGACCAGGCCCACTAGCTCAGAACGCTAGCCCATGCAAGACCAGAGGTTGCATAGCAACAGTGTATCTGACCAGCTATCTATTCTATCTTTTCCATAGGCTGCCTTTTTCAGCCGGTCACACCTTTCCTCTGTCTTCTGATTTCACTTTCAAATTGAGCTGTTAGGTCATAGTACAGCACTTCTACCTTGATGACAAGCAATACAATCAGGAGCTGGACACAATCGGAGATGCTATGCTAGCGAGTCCACCTTTTCAAAATTATTATGTGAAGGCTAAGACTGACAGGTAGAAAGCTTTTCCTGACAGTTAACCTCTTAAGTTTCGTTAAAGTGGCATGACATCCTCTAGGCTGATGTTTCACTCTGTCTTCAAGTTCAGGTTAAACAACAGAGGGGTAAGAACATGGCAGGCTGATGTTGTAGTACAGGTGTAAGCTGTAGCTAAAAAAAAAGAATAATGGGGGTGTGCCAAAGTGCAAGCATTGCCATTATTGTTAACTAACTACTGTCTATGCTTGCACATTAGCACGCTCATTATTAATTGTATTAGCTGCAGCTGTGTTTCTTATTAGCCTGTAATGCTTTGACCCTAGTTTTTAACCTGTGCTGGAAAACAAACAAAATCACAAAATCAGCCTTGGGTTTCATGGCCCTTCAATGTTTCTTGGACAGGAAGTGCTACTGTATGGTTTAAACATCCTGAATCCCACCAAGCTGTCCTCGACTACTACACTATACACTCATTGCTAATTCCTTATGAAACAGGCTAGCATGTATTATTCCCAAACGTCTTTCTCCTCCCTCCTTTCTGCTTGATGGTTCAACATGCAAAAGGCCACCAGCATCTATCACCACAGGGCCTGCCGCTCAAGGTCTTGTACCGTAACACCTATTATTGTAGCAAGCAATTAACGGAAACATGGCGGCAAAAGAGAAGGGATCAGAGCAGAGCAGAGCAGAGCAGCGAGGAGCAAAGTTGGAGCTGTTTGCAGTGAAACAGCATTTCCTGTTTCTTGCAGGGATCCAGATTCATCCAGCCTCCCATGACCACTAACCATTCACAACAAGATCAAGAGAAAGAGAGCAATTGTGCAAATTTTGTCTCATAATCCATACAGTATGTTAATGTTCATTATACTGTACTATATTGCATCTATAAAAATGACCAAAAGTTTATATACAGTAAAGTCCTCAATATAAATGTATCCATTTGTAAGTACAGAAACCAAATGGATTCTTATGGGCACATTTGGTTACATTTCACACTCTGATTTAAAGTAGTAGATGTAGAGCACAAGAGTATTATATTGGACTTGTTGACATGTTTACTGATTTAATTAATCTTTGCTTTCAAACAAAGAATAACCTGCAAGCCAAGCTGTAGCGGGAAGGCTAGGAGAACCTGAATCCAGGAGAAATCCACGCCTGAAAATCAAGAGCTATACACCAGAGAACGAAAAAACCATACAGTACACAGAAACAATCCAAAACAACCCAAACAACAACAACAAAACCAGCACGCTTCATATTCAAAACAAAGCAAATTCATCACCACCGAAAACAAACTGATTGTTTTCCACACTGTAACACTGTAGGTAGGAGTTGAAACCAAAACAAGCTGAAGAGGGAAAAACCAAATAAATCAAGGAACCAAAAGCAGTTAACCTTGAAGTATCAAATGCAAAGTGACTTCAAAAATACAAGAAAAAAATAAACTAAAAATATGAATAGAGGAGAAAAAAGGATATTGAAAAATCATTGAGTCAACATGGACATCTGGCATTGGGTGAAGTTTTTAATTACCTCTTTACGCCATAGGCCATATTAAGCAAATTGTCCAGCCTGTAAAGAGAAGGAGGGTTCTGGGGTTAATGGTGGGCAGATGGTTGACTCACTCAATGGAACTAATGCTAAGTCCCTGTAGGAACTGCATGGACCTCCTCACTCAAGAAACAAACACATCCATAGACGGCCCATTACACTGAGGATGCCCACCAGGTAATGCTGTCATCGCTTCACACATCTAGTGCCATCAGCAGGTTATCGTCAGCATAGCACTTCACTTTAGCCCAAGTTTTTCGAACATTGTTGTTATCAAAATCCAATCTAATCTAATTTAGACAGCACTGGAAGCTATTAGATTAATAGTTGCAGCAACAGACCAGGCCACAGTGCAAGAGCATAGCATCGCACTATGACCACAATGCTAGGGTAGCAATAATGTCATGCGATGGGCGATGGCAGGTTATCGCTTCATTTTATGTGCAGTACATGTAGGTATTGTAACAATTTACACCAACACAGATACATTATTTTTAAAGGTTGACACTAACATTTACACAAGCCTCTTCAGAAGCCACAGTCCTCAATTTGAACAAACTGTGAATGCCTTCAATTGACACTGTAAGTAAATGTCCCTTCTCCAGAGTTCTGTCAGTATAATGGTTTGGTGTTTGAGCGATGGTGAGTGAGAGAGGGAATGATGATAAGTATGTTGCTGTGAGGCAGACTGAATATTTGAATAGCCGTGACATTTTGACTGTCCTCTGTGTGTGTCTTAGTGGCAACTTTCAACCTGTCATGCGCTAACAGTTCAGATGGAATGGTTGGGTGTTAGTCAGTGGATGGCCTCTGTCCACAATGAAAAGGATTAGTGTTTGGGAAATGTCCTAGTTCCATAATAATTCATCCCCTGAGCTAAACTCACTACGGCAGGCCAGGTTAGACAAATGACAGTGTGTTTGTACACGTGTGTGTGTGTGTGTGTGTGTGTGTGTGTGTGTGTCTGTTTATGCATATGGAAGAATATGTTTTCATGATTGTGCGTGCAAGTATAGTGTGTGTGTGTGTGTGTGTGTGTGTGTGTGTGTGTGTGAGAGTGTGTGTGTGAGTGTGTGCGTGCGTGCGTGCGTGTAATGTTAGTACTGGTATATGGATCCAGTCTGCTTGGTGACTCAATGGCCTTCATTCCTCACATGGGTCTGGCCTGTCTCATGTTTTATTACCTCCTCTGGCCTAATGGACAGAGGCCACGGCTTATTGAGCAACAGCAGGCCTGCGACTTCTCTTTCCATTTAAAAATAAAAAAATAAATAAGAAAGAAAATTGCCACTATGGTATGAGTTATTTTCTTTGCCTCTCGTTATCTTTGTCCATCACTATGTTCTTTGACTTTGAATTTTGCATTATGATTTGGATAAATATTGATAAATCCTTGATCAATGAAACGAAAAAATGTATTGATTTATTTATTTTACAGTAAAAAAAGAAAAGAACCTGACAACTTTCAAAATATCCTCAGGACCTACAGTAGGACCCTCCAGTATTCCTATTTGAGCGGTACTTCCATATAGACAAATGCTGCAATAACGGAGTTACGAGACGTGTCGGCAAAAATATTCGTATACTACATTGTCACAACAAAAATTGCAAATGTACTATTTTAAATCAGAATCTTGAAAAGTAATAGTTTTGGACATGTGATGTTTCCACCTGACAGCAACGATACATATTGACTCATTAGGACGGTAATTTCTCCATTATGTAGGAGGAGAACGAGCAGGCTGCTTTGTGGGTAAATTGAGTCAATTGGAGTGGGTGCTCAGAGGAGAGCATTCCAGGCCCAGAGAGCTCATAGACATCTGCTGGCCGCCGGGCCACTGGGCCACAACAACATACGCACTCTTTCCAAGCTCCACATAAACAATAGGGCTTTTGTGCTGTCTCTCAATGCCGGCTAATTGATGTGTCGTGGTTTTGTTTTTATCTAAAACAAAAAACATTTTCAATAATAATTATAACTGTCTCTGACCTGTACTGCATATAATAAGGCACATTTCTTAATTACTGCTACAATTATTTATGGGTCATTACAAAACAAGCTCAGATCTAGCGCTGGGGTAATTGTGCTGTGAGTGGATTAGACAAGCAGTGCATCGGACAGTACGCTATCTTGTGGGACTCCGGGCCTAACGGACATTGCCAAGCAGGATAGATAATTTAAGTGGAATCCAGAGAATTTAAGGAGGACATGTTACCGTCGGTGTTACAGAATTCCATAGAGAGGACATGCAACAGGTGTCACAGAATTTGATAGGTTGACATCAAAAGAAACTGCAGACATTTTCAGGGCTTAATTCTTTCATGGAAACTACGAAATGTAGACCTATATACTGACCTAGTCTGATACAGACATTCAATTTAAATAAAAAAGGAAACACATTGTGTAAATGTGCTCCTTTTTCAACGCTCTCAAATATCTCTGAAGATGTTGCAGTTAATTACTTTATCCAACTTCGAAACTCAAGGGATAGTTTGCTCCAAATGAAATGAAGACAAGGAGGCCAATTAAGGCTGGCTATAAAGAAGTGTGCGAAACTGTTCCAACAAAAAAGAAATGCAAAAAATGTAGTAACCTAGTAGCTATAGTAGAATATCAACAGTCCAATTCGCTAGTTACATCAATCTACATTGTAAATGAGACATTCCAACATGACGATCAGTTTGTTTTTAATAACAAAATGTACAACAATAATATATGCTAAACACCATTTTCACCAACAATGATTCCTCTGGAGACTTTCTTCAGAATGGTTATGCTGCGTTCACACTAATGGCGACAACAAAACAGCTAGGCTACTAGTCATTACAAATGACAAATGACTACACTACAAATGAAAGTTGAGCTGGACTCAACTTCTTTCAACATTTCAACGATGCGGCGAAGAGTCAATCAATGTCTTTGTATGTACCATTTCCAGTTCCCTTCTATCTCCACACAATTCCTGCTCTAGAAAAGAACAACAAATTCTTGTTGTTAACCAGTTCCCTGTGCTTAAGCACCACTTAAACTGCCACTCTGCAGGAATGTAGCAGGCCACACTTGCTCGTTTTGTGGCTTTGTCACTGCTAGCGTGAACGCAGCATTAGAATGAGAATGTAAGCTACTGTGCTGCAGTTGCAATTTATCAACATTCAATTAATCTCTGGTATTCTCAGTGTTAATACAATGTTTATCAGATTTTTTCAAGTATTAAAAGCGGATTCAACGTATATTTTTCCATTTCAGAACAATCAATTTCTTCCTTTGTATGAAAATAAATGGGGCCTTCTTTTATTTAATTTATTAGCATTTAATGTAATTATTTCTTCTGTGTTTTCCCCATTTTCCCCAATTTAGTCCCTATTGGTACTGCAATCTGCAACTGAAACCAAGTTGGTTTCAATTGATTAATCTAACTTTTGCTCATTTTTGTTTAGGTATTTCCCCATCGGGATTAACCGGACTCCGCCAGATTGCGGCAGTTCACAAGTTTCCTCCTCCTGCCTGCATCTGGTCTCTCTCAAGCAGAAACGATGAACCTGAAGCAGTGGGACAAAAATCTGATATCTCCATAATAATTTCAAATTGCAGTCCTAGCTACGTCACCAGTCTCGCGTTGATCCCGCCTCTAGCGGCCGCATACGGACGCATATTGCTCCGATCAGCATTTGATCAGAGTGCATCGTCTCTGCCCGAAAGAGACCAGATGGGACCAGAAGGAGGAACTCACTGCTGCCGCCATCTGGCGGAGTCAGGTTACATCAGGATACCAATTTAACCAAATCAGGAGAGAACTCATACACAATACAGGATAAAGTGAAGTATAAGTGAAATTGGAAGTGATGACACAAATAAATGAGCAGACAAAATTGAAACTGGAACATGACAAAATTGAAGTTGTTAAATGAGTAATCTCTCCTGATTGGCTGAAATTGACAACAAAAATCTTTTAACCCCAAAACATCACGTAGGCTACCCTACCTTTAAATCACAGTTCCCTAAGCTACCATTGCTTGTTTTGGGCTTTGTGGCTACCCACACTGTAAACATAGTTGTGTAATTAAACAGAGAAAGTGTCAAGTGAGGATATGGGAAGGTTTTGATCAATGTTATTCACAAGTCCAGGTCACTTACTTATTCAAACAATAATTTATAGTAAATAATACTCATCAGAAGATGGACACTTTTCTTACAGTGTGACCTTCACAGCACCTTGATTAAAAATATATAACTGTGCACATCTAGCCCATTTATATCAATGTGTCATGTTTTAAAAGAAGGCTGGTGAGCAGGAGCGCAGGGACACCGTGAGGAAGGCACTGTGGTTGTGAGTAGTGATGAGGAGCGACAGGTCTCCTGTGGAGCCTGTAAATTGGCTTGGCGTATCACAGACACACAGCCCTGCTACATCGCTCAGGTGTCACACCAGGGAAGCTGCTGTAGAGGAAAAATGCCTTCCAAGTCCTGACTTTGATGGTGAGTAAACAACACGACTAGCTTGGTGTTATTGAATGAGAGCGAAAGTTTATGTGCCCAAATTCTGCTTCACCATCTGAAATGTTTTTTTTTCTCTTTTCTTTCCAGATCAGACTGAGGTCATACAGTTTTGTCCTGGTTATATGCCCAGGAGAGGCGGCATGAACAGAAGGACTATGTCCAAAGCACTGTACTGTAAGTCTATAGATAACATCATGGATATAACTACAGAGGTGTGTTTGTGTCATGAGAGAGTGAGGAAGAGGAAATGACCAGCAATGAAACCATACTCTACATACAGAATATATAGAGTATATATTATGACCTTAGTAATGACTTGGAGATGAGAGAGAACTGGGCAAACGTCAGTTTAAACAGGATAGTTTTAGCTGCCAATCCAGTGAATGTCTTGAACCTTTGATATTTGTCTGACCATGTATGACCACTTCTAAAGGTTTATCTATGGGTTTACTGATAATATCTGAAGCATTGTGGTCAAACAAATGTATATCGTTGCTGTCGGGAGGAAACCACTCCATTGTTGAGGCTTTTTATTTTCTTCCATAGATCAGTGCTATTGAACGTAAAGTAGTAAAAACACTTTGGACAAAACCTCTTAACTCCATTAGACCCTCAGACTGTCTGATAAAGCAACTAACTCCACCACATCTCTCTCTCTCTCTCTCTCTCTCTCTCTCTCTCTCTCTCATGCAAGTGCATGACAATATATAAAGTCACAACGCCAATTTTGAGGAGGCAGTATTGCTTTGTTTTCAAAATATAAGGTTTTCTTCATTTCCTGAAAATTTATATTTTTCATTTCAGAACATTTTGGAGTTAGGTGGTTTCTTCCTGACAGCAGAGATATGCAAATATACAGTATGAACAATATACAAATCAATTTTTCTGATAAGAGTAATCTGTCCAATAATTATATTACAAATATATACATACAGTATACATACAAACTTTTTTAAAGTGAGCACATTTTGCCCAGGTCTGACAGGCTGCCATCTGGCAACTATACGCCTAATGTTATGGAGATGAGATGAATGTAAAACACATAAAGGTGAACGACAGAACCCCACTGTCTCTTATGAACAGTGCTTCTCTGATCTGGTTGGACCTGTGCACACAACTCACAAGCTCGGATTTATTAAACATCTCATCTGTATCAAATGGATATACTGCACCTGCTCTTCAAAAGGGGAAGTAACGCCAATATGTAAACAAATTTCAGAGCATACTGTCCGAATGGAATGTGTTGCCATGACTCATAATATGAGTCATGGCATGGATGTGAGTCGTGACACCTACGCCAAGACATATTATGTCTTTGCGTAGGTGTCTCATCCCTTATCTGAACACATATTGCAAAATGCATTTGGTGTTTCCTTTATTAAACCCACTCATCTCATATAAACCACAAATAATAGCTATTGTGTTTGTGATTGATGACTCATATTAAAGCAGCTTTAACTAAGCATTAAAATATCTCACTCTTTGCCACAAATGAAATGACGCTCTTGTTCCGGGATAATGTTGAACCAGGTGCAGCAGCACTTCATTTTATGGTGAGAAGTGATCAAATGAAATGTTAAATATGAATGATCGATTCCATCAATCATGTGAAGCGTGTTGTAAACTGGCTATCACATTGTTTATTTCAGTCTTTGTACTTTTAGTGATTAACCATAAAACAATGTTTGCCATTTTAACAGTCTACCAATGAGACAGATAAAAGTATCAAACCATAAAATACAGTGCTGCATCCCAAAACACATATCATACAGATCAAATCGTACGCGACAGATGTTACAGTCCACTAGTCCCACCTACCATAATGAACCCATAGACCTGTAAAATTCATACGTTGCGTCATTATGTTGAAAATCTGTTATTTTCAGGTGAATGACACAGTCGTGCGAAGAAGTATAAATTCAGCTTCAAACCTCCATTAGCAACCCATTTTGGGCGGGAACCCCTTTTGGTGTTAGTATTATGTTATGCTTTAGCTATTGAAAAATAGCAGATCTACAAGCTCATAGCACGCCACCGAGTGGCGCGCTACGAGCTTGTAGGTCTGCTATTTTTTTAAACTGTCAGGATTTAAGACATTTTTAGAATCTGATCAAAATGCGTTAAAGAACCACCATTATTCTGTGCTTTAGAATCTGATCTCAGATCAGAATGGGTTAGAAACAAGAACAAATACACGACACCATGTCTACACAGTAAAACAAATACTCCATCCCACTGACCCCGGCCACTCACCTGAACCTCTGGGCCTGGTGGTGGAGAGGGCCTGGGTATCGGCGGTTGGGGGACTGGTAGAGCTGTGACAGAAGGGCTTGGCTGGTCTTCTGACTGGGATTGTTGGCGAATTTCACTGTGATGGGCTCAGCGGCGCCGGAGGGCTTCTGTCCGTTCAGGCCCTTGATGGCCTCCTCTGCCTCTATCCTCTTATCAAAGCGGATGAAGCCCACGCCCCGGGAGCCACCTGTGGGGCCAGCAAATCACAAAACGGACGGGGCCCACCTTTACTTCACATGGTTTTGGATGCGCAGATGTCAAGTCAAGCAGGCTGTGGCCCTGATTTCTACTTGGATGTGCAGATGCAAGTCAAGCAAGCTGTGGGCCTGATTTCTACTTGGATGTGCAGATGCAAGTCAAGCAAGCTGTGGGCCTGATTTCTACTTGGATGTGCAGATGCAAGTCAAGCAAGCTGTGGGCCTGATTTCTACTTGGATGTGCAGATGCAAGTCAAGCAGGCTGTGGGCCTGATTTCTACTTGGATGTGCAGATGCAAGTCAAGCAGGCTGTGGGCCTGATTTCTACTTGGATGTGCAGATGCAAGTCAAGCAGGCTGTGGGCCTGATTTCTACTTGGATGTGCAGATGCAAGTCAAGCAAGCTGTGGGCCTGATTTCTACTTGGATGTGCAGATGCAAGTCAAGCAGGCTGTGGGCCTGATTTCTACTTGGATGTGCAGATGCAAGTCAAGCAGGCTGTGGGCCTGATTTCTACTTGGATGTGCAGATGCAAGTCAAGCAGGCTGTGGGCCTGATTTCTACTTGGATGTGCAGATGCAAGTCAAGCAGGCTGTGGGCCTGATTTCTACTTGGATGTGCAGATGCAAGTCAAGCAGGCTGTGGGCCTGATTTCTACTTGGATGTGCAGATGCAAGTCAAGCAAGCTGTGGGCCTGATTTCTACTTGGATGTGCAGATGCAAGTCAAGCAGGCTGTGGGCCTGATTTCTACTTGGATGTGCAGATGCAAGTCAAGCAAGCTGTGGGCCTGATTTCTACTTGGATGTGCAGATGCAAGTCAAGCAAGCTGTGGGCCTGATTTCTACTTGGATGTGCAGATGTAAGTCAAGCAGGCTGTGGGCCTGATTTCTACTTGGATGTGCAGATGTAAGTCAAGCAGGCTGTGGGCCTGATTTCTACTTGGATGTACATCCATGTCACGCACCGAAAATAGCAGATCTATGAGCTCAAAAGCTTGTGCGTGTAGCTCTGCTATTTTTGCCGCTTTTACAGTGTATATTCATACTGATATGCAAACTCACATGAAGTAAACACGCAGGAGTGCATGCACACACAAAGCCACACACTTTATAGTCCAGACCCGCCAGCCCCCTTCCCCCACCCCCCTCCCAGCTATAGCAGTCAGACAGACCTCTCTTCATGTCATTTTCCCACTGACATTTGAGTCGTTTCCTAGGTGATGTTTTTTGACTGCCACCTGAGAGGACCATTTAGAGAACTGTGCTTCCTGTGAGGTCCTTTGTTGGTGTGTGTGTGTGTGTGTGTGTGTGTGTGTGTGTGTGTGTGTGTGTGTGTGAGAGAGAGAGAGTATCTATTAATGGATGCTGTGCCTTGTTTTAATGAGGCTGACTAGATGGCCCAGAGGATGCTAGCACAGTGACAGCAGCCCTCTGCTGAAGAAACTATTTACATAATAATGCATGCATACCTGCGTACGCATGCGCACACAGGCACATCTGTGCACACGTGTGCAAGTGAATAAAAGGCACTTTTTTCCTTTGTTTCTCTTAATCACACAGAAAAGATCTGCTCCTTTTTGCAAATTTCCTTTACCACAGTAAAATCCGGAGTATTAACCACAGGTGAAAATATCAAAGCTACAAGCTCACAACGTGACGCATTGTGATCACTGACCAGCTGTTTTCGGTGAAGACGTCATGGTGGAGAGGGAAGAACATTAAGGAACCTAGTACCCTGGGGGGACTCTGTATCGTATCAATTAAGTATATATTGGGTTTAACTTGAATGAAGACGGCATCATAACTTCTCCTCTGTTGTTTGGATAACAGTTTGACCCTTCTCTTTTGAACAACTCTGTTGGAGATGGTCACTTAGTTTCTCCATCTTACATCACAGCTGTAGTCGTTCGTTGTCTGTGTGTTGCTTCAATCGGAATTTATTTTTGTCTTATAATCGACAATACGGTACACACCACCATAACTCTACATCTCTTCCATATCGCTGCTACCTACATTTTTCTACTTTTTCATAAATGTTTTTTTTGTGGCTTTCGCCTGTATTTTATATTTTTTATGGAGGGACAGACAGTAGGCTGACAGGAAATGGGGAGAGAGATGGGGGGTGACATGCCGTAAAGGCCGTCGGGATCGGGAGTCGAACCCACGGCACACTGCCAGACTGGATTACCAGCCATGGGTGCCTGGACCGCTGAGCCACGACCCAGGCCAATATTTCAATATTTTTTATTTATTTATTTGATGCCCTACTTTGTCATACTAGTGTCACACAACAGTAGCAAAACAAGTTGATCTACAAGCACACAACTTGTCACAATATGACATAATGAGGTTTCCACCGACAGTGACGATATTTAAAACATCCCAGGCTATGTCTCATGTTTTTCACGTGGCTAAATTGTTAGGAACAGGAGAATCTTTTGTCCTTGTTCACCCTCAACACACGATACCCATTCACCAATAAGGGCTTCCGTGCCAGCCAGCCGAGCCAGGTTATAGGGTTTGATCTATAAATAACATTTAGAGTGGAAACCGCGACGTGTAATGATTTATAACTTTGCCAGAACGCAAGATCCTTCAACCTCATTGTCTTCCCTGACCATGCTCCACTGATATGTGAGGCCCTGAACCAACAGTCCCACTGCATCTGTCTGACATCTGATGTGCTCTGATATGCTCTAAATTATTCTGTTTTATGCTCATTCTACCTTTCTGTCTCTCTCTCCCTCTCTGTTTCTCTCTCTCCCTCTCTGTTTCTCTCTCTCTCTCTCTCTCTCTCTCTCTCTCTCCTGACAGACCATCACTATTCCCCCTCCCCTGACTCCACTGCCAACCCTGTACCACTACCTGTACATTCTTAATTAGCTTGTCAGGAACTGGAAAATAACAATACTTGTGGGATGTACGCATTGAAGACAACAAGCAGCATTGTTCCTAATATTCATCACGTTGGCGGTAAGTGTATGTGTGTGTGTGTGTGTGTCTGTGCGATTGTGTGCGATTGTGTGTGTGTGTGTGTGTGTGTGTGTGTGTGTGTGAGTGTGTGTAAGTGTGAGTGTGTGTGAGCTCTTTCTTCTCGGCTGAGGGTTTTGTCTTTGCAGTTGAATGTCTCTCTGGCTTGTAGCCTGCTGGGGGGATATCCATGGAGCAATGAGATCCACTTAGAGGGAGGATAGATAGGATAGGATGAGATAGGGGATAGGATTAAAAAAAAACTACTACTGTAGAGGCCCTACAGTTACTCTACATAAGTGCTTGTCATACAGAAGCAGGCACACGTACACATGTTTGTTCGTGTACATGCAGTCGCACGCACGCACGCAGTGTGCAGAGAGATGTCCGGCGATAACCATGACCATTTGTAATCATCCATGGCCAGGGTCTTGAGTGAGTATGTGAATTGTGTCACTGTGCGTGCGTGCATGTGTGCTTACGTGCGTGCATTTGAATCTGGAGGTCAGATCTGATTACAGCCTAATTCATACCAGGTCAGACTATAGCAGACCAGTGAAGCCTGGAGCAAGCGAGAGCAGAGCGGGCCAGACAAGGTGAAAAGACTGTGTTCACGATGTAATTACACCTGCGAAGGACAGGTGAGAGCCCAACCCTGACCTCACATGGGAACGTGTTATTCTAAGCACTGGGATGCTGCTTCATTAGATGAACTCGGGTCAGAAGATGAGGGTAAAATATTATATTCTCACACAACCTAATTAAGTGCAGGAATGCAATTTGTGCCTATTGATTTTGATCATGCTGAAATCATTTTGACTAACCTGCGTTAACTCTTTTTTCCCCAGGTACGTATATATACGGACGTCGACGCTAGGTGTGTGTAATAATAATTATAACACTCGTAATTTCTTTCGGACTTCACGTATTTAAAACTCATCGACTAAACAAAATCTAATCACATCTTGACATAAATGAAATCTTCAGCATTCTTTGGCTGAGCTTGGTTTCCAAGATGCATTTGTTAGCGTCAAGATAATGAGCTGAGAAAATTATTACTTCAAGGTGGAAAAATGGGGTCCCTTATGTGTCTTGAGTCACTGTTTTGTGTTTATTCCTTTGGACTTCACAATGAGCTGAGAGCAAGGACTTCTTTTAAGTTCACATCACAACAAAAAAACGTTCTCGCCATCTGGGGAGGCGTTCTGCCAGTCCACACAGTAAAATCCTCCGTGTTAATTAATTAATTCGTAACTCATTTGTACATTTGTAACTCAGAGTTACAAATTTAACCACATGGACACTTACATTTCTATTTCATTACATCTGTACGTACATTTTAAAACACTGACGATTTTACTGTGTAGGGAACCATTGTCCTTTCAACCAACTTCAGTCCAACAGCATGGTCTACTTATCACCAGCCAGCCAGCCATACAGGCTGCATTGAAGCACAATGCACTAACCAAGCTACAAGACCCACTCTCTACCCTCTCTCTCTCTCTCTCTCTCTTT
>NC_137869.1:13724649-13774649 GCF_963924005.1 Protomyctophum bolini
ATGCACCAGGCAGAGTCTGCATGTATAGATCAAACATTCACGCGAGCATACATTGCGTACATTTACATACACGCGGACAGAGACGTGTGTACGCTAACGGACAAGTAAACACATACACACACACACACACACACATACACGGTTAATTACACAAGCCTACGTAAACGTAGCGTAAACACTCACTTGTGTTTATGCATGTGTAATTGACCCGTTTTACAGAAACAAACCAATTAATGTACATTCATGTCCCAGAGATGTGCCTATTTGTGCGTGACACTCCCATGCATGTACCATATGTGTTTGATTACTGGTTGATGTGTACAGTATGTACACCGCAGAATTCTTACTGTTCATTTAACTCGGAGAGTATACAGTAGAAATGGAACCAAGTGGTTCCATTTTTTAATGAAATGAACAGTCAGGATTTACTGTGTGTGTTTGTTAAGGATGAAGGAGGCCCCGCCCCATGGATACCTGTGACCTGGTCGACAAGGATACGGGAGGTGATGATGCGTCCGTACTGGGAGAACAGCTGCTCCAGTTCCTTCTGGGTCATGGTCTTAGGAAGACCGCTCACGTACAGGTTGGCGTCCCGAATGGAGGCTGAGCTGGGCCGTGCGTACGACACCTAGAGAGAGAGAGAGAGGGGGGTTGTAGCGGTCAGAGGATTATCCCTATTGGTTTAACCACTTAAACCCTCTAATCTTAGCAATACAGACCAATCTCATCTACCATTTTTGGTGAATGTTCTCACTCAGTGGAATAGGGATGTTCAAGTGGTTAACATCGGCACTGTTGATGGAAGAGCAATGACAGTGACGGGGTGTTTTTAATTGCCGAATTAATCAATCGTAAAACCCGCTTCACTGCCGTTGTTTTTCACTAACCTTTGAACAATCACCCGATAGTGTAGGTCGCTCCATTGCACGAACGTGTGCCTTAAAATAGCATGTCCTAATGTCGGAAAATATTCCATGATGGCCGAGTGACAACAAGCAGGAAGAAAACAGTCTTTTGTTGCACGCCGCCATTCTTCATAGCATTCCATTGGGGGGAAATTTCCCAGCGGTCCCCAAGAAGAGACTTAGAAGAGACGTATATCAATAAACTGTTGTGCATGAAACAATAGGCAGATTTTGTAAACTACATAATTTGTAAGTGTAAAATTGTCTATTTCTCGCTTCAAATGTTTTCAAAAACATTAGTTGTAAATCACATTCCAATCAGAATCAAGCATTCAACCAAGCCGTAAATACATTTAAGTATAAAATGAAATTTAATTTAATCATATTTATATATTTTATACATGTCTGGACGGCGGTGTGATTTTGAGGTTGGACGCCGTCCAGAACAACAATGCAACGCAACATCAGCAGTGGAGCACCGTTCATTGATTAAAAAGGGAGCTGGTGCATGACGGCTACAGTGGAGCCCCGGCCTTAGAATGTGCAAGCGTTGACTATTGTCTATGCTTGCACATTGGCATACCCATAGGGCACACATAACTCTAATACACTCATTATTAATTTAATTAGCAGCAGCTGTGTACATCATGGTGTGCTATGAGGTGGGCCTGCCACGGTTTAACCCTTATGTAGTTTTTAACATGTACAGGTAAACAAAACAAAATTTCCCTACGGTTTCATGAAGCAGAAAATAATATTCCTTGAAAGCATGTGTGTGTGTGTGTGTGTGTGTGTGTGTGTGTGTGTGTGTGTGTGTGTGTGTGTGTGTGTGTGTGTGTGCGCGTGCGTGCGTGCGTGTGTGTGTGCATGCGTGCGTGTATAATCCTCAGTGTTAATTTATCAATTTTTAACTCTGAGAGACTCCAAATGCAACCAAATGGTTACATGGTTACATTTGTATACTCTCAGAGTTAAATGCAAACTGCTTATAGGCCACGGGCTGCGGTACACATGGGGCTTTGTGAAATAATGAGAAGAGATTTAGCTGGTGAGCTTCACTGTGGACAGGATAGAAGTTGGCATTCATTTCACAGGAAGTACGGCACACTTCCCCGGGGTAAAATCTACAGGTGTTTGATGCTCATTATTTTACTTCCTGTTTGTTAAATACAGTTTCTGAGCTAAATTAAGCACTGAGGTTTGATCTAGACATCATTTAGGCGGAATTTCATCTGAATTAAAGTCTGTGCTATTATGGAGATCAGCGAATTAATGTAACAAAACACAAACGTGGAGCACATAGCCACAGTACTGTGTTACTGACTTAGACCCAAAAAGCCTTAACCCTTTTCAGACATTTTAATTAAGTCATTAGCAGCTGGTCGCAAAAAGCCTTTAAGCCTTTTTAACATGCACCATTTAGCTTCGCCGACCTCACACAGTGGATCTGTTCATTTCTGTTTTCATTAATAGTTGTCCTGAAAGTCTAACCATATCTCAATCTTCCACCTCTTACTATTGGGAGCATAAACACATATGCAGTGCATATCAGTGCATATAGGGCAGAAGAGACAACATAAAGTTCATGATGTCAATCATCCTTTCGCCACAGTTTGAATCAGTTATTATATTATATATTCACATACCAAATAAACCATATACTGCACTCACACTGGCAGAGGCAAAAGATACAAAGATGCAAAGCGTCATTCCACTGTTTCCTCTGTGTTGTATCAGCGCTTAGTCTCAGGCAGAACAAACAGCTATAGAAATAGCGCTGGTATTACTGTTCCTTAACACTAGCTGGCTGTCTTAAAGGAGAATTCCATGCTAGAATGCTTTCTTATCTTTCTTACCTTTCTTTGTAGTTGTTACGTCCCCACCAAAGAGGTCCAGGTGTTTTTTTGTGCAAAAACTCCTTATTGGCTATTTTCCCTACCATAAGCCCTCAATGAATTGCATTGCATTGAATGGGAATTGAGTGGGGCTATGGGGTGTTATGCTAGTTCGCTTATTTCCATCGAAAGAAGTAGAAAGTGTGCCGCTTGGGATATTATTTACATTATGAAGAGAGGATATATACAAAGAAATTATAATTTTGAGCAATGGAAATAAGCGAATTAGCACAACACCCCATAGCCCCATTCAATTCCCATGCAATTCATTTAGGGCTTATGGTAGGGGAAATAGCCAATAAGGAGCTTTTGCACAAAATAACACCTGGACCTCTTTGGTGGGGACGTAACAACTACAAAGAAAGGTAAGAAAGCCTTTTAGTATGGAATTCTCCTTTAACACTTAACTTTGTACTGTCAGTTGTTGAGAACCCAATGTCCCAAGTGATGTTTACATCTTAAGTATGTTGCATGAATCCCATTACCACCGCGGCTGCTGCTGCTGTGTGGAACAGCTTCCCCCTCGCAGGGGCTTTCATTACCTCTGACATGTGGGGACATAAGCCATCCACTACACTTTCACTCAGGCAAACATGCAGGCCAATATACAGACACATCGCTAAGCAGTGGCTTGGAACTCCCACTGAACCCTGGGTGACAGAAGAACGGGATCACTGGGGCACAGTGAAAACCCAGCATGTACAGTACAGGCCCAGGGAAATTCTGGAGCTTGTTTTTTTTCTTTTGCAAAAACATGACAGGCTAGCAAGGAACCCAGGTGCAGCTAATACAATGAATAATGGCTGTTTTCGTGTGACCAGAGCCATGGGTGTGAAAGCATAGATAGACAGTAGACAATAGAATTGTCGATGCACATAGTCACGCCTAAATCTAACACACCCATTATTTATTGTATAATAGCATATCAGCTGCATTGTTTATATCACGGTGTACTATAAGGCCAACCTTATACAGCCTGCTATGTTTTTACCCTTTTGTCTTCCTCTACCCCTCTCAGTTTCTTTGTTTGGCTCTCATCCTCTCATTCGCTCTGTCTTCATCTTCCTTTTCCCGCTATTGCCCTTTTTCCTGCTTTGGTTTCCTCTTCTTCTAATGTTTGTCTTTTTCAACTCAGATGTCTACTCCATCAACACCTCCTCACGATGTGAGCGCTTGTGTGAGTGTGTGTGTGTGTGTGTGTGTGTGTGTGTGTGTGTGTGTGTGTGTGTGCATGTCTGTGTGTGAAAGCAAATGTGAAACCTAACATGCAACTGTATGCACGCTCCTGCGAATCACGCACACGTGTGTACGTGATCTCCTAACACCTTAGTGGGCGGAAGGCAGCATCACAGCCATCGCTGAGACGCTCTTAACGCGTGCTGAAGGGTGATACCGGGGCGAGAAGGGAAACTGCGGCAAGACGGAACACAAAGCCTCTGAGAATGTGTGAAACTCTGGTGTCAAAGTGCTTCCTCTCACTCAATCTTCTGCGGAGGCGAGAGGTGCGTGTGATATTAAAGTTAACATTCAAATTTCCTTTTCATTCAAAATGCTTTAGGGGTTTTTCTTGTTTGTAGTACTGACATGGGCTTCCATCATCGCAAAGGGCTGTCTTTATGTACAGACAAATCACTTTGTGACTCTGAGAGTGTACAAATGTAACTTAATGGACCCTTAGGGTCCATTGGGTTACATTTGTACACTCTCCGAGTTAAATTAGCACTCAGAATCTTAACAGAGTGCCAGGGATGATTTGAGGTAAAGCCCCTCACTGAGAGTGTGCGTTTCAAAAGCTGCAGGGGAACCGACACTTCTGTACTTTGATGAAGAGCCTGTTAAATTCTCCACTATAGGTAATGACCTTCAGAGTAGTGTACTATTCCTAAGTAAGCCTTTTATTCTCATGGCTGACTTAAAAGATTTAAGAGGAGAGTGCAAACTTGTATCTTTTTTTATTATTGTGTAAGGTTATGCAGCAGTCATTCCTTACACATACAGTACACATTATGGGAGTTGTGGCTGCTGTGATGTACTGTAAAACTAGTAAAATGAGCCAGGTGTTTACATGCCTCCACTCAAGCGGTCAGATGGGTGGGCGGCGAACACACACACACACACACACACACACACACACACACACACACACACACACACACACACACACACACACACACACACACACACACACACACAGTTCTATCTCTCTCAGAAGTTACAGTAGATCAAAGCCAGGTTGCTGGCTTAAATCCAGGCTAGGCCAGACAGTGTTGACATGCCGTCGTTTTCAATATGCTGTTTTGGGGATTGGAGGGTGCCTCCACAGGCTTCCCCTATTCACAACAACAGGCTAATCCCATCCCATTAGATTCCATTAGAAAAGATTAGATCAAATGACAGCAACGAGAAAGCAGGGATTACTACAGACAGCAGATTAACGCCTGGATTAAAACCAACAACAGGAGAGGAGAGGAGAGGAGAGGAGAGGAGAGGAGAGGAGAGTGTGTTCCCGATGATGCAGTGTAAGAAGCTCTGAACAGCTGTACTTAACTGTTAGAATAGGGATACTATGTGGGAAATATCCATGGGTTTTATACCATACCATACTATTCGGAAATAGTAGATCTACAAGCTCTACAAGCTCTTCACGCGTTGCAATATGACACGTTGTGAGCTTCCCCCCCCCCCCCCCCCCCCCTTTATATCTGCAATTCCCTTTTAATCTACTGGGTCCCCAGAACACAGTCTTTTAAAATGGTCGTTATCGGCCGAATACATATCAATTAGACATGAAAGTGTTTGAGAACTACTGACTGATGTACTGCAAAAGGAGTGAAGTATCATTTTTTATACAGTCCAGTTACCTTGATTGTTTTGGTCTGAAGTCTGAGTCCATTTAACGTGTTGATGGCTTTCTCTGCATCCTTTGGGTCAATGTAATTCACAAAGCCATAGCCCAGACTCTGTCCTAAAATGTAAAAGAGAGAGAGAGACAGAGAAAGCATTTTACAAAGTGTTTTCTTGGATAGAAAGAAGACTGGATAGAAAGCACTGTTATGGGTTCTTCCTGTGAATAAAACATTGCAACCTTACACCAACTACAAAAGCAGAAATACTGTAATTGTCGATCAAAAAACAACAACAACAACACACCCATTTTTCTGCAAAGTGATAGCAGATATCCCTTTGAGACTGCATCCACAGTGCACACAGTAGAGTCACGAAGATGCCAGATGCCGCGAGCGGCAGGAGTCTCTTCCTGGTTTTTAGACAGCTGGTGGATGGAAATGAAGCTCCATCCATGCTGCAACTTGCAGTGTCGGCAAAGTGTTTCCGGTTGTCTGGTCGATGCTGCACGTTGCCGCGTGGGTGGAGCTTAATTTACATCCACCAGCTGTTTAAAAACCCGGAAGAGACTCTTGCTCTAAGCGGCAACTGTCATCTTCGTGACTCTACTGTGTGGATACACCCAGAGTGCGAGACAGGCCTGATATCCCATGGTGTTTCCGCAACACATCCAGGCTTTCAAGTGGTTGCCATCAGGGCCTTCAGTAGGGAAAGCTTTACAGTGACAAAGAAGTCCCTCTTTCCCAGCAATACACACACTCAGAGCAGAGGATCCCAGGCTACACCACGCTAATGGGAGCCGACAGTGGTTAGTCAGACACAAAGTGAATCACAAAATATGGAGCATGGCTGCTTTGGCAAATAAATACATGTGGGCTACGGATATCACAGCACAGCACAGAACAGAACAGAAGAGCGCTGCTCTGCTCTGCTCGACAGAGGCCAGGAGGGAGTTGTAGTCCTAACATCAAACAGACGATGATTTTTCTCTTCTTCTCTTCTCCCCTCTCCTCCCTCTTTTTCTCTGGATTAACTGTGGATTATCAGACGCTCTCTATTGTTAATTAAAAACCTGCCATCCTGGAGAGACTCCTGCTATTTTTAACCAGCCCTGCACCTCTCTCCTCCTCCACCTCCTCTCTTTGACTCTTAGCTGACACCATCACAGCGTTTGACTATACAAATAGACCCCAGATGATTTAGCATGGCTTTATTGGGTTGGTGTGTGCTTTATTACCCAGGACATATAGGAGAGAGACACAGGTCATACAGTAGAATCATTCCATGTGTATACCACTTCTTAAACCCTAATTTATATTTATTTTTTCTTGCAAAAAAACGGAAATAGCCTACAAGTTCACAACACATTGTATTGTGTTGCTATTTTTGAAAATCTTGGGACAGTTCAACTTTTGTAAACATTTGCCTAAAAAGGAGACACCAGGTTGTAAGTCGTTAAGCGTTAGTGGCGCCACCAGAATGTGTCATATATTGTAAAAATCAAGAAATGAAAAAAATCCACACACCATTTTCTGCTCCCAAATATTTCTTCTACTGAAGTGGTAACGTTTCGGGCCACAGCCCTTCAGGTCTAAGGATGGCCCGAAACGAAAATAAATATTTGGGAGCAGAAAATGGTGTGCAGACTTTTTTACATTTCTTGATTTGATCCAGCACCCAGGTCTGTACATAGATGTGCGTGTTCTTTTTGGCTGTTTGTTCAGCCTCCTCTACCACATATATTGTAAAACTACATAATATGTTATGATTAATATTAGAATGCAAGCTGAACATCTGGGAAGGAGTATATGCTACACTTTGGAGTAGTTTGTTCCCTTGTTCCCTCTCTCTCTCTCTCTCTCTCTCTCTCTCTCTCTCCCCCCTCCATATCTCCCTCCCTCTCTCTCTATCTCTCTCTCTCTATCTCCTCTCTATCTCTCTCTCTCCCTCTCTCTCCCCCTCCCTCGGTCTCTTCATCCACTTTCCTATCACCTTCTTCACCCGTCTCCCTCAGCCTCAACAAGAAATGTGAGGTTCGACAAGCGTAGCTAGCAGAAGGTGAGCTTAAAGTGTGCTGGCGAAGAGCACTCGTGCATGGGAATGTGGATGGGCTGGTTAGCACTTAATGACACTCAGCCTAGTTGGGCAGCCCACATGGACATTCTGCCTGGACTCTATAGAGTTGGGTTGTTGTGTCAGCATGGTTGGGTGTGTGCGTGCGTGTGTGTGCATGCTCTTGTGTACATGTGTGAGACAGAGAGAGTTAGAGAGAGAGAGAGAGAGAGAGAGAGAGAGAGAGAGAGAGAGAGAGAGAGAGAATGAGCATGTGCATTGCATTTGATTTCATTTGAGTTCGTAATGGATTTTCTCTCGACACGTGCAATTCCTGGCAATGAAGCCATGATGGATCCAGTAAGCAACAGCTGCGGTATGTTAATGATGTGTTTCTGTAAGTCTGTGTATGCGCACACGCATGCGTTTGTGTGTGTTTGCGTGCGTGTGCGTGCGTGCGTGTGGGGGGAGTCAGGTTGGCATTGCCACATGTGCCCACCCCCAGTGTTGTCCTCCTAACTCCCATCTTGGCCAAGCCTCAGGGCCTTGCAAGCCTGCGTGGTGGTGGTGGGAGGAGGGTTTGGCTGGCAGCGGTCCCCAGGTGAGTGCAGAGACAGTGGGAGACACGGGGAGACATCTGCCTGCAGCGCCGGGGGAAGCTCCGGGAGGGGATTCCGCCCACCACTTTCAGCCTGCTACGGAGCAGCTCACAGCAGGGGAGCTACCGGCAGACTGCCTGAATCCTGGATGGCTGGCTGGGAGACGCAACGCCAACGCAACACCCTTTTGCATGTGCACATGCGCACAAACAAACAAACACGCACGCACGCACGCACGCACACGCACACGCACACACACACACACACACACACACACACACACACACACACACACACACACACACACACACACACACACACAGTGAAGTGAAGTGAAGTGTGTACTCACAGCGGGGATCAAGAGAAGAAAACAGTGTAGCTTTGGCTGGCTGCCGGCTAACCAGGGGATGTCATAACACCAGAGAGCTGATATTAACACATAGACAACTAACTAGTGAATGTCATAACACCAGAGAGCTGATATTAACACATAGACAACTAACTAGTGAATGTCATAACACCACAGAGCTGATATTAACACATAGACAACTAACTAGTGAATGTCATAACACCACAGAGCTGATATTAACACATAGACAACTAACTAGTGAATGTCATAACACCAGAGAGCTGATATTAACACATAGACAACTAACTAGTGAATGTCATAACACCAGAGAGCTGATATTAACACACATACTGTAGACAACTAACTAACTAGTGAATGTCATAACACCAGAGAGCTGATATTAACACACATAGACAACTACCTATAGTGAATGTCATAACACCAGAGAGCTGATATTTACACATAGACAACAATTCCATTGTTTACAGCTTTTAGCCTGCTTAAAGCCCCGCCATATACTTAGGTTCTCACCAGTGCTGCACACCTAAAATAGCCCATCTACAAGCTCACAACGTAGCGCAACGCCTTGGGAGCTTGTAGATCTGCTATTTTGGGTGGGTGTGCCGAGTATAAATCAGGCCTTTACTTTCAAACATATCACACACGCACACAAACGCACGCACGTATGGAGGTGGTAGTTGGGTCGGCAGGTTCAGCCTCTCACAACAACACCTCTGTGTCAACATTCAACTCTGAGAGTTGCAAATAGATAAATAAATGAACACTCGTTAAGAGTATGTGAGTGTATGAGACAGCATGCATGCAGGGTCAGTCTGCAATGACTTTCTCAGATGTAGAAAAACAAGTTGCGTCTTTATCAAGCTACTAATCCATTCTATTCGGAGAGAGCCATTTGCAAGAGTTAGTCATTAAAGAATAATTCCAAATATCTTGAAAACGTTATATCTTAGACAATGCAGAGAACACATTCAAGTGCATGATAAATGGCTTCTAATCGTGTTGTAGCAAACAGAAAAATTAGCCCTATACTGATCAATTAGCCTAATGGATGCATTAACTTATATATTTTGATTGTCAATTATAACCACAATCTCAAATGATGCATTACTGCTTATAATGGCATTTTAACGAGGTTAGATATCAATTTGCCTTGACTTGTCAGTTGCTAACAGCACCGGTATCATAAATTCTTTAGGCAGTGGAGGAACACAATCACAGACAATACAATTAAAATTAATTCCTTTATGACTACAAATATTTCTAAATATCTGCAGTTGGGTTTTGTGATGAAAACAAAATGAAATAGTTTCACGAGAATCATACAGCTAATAATTTGTGTTATTGATATTGCATATGTGAGTGTGCACGCACGATTACGCTCGTCATTAGATAGAATTGGTGCTGTGATATTGCAGTGAAATCGTGTCCAGTTTCAGTGACAACAAGCACTAAACCAGTGGTTCTGCACATGGGGACTGGGGACCCCCAGGGGTCCTTTAAGGGGGGTTCAGGGGTTCCCCAGCTAAATGACTGGTAGAAGAACCAAATGGACACTTTTATAGGGGTCTGTAACTCTGAGAGTGTACAACCATTTGGTTCCATCTGTATCTCAGGGGGCCTAATAATGAATATCGTCACTGTCGGGTGGAAACCTTTTAACATTATTTAAAGAAATATTTAAAGTAGTGGAAATTGTCAATCGTATTTCGCTCTAGTTATTTTCACTACTTTTGTGCAACACTCTAGAGTAAGGTATTCGTTTATGAAAAAAGGAGGGCTAGGAGGTTGGTGGATTATTAAGTCCATCTCCAGTTTGTTGACAGACCTTTTGTGCTTTCACTTCGACTAGATAAATACTAGAAATGATTCTTCTCAGCTGCAAAACCACTGCTATTAACTTCTGAGTGGCTCTTTGGTGTGTTGCTGAGGCACAATATGACTAAGCCATTATTGGAGAGGAGGAGCAGTTTGCCCGATGTGTGAGATGGGAAAACGAGTGTGTTTCCAGCGGGGGTCCTGCCTGCTAGCCTCCCATGTGTAATAGTGGCTCACTAATCACATGCACACACAACAAACGCACGCACGCACGCACGCACACACACACACACACACACACACACACACACACACACAACACACACACACACACACACACACACACTTTAATCATTTATTTATGTCCACATAAGAGATACAATACAAGGACACAAATATTTACAAGGTGCTGTACAGAATGCAATCAGCAAATCGCGGACAAATACCCACACACCCTTCAGGGGTACAAGTAACAAGTAAGTATTTGGCGGCTACCGAAGAGATTGCACAGAATTTTGCAAGCTGTTTAGCTGCTTTTTTGGCATCCCAAGTTGTTGGAAGCCTCTTACAACCAAACTATGTACATGTCCTAGGTGTTCAGAGGTGGACAGCCGCTGCCCTTGCGGAAAGGGCAATGGGGCTTTAAAGGCAATGGCACGTGGACCAGTGATTGGTTTGTAACACCCAAACCACACCTATGCATAATATAACGGGTAACGGAGGTGTTTTAGGGATTTAGACAGGTAACCAGTGTATTTAGAAAGATCAAACGAAAATGGAGCCCTCAGAGTCAGACCACGCCCACTCCAGGGACACACCGGCTTGTACTCAGAGGTCATTCAAATCCGGTCAATCCGATGAAACTCCAAAGCCTGGGGAGCGAGTGTCCAGTTTCCCACTGGTTTCACATACATACACACGTGTAAAGACACTAAACTGTAAAAAGAACACACATTTATATTCATGTGCTCTGTAGAGCATTCAGCAAGGTACACATTCTCATGCGTCAGAATACACCTACTGCAATACCATTCCAATGACATATGGTCTTTCATTATCTCCTTCTTCTTGTGGTATAATGTGACAAGCCCCATACTGCCCACATGAAAGCATCTCTGAAATCAATTCCTCCTACCATCAAGCAAGGCTTGAATAGACTGCTGAACCTTTAATCTGCACAGTAGCTACTGTACCCAGTGAAACCTCCATCTGACTACTGCACACACTCACATCCTGATTGGACTTTAACTCTGGGAGGGTACAAATGTACTTTTCAAACTCTCAGAATTACAAATGGACGAATTAACACAGAGGATTTCATGTGCTGTATGTGCTCGCTGTGCTATTACCGGTATAAGCCTAGAAAAAGAAGAAAACGAGAACATAGGTGGAGAGTTGTGAATTTAACTTTAACTACATTGATTGGGAGCTGGCTGCAAAAACAATCTGGAACTTTTGATGAACATCTGCAGGTCAAAACGGAAAATTAATTGATGGTATATTGAAAAAGGAATCCATAGGGCAGTTTTTTTATGTATTTTTGGGGGCAATTTTTGCTGTATTAGCAGAGTAGAGAAAGTAGGGAAATGGGAGACATGAAAGAAGGACTCGGATCATCCTGCCTCACAAGGAGCATGTCCTGAATGATCCCTGAATGTCCTCGGGATCATGCATGCATGCATTCATTCATTCATTTATGTATTCATTCATTCAAACCTATATTTATTCTCGAAAAGACATTTCAATGTTGTCGAGATACATCACAATCCAAGTACAATTTCATTTTCAAATCATTATATCCACATCAATGATAAAACAAAACAAAACCTTCCCCTGAACGTGTAATACAACAAAAGTTAAAAACAGTTACACTCATCTGTGGGTATAGGTCTGCAGTTAAAGATTTAAATTGACTTGAATTGAATTGTTTGTTATGGGAGAACAGATCTTATTTTATAGCTTTTGAATAGCTTTTTAATGTTTTTGTTCTACCTATAATTTTTGTTTAGATTGTGCCAAGATTTTTATGCCGTGCCTGTTTCATCTGTGTATCTGTCTCTCTGTCACTGGACCGATTAGCCTGAAAGTTTTTATATTGCTTAGCTGGGTTAACAATGGTCAGATACTTAATGTAGAACAGGAGGGGAGTAAAGGTGAGGAGAGAAGAGGAGTGGACTCTTGACTGTACAGGGATCGTCACAGCAGATGACACTAACGTCCAACTCCCCTATCCGTTTGCTGTCAGCGTTTTTAAATATAGCCACTTTTCAAGCCATTTTTTGTTATGAGTGAAGAAAGCAAACATTGCAATTTGTCAAAAGACATGCATCACGCTCGCTTCCTATTCTCATCCCTGTCCTGAAGTTTTTCCTCCTATTGCTCCTTCAGCGACTTACGGTGACACTATATTTTGAGGGCCGGTACATGCTCCCTGACAGTCCAGCTTCAGTTAGCTTACACAGGGGTTTCAGCTGATGCTTACATGGGGAGTTTGCAAGAAGATAAGAGACTAGCAACATAGTGGAATTCGAGCCACAGCACATATCTTGTAACGTGTATTGAGCCAGTTTGAATAACTAAATCCATAAACAGTGCCACATCCCCCGCACGTATCTACTGTACTGTAGCTCCCTCTCCCACTCACTCATTCAACACATCTTTCCTCTGGGGTTGCCAAGGTAGCAGCCACTGTAAAAGTCAGGAGGCTCCCCTCTCAGTTCCCAAGGCCCCGCTTCCACCACAACACATACACAACACATACTGCATAATGTGCACACACACACGCACACGCACACGCACACGCACACGCACACACACACACACACACACACACACACACACACACACACACACACACACACACACACACACACACACACATTCCCACACGATACAAAGACACACATACTTACACACATACTGTATGCAGACATACATGTCACACACATACCACCCCCTTATGGTGGCCACCTGGGCCTTGGGGCCAGTTGACTGGAGCCTGCAATGAGTGGGCTGACTAAAGCGATAGAAATGGAGGCAAGCTAACAGACAGAGGACCCTCTGTGAATCTAGGACAGCCCCGTTTCATCAGTCCTGGCGCCTACACCCCCTAGTCCTGACAGCACAGGATGTCTAACCGCTAACCCAGGTATGGAGCACTAAAAGTGACATTCAGATTTCGTATCTGAGGCTGACAAAGTGTAGGCCAAGCAAGCTCTACAAAGCTAAATTTAACCTACTAGACGTTCTGGCTGCTATGAGATCTCTGTATCTGACAGTCCAAAAAAAAGAGAAGGAAACCGGTTCATGCATGGTTCAATACAGGAAAGGAGATAGGCGTTCTAGAAAATCCTCTACCGGAAGTTCAATGAATACATGACACGAGTGAATGGAGCTGGCTGGACCAGCTCATAACAAACATTATTTCTGAAAAATTGAGACCTAGTTTCAGGAATATAAAAGAAGACATATCACAGGTTGTGTTCTAATCACTTGCTTTTCGATGTGCACAGAGTGTACAGTATATCATTTTGTTTGAGGATCTAAACAGCAGCAGGTATCGTTCCTGTCTCGGAGGTATCGCGAGATTTGGCTGCCGGACAGGAAACGGTGGAAAGTCTCGCGATACTTACACAGTACGTCAAGAAAGGTACTTTGTGCTCTTTAGATACCTCTCCATAAAATTACACAGTGTACACATCAAAAAGAAACAGAGCAGACAATAATGTCTTATATGTCTTCTGTTATTTTCCAGAAGCGATTACAGAAATAATATTTGTTCATGAGCTGGTCAAGCTAGACACAGGGAGAACAGGGTACAGGTGAACACAACTGATAATCAACCCTGGGATAGGCTCATAGAGTTATAAAGGATAGAGGGTGGACTGCCCCACCCCCTGCTATTCATTTCGATGGAAGTTGCTCAGTGGCGTTTTGAAGCACCCGGAAGAACGGTCTACTTCCGCAGTTTTTCAATTTGGATTATGGTGTCCTAAATGCAAAAGTGCTCAATGTTAAACCCCAGCTCCTAAATCCACGGGCCCGCCTGCAGTCCCAGCTCTGACCAGTATATCAACGTTGGCCAGCCCTTCTGGGGGCTTGGATAGGCTGGGAAAACTAAGAGGACACAGGTGGAAACAGTGACAACTCAAGAAACACAATACTACAAAATCACAGTAAAACAAAGTAAGTAAACACTAACAAAAACTATGAACAAGGAACACTAGAAAATAAAATATGAATACAGAAAGGGCATGGATCGTGACATACAGAGGGAAGACGGAAGATAGGTAAAGAGAGAGATACGTAGACATTAATGTGCATACTGTATATGCCTGCGGGTATCTGGACTTCAGCAGCAGCTATCTGGACTTAATGACCCCCCCCCCCCCCGACACACACACACACACACACACACACACACACACACACACACACACACACACACACACACACACTGTTGATGCCATCTTCAGCCTTCAGCTGCATTTCCGGTCTCACATTTAAGCAGCCTATATCTGGTACATAAAAATCACACCCACTGCACTGAGGATTGAAAGCGCATAATGTATAATGGTTTCAAATCACACAGAAGAACATTGCATCGTGCATGCATGCTGTAGGGCTTCTGAAAGGTGAAAATGGGCCCTATATGTGGCACGACAGGAGACAGAAGGCTAACGGCACATTCAGTTCCGCTTCCCATCACTCTTGTAATCATGTGAGAAACAGCTCGGCATTCTTAAACACAGAGAGCCTCAGCTCTGCTCCTGAGCACGTACAATCTCAATGCATATTTCAGTAGCAACAGAACTGTAGGTAAACTCAGGTTTATGTGGTGAATATTTGATCTGCTCCCCGACAGGCAGGCAGTTTGTGTGTGTGTGTGTGTGTGTGTGTGTGTGTGTGTGTGTGTGTGTGTGTGTGTGTGTGTGTGTGTGTGTGTGTGTGTGTGTGTGTGTGTGTGTGTGTGTGTGTGCAAGCTAGGCTATATATAAGGCGGGAGGGGCATGCAAGATGGATCAAAACTGAAAGCTATTTGAGGTAAGCTCGCTATGTGCTGTATTTGTGTGTGAAGTGAGCTGAGCCAAGCTAACCTGAGATGGGACATTCATATCGCTGCAGTCAGGTGGGAACCTTGTACTGCACCTTGTTACTTTTTCAGAAATAGATAGAAAACTATAGAAAATATAGTGCCAATATAGTTATAATTCAAATCATAAGCTCTTGTTAATACTTTTCATTGATGCTTACAGACAGACTTGACTTCTTTTTTGAGACATCATTTGATAGGCACATAAGCATAGAGTAGGGGAATTACAATTTACAATTTAGGCATTTAGCAGACGTTTAATCCATTAAACAGGCATTTAATCCAGAGCGACTGACATGCAACAAATGGCCGGTCCATTTGTTGCATGTCAGTCGCTCTGGATTAAATGCCTGTTTAATGGACCAGAATTAGTCTTGCGGCCTCTCACAATTTTCAAATGCTTCCGTCATACAGTCTGGCGAACGGAAGCTCTGATTATCACCAAGGGATGATAAAGCGTAAGTGAAGCCTCCTCCCCACTTCCGTTTCGTCTTCAGTCGCGCAAATTTATAAATCAAAAATATAAATCAAAATCATCTAAGCATACTGTATATAGCTTGCTGCTGAGCAAAAAATGGAAATAAAATTTGAAGATATTTATAAAAACAAATATTATAAAATATATTTTCGTGAACAGAAATGCCAGATTCCTTGCTCGGATTTCGTGAGGTGTAGTTCCAGACTCTATTAAATAGGGCGGGCATTCATTAATAAAATGTTTAGGCCCTAAAATGATGATGCCCTTGATCGCAGGGAATTGTTTTGGGTTATAATTCTGATTCTGGCTTGGTGGTTTCGGCCTGATGACTACAAATCAGTGACTCATGACAGTTATCATCCGCTCCCAACCGGATCCGAAACCCGAAAAATGGTATGCGTCCCAGGGACTCAGAGAGGTGTGCTGGCTCTGACGGTCTGACCCTTCTGTTAGGGACTCAGAGAGGTGTGCTGGCTGACTCCTCCACAGCTGACATAACAGTCCATGTATTTTTCATAGCCAACATCTGCTTGGGTTGCTACACTGTCACCATGATTTACATCAGATCCCCATAATTATGTAAAACCAACACATGGATGGTGACGAGAGGAATGTCAAAGTTGGGGATGTGTATCGTTATATCCCAACAAAAAGAGAAAGAAAGAAAGAAAGAAAGAAAGAAAGAAAGAAAGAAAGAAAGAAAGAAAGAAAGAAAGAAAGAAAGAAAGAAAGAAAGAAAGAAAGAAAGAAAGAAAGAAAGAAAGAATGGGGGGAAAAAAGTGTTGTGTGTAAAAAATACAATGTACTATCAGTATGTGGTGCTTTTTTTGATTGATTGATAATTTTATCAGACAATAAGATGCAAAAAAGTACAGGGTACAGTAACGCACATTTGACCAATAGGACATCACCGGGGCCCATGCATGCATTCACAACATCAACAATAACAACAATTTAAATATCTCAACAAGACATTAAATCTATGTACGGATCGGAATAGAAATTAATTGGAGAGGGGGGGAATAGAGTTATGGCTTCTGTTGATCAGATGACAGTGACAGGTGCATTTTCAGTCCTTTCTTAAAGGAAACCAGTGATTTGTTAGTTTTGAGGGAAGGGGGCAAGGCATTCCACACCTGAGTGGCAGTGTTGTGGAAAGTGAATTTACCCATATTTGTTCTAAAGATTGGTGGCACCAGATCATTATTCTGATTGGTTCAGATTGGTGGCACCAGATCATTATTCACGCTCCCTCTAGTGTTGTGGCTGAGGGAGTTGCTCACCTTTTTTAGGTAATCAGTTAAGTAAATGGACACTGATGGCATGGAGGGCAGATCTGCATTTACAATTTTGAAAGTCAGTCCCATTTTCAATTGCTTGACTCTGTCTTCTACGTGGAGCCAACCTGTGTTATATCAAAATGTGTTACAAACAGGTGGGTCATGGGCCCTAGGCCTAGAAGAAGTCGGATTAGTTTGTTCCGGATTAGTTTGTTCCTGCCTGAGGCAGGAGGTATCCTCACAGACACCCAAAGTAGGGCATATAGACCACAGCCACACTGGTAAACAACTGTCTCCCAAATACGCATGAAAAATGACCTCTTCTGTCTATCTCGCCCCAAATGTGGATTCCTCGCTATTGGCTACAGCAATTATTGGGCCAGTGGTGAATGCAAAGGAATGATTGTTTCTCAGAATATGAAATTCCTTTTTGTATCAAGATGCTAAAAACCACAGACGCAATCATTTCTTGTTGCCGCATGAAAACGCCATTTTCTTCTCTGCCATGTCATTATGAAAACAAATGCATTCATTTATCCAGCAGGAATGCAGCTGATGCTGAAAAATGATCCTGAAAAATGACTAACTGACAAGGATCAGTCAATTCCATTTCTGCCTCTGTGTGTGCCTGCGTGCATGTGTTTCCGTGTGCACGCACGTACGTACGCGTGGGGGGAGTGGATGCATGGACGGATGGCCAGAAGCAATAGCACTTTAATGTATTCCATTAAAAGTTTGCATCCAGTATGTTACTTGGTTCACAAGAAATTTCCCAAGCGCTCCCCAAGGTTGCGTTTATTTGTGTTATTAGCATCTGAGTGAGGAGCGCTTGCTTCTACTCTGGCTAGAGATGTGAGCCTTTAGACCGTCAAGTTTGAGCTTTAATAGATCTTTTGACTCATTTAAAATGAAAAAATAATAAAATAAACACTAAGCCAGACTGTTGTGGAACCATATGTGGTGCTCAGTGCCTCAAAGGAACCCTATCCTTGACAAAAAAGTATTATAATACCTTCTCCCAGCCATGAGTGCAGGTAGACAAATGTACAGTAAACGCCACAACGTCAAACTGACACACAGTACACTGATCGACAAAACAGCTTTTCTGCTTGCATCTTGCATCTGTGGCTAAGGAGGATGCTGGCAGGCAGCATACCCGCAGGTGGAGGTACAACCGTACAAGTGTGTGTGGGCTACAGCTAGGTGCGTGTAAGCTGGCCTTAAATAAAATATTAACCTGCAAGTCCCTAGTGTGTTATGAGTTGGCCATGTAGACAGCCAGGCAGTCATGGAGACAGGCATGCACGGAGGCAGGCGGGCGGGTGTGTGGGGAGCAGGGGAGGCACTCAGAGGTGGCATTTCATCCGGCTGAAGTCAACCAGGGTGACAGACGAAGCTGGAGTGCCTGTGCCCGCCCGTGCTCGCCAAGGCCTCACGCCACACTGGCGTCATCGGACCTGACAGGAGCAGGTCCACAGGAAGAAGATAGGAAGCTGAGGACCTGTCTGTCTTTCTCCTATACCTCCACTGAGGCTCAGGTGTTCACACCTTGTCAACAGGAAGCTGAGGACCTGTCTGTCTTTCTCCTATACCTCCACTGAGGACCTGTCTGTCTTTCTCCTATACCTCCACTGAGGACCTGTCTGTCTTTCTCCTATACCTCCACTGAGGCTCAGGTGTTCACACCTTGTCAACACACATTCTCAGGTTATCCGGGACGCACGCACGCGCACACACACACACACACACACACACACACACACACACACACACACACACACACACACACACACACACACACACACAAATTACAGTACTTTTACGGATAGTAAAAGTACTGTTTACATTTACGACAGTCATTCATATTTCATACAGTCTGACAGTTAATTCTTCATTTGACTTAATATACAAGTCTATGGGAATTAAAAATGGTGGAACGTAAATTACGTCAGACTTCGGTGCTCTGTGTTAATACAATATTGGTTGGTGGTGGTCTCCCTGCTCTTCTATTAAGAAATGCGTCTGTGTTCGCATACTGTAGGACCACAACTGGATGACAATTAGCACAATTAGGTCCCAGCATTCTGAACAGCATTCTGTCTTAACTCAGCAGTTTGTTTTCAGCAGAATTCTTTCCTCGTGCTGGATACCCTGCAGGTTAAAACCCTGGTTAACCTTAAGGTCTGTGTATGTCCACTATCCACAACGCTCAATGACTATGTCTCTCCAAGCAAAATAAATATATTTACAGCAGCATGAAGTGAAATGAACAATGTTTTCAGGTTCTTCAATTTGGAGCATCTAAAGTGAGTTGCGAGCCCCCTCCTTTCATTTTATGATTTTGCTGCTTTTGCAGTGTGGCTCAGTGTCAAAGACGGAGGATGTGCGTTATTTCTTGTCTTTGAATGTGTCTCTCCAGCCCTCTGCGTAGCAAAGTGATATTGATTGTTGTCGAGGTTCTCTATTACCTTAGAGAGAACTCACGTATAGGTGAGTTAATAAGGGGTGAGGATCTGTCAAAATAATTTTAATCCTAGTATTTCGCAGATAGTTTATTAGTTTCTTTCTTCCATGCACTACTGCACGTCAGTCAGTCAGTCCGTCCATCACATGGCCCTCGTGACACGCTCCATATGGCCGTCTCCATATGAAGATCATATACTGACCTCATCAAACCCTGGGTAGCCATACATGGAGAAGGCTGGATCATCATCTAGATCTGCATATATGGAGCCGGCATATATTGACCTCAAACCCTTAGATCTCCATATATGGAGCTGACCTGTTCTGACATTCCATATGTTGATCCTGTCCACACCTGTCCATCCTCTTCGATGTCTCCCTTTTGACTGATACCTGGCCATTCAAACTCTAGACTTGCTGCCCCAAAGTTATAAGTGCAGCCGGACCCGGCAGCCGGCGAAAACTAGAGTTCTCAACAGACCCGCTTCTCAGGGTGTCTTACTAGTTATACGCTGGTTAATATAAGGCGATATGACGTCACGCTTCCAAGCTGGACCTTGTTTCCTTGTCAACATTAATGATCAGCACTCGTCTCCCGAACGTTTAACAATTTTCAGTTTGAGGCGCCCAGGGCGCTCCGACAAAGAAAGCTGGACGCTGAGAGTGCTGAAACATGATGCTCATCGCTACAGCTCCAGCATGTCTACCATAGAAGAAATGCATGGCAGCATGGTGCTGACAGCTAAAAACTAAAATGTTCCATGGTCACAATCACAGCCCCTTAAGCTGCTATAACAGCAGTGGGACAAAGATGGCCTCTGTCACAAAATACAATGCTTATTGTAAAAACTATTTTAAAGTATATTATGGTTAAAAATAGGTTTTGTAAATGAGAACATTTATTTCTTAAACTTTGCTCTACTACAGGGTCAGGTGAACAATTCAATTCAAACAGTGCGGCTATAAAATGTCCTGTAGAAGACATTATTCCAAGCAGTGGTAAACAACTGGTTGATCACGATCGACACATCAATCTTTAAAAGCCGCCACAGTCTATGCCAAGATTTGTGAATTGAGTCTTAATAGCTTAATAATATCAATACTGCAATATTGAAATACATTGAAATACATACTGTTACAAGTAACATTTATTTGAGTAAGCGGTTAGGGTCCATTACTTCATAGACTAATGGAGCTAATGGGCTGGAAATTCCAGAAGAGCTCTGGAGCGCAAACATCTCTGTAATCAACTCATCATTCTGCGTGAGACAAAATCTGATACAATTTAAAATATTCCACAGACTGCACTATTCCCCTGAAAAATTGGAAAAACGTACCCATGCTGCATGCTGTGAATTAAATGAACACTGAGTTTTGTTTTTTACTCTGAATAAGACCTAAGAGGTAAAAAGCGATGCAGGTGCATACCCGCCAAAATACCCGCCTCCATCTTAGTTCAATACAGGAAAATGAAAAGAATACTTTAATTATACAATGAACAAGAAAACAAGTAAATAAAATACACACAGAAAACTGAGCTGTAACCATTGACTTACAGTAAACTAGGTGGTGGGATGGGATCATAGCTTGGCCACTTTCACCTCTCTCCCAGAACAGTAGTACAACCACACATTACTGCACGCACGCACGCACGCACGCACGCACACACGCACGAGGAAGACCTCTGCGTTTTTCAACTCGGAGAGGTAGCGGTGCTTTGTTAGCCTAAAAATTTGCACGAGGAAATTGCACCCATGGGAGAGCAACGCAGGCGTATACACTATGGGGGGGAGACAGAGGCAGGGCAGGATTTATTTATAAGCACTCTTTGAGTGGATGCTAAGTCATCAGAGAGACCTTGTAGCACGGCGGAGCAGAATAGTACCCTAAATGGTGTCGGGAGTGAGGGAACAAATGCTTCTCTTTCTCCCCTCTCACTCTCTCTCTCTCTCTCTCCTACATTTAGGGCCCCATGGCAGGTTTGCAACAATTTGGTCTGTTTTTAAACTCTCTCCAAATATCCGCTGTTAGCTTGGTTCCTCTGTCTGGCTGTGAAATCACACTGGAGGGACAAAATTGGGCGGAGAGATAAAGATGATGATGGCAGTAGTGAGAGCATTTGTGTCCCTGTGGTTGACGTGTGTATTTCTGTACACACACCGGCTCTCATTATCCTGGTAGGATGTGACTCTCAAGCCCTATTTTGAGGCCCATTATAGGGAAGGATAAGGATACAAAGCTGTAGAAATAGACTTTGTAGAGCAGAGCCGTATTGGAGTAGAATAGGTTCAACATTCATCTCTGGAATATAGCTCAAATTGCCAATGTTATTAGCACTTGGGTTATATAAAATCCATTGTTCTTTTTTAATTCCGGCAATAAAGTTAATCATGTGTGTGTTTGTTACATTAACCATGGTATCCCTATTTTGGACATTTCGAAAATGTTCCAAAACATTCCAATAATAATTGAAAAAGAAAACGTTATTTTTCATAATGAGTGAAAATAGAAGATTTACAAGCCTAAAATGCCTCACGATGCGACATGTAGTGAGTTTGTAGACTCTTGTAGATAGCTTGTATTTTGGCTGTTATATGGCATACAAGTGCATGGTTAATGATGGCATATACAGTACACGTATGCACTGTATGCATACTTTTTGGAGTATGTGGGTACTGTGCGCCCGCACAATATCCCAGAATGCCAGAGTGTTGTGGGGCGACTGCCCATCTGCCCGCTGCTCTCTTTAATGAGATTATCAGGAGAGGAGTGTCAGTAAGTAGGAGCTAAAATGAAAGCCGTTATGGGGCATTATCAGAGAGCGGCACCCCCTCATCCATCTGCTGTATGGCCACCCACACAGCCACTAGCCCCCTGACTAAGGCCACGATTAGCACATAGAAGTGCTGCTTAATTCAAACACCTCTAGAGAACATGTGGAGCTTTTGCTGCTGCGGTGATGCGCTGCAGCATTTGAGCACACATTCGAGGCTGGCGTTGGATTCTACTCCAGGCACTGAAACCTTGCATGCACTTCAGTCTTTTTTTTTTGGAACAGCTCCAAATTGTATTTGACCCGGGGCGTGCATAATCCTGTGCCAGCCCAGTCATACCCGATTTACCTCTTTGAACTTCTGTGTTATGTCTGTGAAAATATGTAGTAAACATAACATTCTTGCATGTGTAAATTTGCACTAGTAACATCTCTTCCACACCACAGGCTGCAGACAGACTGTAGTCTGTGTGATGCATCTGCGGTGCATGGACAAAATGATGCAGTATGCACAATGCCATCATGCAGAGACACAGGCCATCCAGGTAATTGTGGGCTATAGCACACTCTCTCCGAAAGTGTTAAAAGGAAACTTAGCTGATTTTCATCATAAATCCTGCTGTTCTCATAATGTGGTAAAGTAGTGTGGCATTCTTTTTTTTTAATAATAACATTATCGGATGTATGGAGATGCGTTTCACATCATATCCTGGCCCCAACATTTCACAGAGAAATTACGGTATTTTTTGCCACACTATATTATTGATATCCTCACAAATTATTTAAGTTGAAAATTGCCAACGTTTCCCTTAAAATCAACACGGAGGATTTTACCGACTACAATATAAAATATAAATGGCTTGTCAGGGCGGCGGTGGCTCAGGGGTAGAGTGCCTGGATGGTAACCGTAAGGTTGCCAGTTCGAACCCGGGCTCCCCCAGAGTTACTGTCGAAGTGTCCTTGAGCAAGACACTGAACCCCTAATTGCTCCCGATGTGCTAGTTGGTGCCTTGCATGGTTTCCGCTGTCATCGGTGTATGAATGTGTGTGTGAATGGGTGAGTGTAATGCACAATCTCTGTAAAGCGGCTTGGATAAAGGCGCGATATAAATACACCATTTACCATTTGTCATACCTGTGATCTTGTCGCGAACCAGCTTGCAGGACTCAATCTCGCCGATGCTGCCGAACAGGCTGCGGAACTCCTCCTGGGTCATGTTCTGGGGCAGGTAGTTGACGATGAGGTTAGTCTTGCTGTCGTCCGTGACGCCGGTCTGCATGGGCGAAGGGCAGCCGCGGCTGTTGGAGGTCGGCCCATTGGCTGTCGTGCCCCCGCCGCTGGGGCCATTCGTCACCGGGGCCTCCATGTTACTGATGATCTGGGAGGAGGAGGAGAGATGGGGGATGGCGAGGGGACAACGGAGGAGGGAGCGTTTATGGGAAAGGGCTACTTTGTTTGGGAATACAGCATATTGTATGAAAACGTATTACCTTTCAAAAAAAAATAATAATAGCAGCACAACTCACAGCTCACAAGGCGTTGTGGTGCAACACGTTGTGAGCTTGTAAAATCTGATATTTCTAATAATATATATTTTCACCAATAATGCTCTATTTTTATTCTTATCATAGATCAAAGGCATTTTTGGAGAGGACCGTCTACAGTATACTGCGTGTGTGTGTGTGTGTGTGTGTGTGTGTGTGTGTGTGTGTGTGTGTGTGTGTGTGTGTGTGTGTGTGTGTGTGTGCGTGCGTGCGTGCGTGCGTGCGTGCGTGCGTGCGTGCGTGCGTGCGTGCGTGCGTTCAGTAATGTGTGGTGGTACTACTGTTCTGGGAGAGAGGTGAAAGTGGCCAAGCTATGATCCCACCATCTAGTTTACTATAAGTCAATGGTTACAGTTCAGTTTTCTGTGTGTATTTTATATTTACTTGTTTTCTTGTTCATTGTATAATTAAAGTATTCTTTTCATTTTCCTTTATTGAACTTTAATAAAACATTTGTATACCAAAAGTTATTTATAGGTTTTGTTTCAGATTTCAGATTTGATTAACTTAAGTTAAATGTTCTCAAATAGAAACTTAAATCTTCACATTGATTTTAAGATTTAAGATTATCCCCCTTTTATTGATTCCTTTATTTTAGTTTTTACAAAATATCGGTCAAAAATGTGGCACTATAATCAGTGATCTAGGACCACGGTTCTCAAAGTGGATCCCCTGGGGGTCTGCAACACATACTCTAGCCAGGGGGTCCCGGGCTAGTGAATTATGGTACGTATGTGTGATAGTGAGCTTACCATAATTGCAGTAATCTTTATTCTTTAATCATATTGCATTATTCAAGGGCTTTTGGATAGAAATGAAACAGACTCCAGTCATTGGAGCACTGCAGAGGCTGCGTGCATGTGACAGCTGATGGTCGTTGACACTCGTTAATGCATCAATAAAGGCAATTATGTTTCTGCACTGTAAAATAGGTCTACATCTGTGACAGGTGCCAGCTGAAAGTGCCTCAACTCGCCAGAATTAAATGGTCTAAATGGTCAAAATAAAACCGTTTTTTTTTTATGTGATTTTCTTTTTTTTTCATATTAAGACAGTTTGAATGTTGAAGAAGGTTTTTATTCCAACAGATTGTTCATTTGGGCAAATTAAACGTATACATTTATATGTCAAAGTAGGCTTGTTTTTTAACAATGTTTTGGGGCCGGAGAAGCGCAGTTCTGAGATTTGCATGTTGTTTTCGATTGGTCCTGAGATCTCTTTGTTCTGAGGTTTCACGCTCTGGTTACCGCCCATTAGCGTGCTTGTGTGTTTATAAACACAGAATTATTCTACATGGCTATAGTATGGAGGAGCTTTTGGGTTATACTTTACAGGAAAATAAACAAAACCACGTAGCTACACGCTCAAATACGCTTCCCAGCCTGGAGAATAGACTTCCACCATCACACAACAACAGGCTAAAAGCTAGCTAGCCTAGTTAGCTAGCTGTCTGTGTGTCGTGTGTTAACAGAGGGACATTGACTTAACTGCTGAGATGTTGTCATAAGCATCTAAACACATGTTTTCACTCCTAAAATGTATAAAACTAATGATACATGTGAAACGTTGCCCGTTAGTGCTATATTGCTTCATCCATGGAAGAGTGTTGCTGCTTATTCTTGTTCTTTTCCTCCAGCCGCAAAGAGCCAAAATAACTCGTCTTTTCTTTAAATCATAACTCTCTCATTTTTTGCTCATTTAAAAAAATTCAAAATACTATATAAACTACGAAATTCGGGCTTTCATTTTGTATATAGATCGTTTGTGTAGGCCGTCTCTACGAAACGGTATCAAGTGAAAAGGAAATGTCGTTTTGTGTAAAAGATCGTCAAATATATGGCCGTTAGTAGTGTTAATTCAACATCCGGTGAGGGGAAGATACGGATTGTGTATGGAAATCAGCGCATACAGTGGGTGGGCTTTAGACCGGATGTAAGCCACATCCACTAAATGTACACTAAATATAAATCGTAGACCTGCATAAAATGGTGTAGCCTACTGCAGCTATTTACAACCAGGTAGTGTATAAGTGAAATTGAACACTTAAATTAGTATTTAATACTTGAATACTTATACTTAGTATTTAATACTTAGTACTTTCAAAAGGGTTTATTGGGGCACCTTACAAATTGCATTGTTTGTTTAAACAAGTCAGTGTTTCTATATTGCACTGTTGACAGCTAAAACGTTCTAAGGTGGTCATTGTGGGTGGAGTTAAGTACCTATTGTCCCTCCCATTGTCACACCCACTTCTATCCAGCTCTAAGGTGTTAAAAATGTTGTGAATATTGAAAGGGACTTTTCTCAGCTTTGGGTGAAAGGCCTCAATCATTTTAAAATGGTTATATCTCCTTCAATTATTGTCCAATTTCATTGAATGATACATCATATGAAAGCTTACATTCTGTACTTTAATAATCTGTAATAATATGTAATCTGTAAAAATCGAGTTGAGGCACTTTTTGCTGGCACCTGTCACTAAAATGCTACCTTAGAACAGAATTTCTGTTCTAAGGTAGCATCTTAAAAGATGTGATGTGATTGAAAAGTTGAAATACAAATAGTTCCAATGGCATATAAATGTAAGTCTGTAAGTATATGTGACCATTTCTGACCAAGGCTAAGTAATTGAATTTGTTTTAAGTTTCGTTTTTTCATGTCATGTGAAAGCAGAGAATCATAGCTTCAAATTTACATTTTGGTTGTTCAGTTTGACCCACCAGTTTTGGAGATATGGCTTATAGAGTAGTAATGTCTTGCAGAAAACAGCGAGTTGAGAAAACAGGCTTGAAAGGTTCACTTCTGTGGACTCTAACATTACACCTAGCTACATGTTTAAGCATTTATTTCATATTTACATTGATTTCAGCTCTGACATTTATTTCAGACATGCTCTAGTACGTATGTGAAGAGTCTGCCTGTGCTATTAACTCATTTTGGATAAAAATGTATCCCTTCCAAGGGGTGCCTTACAAAATATGTTTGAGAACCCCTGATCTAAGACCCAAAAATCAGGCATCAGCCGGGCTCTAACAAACCTCATATATCAGCTACACTGACTCCACTGAGTCTACCAGCACACCACTGCTCTCATTTTCATACCGGACTAAATTACAAGAACAATATTTCTCTCAGGACAATACAATGTTGAAAAGTAAATACACACCGTACACACTAGTCACAATTCTAAACACCCATAAATACCACAAAAAGATACACAGAGAAGATAAACAGCTAAATATTCATGCACACATTGAGATGCAGTCCTCTTCTGCTTTGATACTGTCGGTGCAGACACTTCTGGGAGGTAGCAACCACATCTAACTGACTGACCAGACAGACAGAGAGACAGACAGACAGACAGACAGACAGACGGACAGACTTCAGTAGGAGAATGACATGGGGCAGGCTGAAGAGAGTTCTACTACATTTTTAAATAAATCCCCATTTCCCTTCAATGGTTACTGGTACATGTACATTGTTTTCATCCACTTGCATATGTTTGATCAAATTATCGGGTTTTGTTTCAGGCTGTCGTTCTAGTTAGATTAGAAAGCAGAGCATTAAGAGCTTTAAGCAAGGGTGCTGCGTGTTTGTGTGTTTCTCTGATTCTGGCTGGGGGTTATATTCTGTTTAATATCAGTGGGCCCCAGATGGAAAGAGCAGACACGTCTAAATCTAATCACAACAGGGGTATAAGATGGAGTGGCGTTTGAAACATATAAGAACATAGAGACATTGCTACAATGGTACAGGAAGACATTTGTCCTACTGTTTATGCTGCCTGACCAAAAGGTATCCCTGTTGCCCCATAATTCAGTGGAATATACATAGCATGACAAGCATGTAGTACTGAAAAGTATTTATAGTCTGTCACGTTTCCCTAACTATATAATGTGTCCCTAACTCTGTTGTTTATCTTGCATTCCATGTGATGCATTTAGTACTGTACTCTGAGTAATACGTTATGATGTAAGTTGTTGTTACTGTATGCGTCTGCCTATCAACACCGCCAACATAAGTTGCATAGGCCTACTGTACAGAGGGCCCTATCTTGAGCCACCCCTTACCCCTTATCCCTAAACTTATTTGCTTATTTATTTTTTACTATTTTGAAAAAAAAATAAGAATTAAACTGTTCAACTAGCCGATCTACATCGACACGTTGTGAGCTTGTATATCGGCTATTTGAACTATTTTAAAAGGTTTTTAAAAATAGTAAAACATGGTAAATAAGTTTAGGGTTAAGGGGAAGGGGTGGCACAAGATATAGCCCATAATATACTACTTGCTGTGCCTGTATACAGTATGCCTGTGTTGAACAAAACAACGTGTGTTTTAATTCACAAACTAGAAACCCTGACGTATGAAAGAAAAATATGATCCTTTTTTAAGAGTTCCGAATCTTGCCTAAAATCAAACGCAGTAGTTAACGTGAATTGATTCTGACTAAATCAAATGATCACTCTCTTTCCCCCTGTTTTAACAGTCAGTCGACTTTTTTTCTTTTCTTCTACCTATTTATTTTATTTATCTAAATACACGTACAGAGCCAGAATGTAGAAGAATGTAGTTTGAGCTAAAATAACTACCAAAAACTACTATTTATGTATTATCAAAAGGTTGGGCTTTTTCTTTTTTTTTTAAAGCTAAGAAACCTTTTGGGTTGTACAATTTGTGGCAAAAGCTTGTAAATATCCAAGACCACATAAGAAAACCCTTAACTTTTTGTGGTAAATGTGATCCAACTTTCTTTCTTCTCCTACCTTGTTCTCATCCACCCCTCTCTTCTTCCCTTTCTTTGTTTTCTTGAACTACTACACCATTTCAGCCACTACATATCTAAAATACATTTAATCATTATTTTTGTTTAAATTATTTGAGGATAAGCCCCTTGATATGCAGCAACTTTTCTGTTATTTTTTTCCATTGTATTCTCGTCCTCTACCCCATTGTGGCTGGACAAAGTCCACACATTTCCAGGAGAGAGTACAAGCCACATGTCCACCTTGTGTCTGCTTCATTCCTCGCAAATTGTTCTTTTGACAGTATCCTTCTTCACTCACTCAACACTATCAGAGAGAGAGAGAGACACAGAGAGAGAGCGAGAGAGAGAGAATATAAAGCATCTAGCCATAGCAGAGCTGATTGGAGAGAGGGCCTTATTAAATCTGTTTACGTTTCCTGCTGCGCTCCATTCTGTCAGAGAGACTTTCAACTCTGTGGGACGTATTCTGAGGAGTTTTCACACCAAAATGGCCACCGCTAATTAACAGGGACCTGCCGAGTCCCGACGGCCAATTATATTCCTCTCCTTGTCCCTGCCCACCAGCGCAAGCGCAGCTCAGCGGCCCACTTGGCTTTGGTGGTGGTCTCTCTGGCTCTCCCTACCCTCCTACTGAGGAACCCGGCGATATGGACGTTTCTCACTGCATGTCCCCTGATTAGGCACAACACAACATATCGCTGCTTAGCTGTAGGGAACATGAGTCACCCTCAAGACACAAGCTATTTACTCACAAAACATAAAACTGACTGACTAGTGGACAGAACTAACCAGCATTGAGGCAATCATTGGCAATCCTTTGTGAGCAGCAAGCTGAATTGTGAGACATTGCTAGCTAGCCTCAAGAGCAAAATGGTACAGAACGCAAGCTAACCAATGGTCGTTCTTAAACCCAGCATGTTGAGAATGATGACTTGGAATGTCCTTAACTGTAACAGAGGTAAAGTTTATAAGAGGAATCTACCTCCCTCTGTGCTTATCAATAGTAGCTTAAATGCTCATGCAGTGCAAGAGAGAGAGAGAGAGAGAGATAATAAAGAAAAACCTCAAAGGGCCATGCGCCTTGGGCTTAGCACCTTCCTGAGCATTATTGATTTGTAACAGTTTTCTTATATATTCATATTATATTCTCTGTTTTTTCCCCCCTGCTAGGGCTAGGGTTTGCTTTCTTCTTGCGTTTTACTTGCTTCAAAGTTCACTATTTATTTACCATCTGAATGGAACAGGAGAATACCTGCTTTCTCTGCACAAACTCTGCACAATTCACAATTCTCTCTCCTCTCTACACTCATTCCATCAACATCACCCCATCCATGCTCCAGCTGTCTCAGTCAGCAGCATCACCTCCACATATACGTACAGTATAGATATAGGCTGTGTGTGTGTGTGTGTGTGTGTGTGTGTGTGTGTGTGTGTGTGTGTGTGTGTGTGTGTGTGTGTGTGTGTGTGTGTGTGTGTGTGTGTGTGTGTGTGCGTGCTGTGTACGTGTGTGCGTGCGTGCAGTATCAGATCATATTACTTCATGGTGTGTAGAATGGCTGGAGCCATCCATTTGGCATGCAGCGGTCTCCTTACCATCTTTGGCTGTGTCAGCAGTCCCTTCTCTGCCCAGCCCTGGAGCTGTGGGAGCTCTGCCTGACGCCACTGTGTCTCTGTCGACCCCTATGGAGCGGAGCACAGGGAGGGGGGGGGGAGGGACGCAGGGCCCATTGGTCAACATCACACACTCACTTTACAGAGGGGTATTTAAGGGGAGGGGTGGGGGTGGGGGGGGGGGGGGGGGTGGGGCGGGGCTGGGGTCAGGATCGAGGGAGGTGGTTCATTACAGAAACCCCGCCGACTTTGCATTGCGAGCAGCGACTAACCGCAAATCAAGCAACAGAAGCAACAGGGGGAAGTGGAGCCTCCAGTGGAGTCCACTTCCTTCTGGCGTGTTGGATTTACGGCTCCTGCAAATGGCCAATTAACCACTTGTGCCCTATTTTACACTTTGTGCCCTATTTTACACTTTGTGTATGTATGTATTTTAAAGGATGCCAGTGGTTAAAGAAAACCTTGAAGCGCCTTCTGCTTTCCTCAGCTGTCATGTCACAACTCAAAATACAAAGTGGCCTGAGCTTTGATACAGTAGACACCTTGGTCTCACTAAAACAAAGATAGGTGGCTTTTTTATTTTTGTTGTAACTTTTCCATAGATTCTTTGTTATTGTCGTCTTAAAAACAACGAGAAGAAAAATAGGATTAGTCAAACTGATGGTCAATAATATTGTATACAATGGTCAAGATACTGTAAAGGTACTGTCTATTTCTTCTCTGTACGTTCCTAATAATATTATATACAGTAGGCTACTAGTAGCCTCACCGAGAGCTGCACTATAACTCTATAACACTATCAGTGCGTGCGTGCGTGCGTGCGTGCGTGCGTGCGTGCGTGCGTGCGTGCGTGCGTGCGTGCGTGCGAGCGAGCGAGTGACTGAGTGTGCATGCGTGCATGTGTCTGCTGTAGCAGGCAGACTTGTGCGGCGACTACAGTGACCTTGGCAGAGTTTATAATGAGGGTTTCCCTCTCATTCTCTGTGGGTAAACAAGCCGCTGGTTGTTGAGACAGAAGCACCACAAATGAGGAGGAAGTCTGTTCTCTGGCTCTCCTGAGCGAGCGAGGGCTCAAACGCCTGTATCTGGCTGCAGCCACTATGAGCAACCAATTTAGCCGGAGTGGAGACCGAGAGGAGGGCTGACCTCTGCTTTCGTTTACTCCTTCACAGAGACAGAGGGAGGCAGTGAGAGATCAGACGGAAAGGAGAGGAGCGCAGGAAGAGAAGAGACGAAGGGTTGAGTAATGGGGAAGAAGATACTTCCAATACTTCAAAGGGAGGGAGAGATGGCAGAAGGAGAACAAAGACGGAGGGAGAGGGAGCGAGACTCTGCATGTTCTGTTGTCAATGTGTCTTGTAAACTTAAGCAAGGATGCATAATGGGGGTCTAAATGAGAGTGAACTGTCAGCTCGAAAAGGAAGAGCAGGATACAGAAGGGCAGAGAGGTTAAGTGAAGAGAGAGGTTTCACAGTGTTGTGTCCTCTGCTGACAGGTTATATACGGTACAGTACTGTGAAAATATAGTAGTGCTATTGTATTTCTTAATTTTTTTTGTTCACCTTTGCCACCTTTGTTTTGGGCTATTCTTTTATTTGTATTTATTTATTTGTTTTAGTCTGCATGAAGGCCAAAGGGTTACTGTATACTGTACAAAATGTATATAAAAAGGCCAAACTGGCTGTATATAATGCACACACATACTGTAGTGTAATGAAAATCCCAATGGCGCCACATTTTTGCCCATAAGAATGCTACATTTTTCCAGATGTATTTTACAAAGCGTTTAATGTGCTTAGACCACCTCAATGTTAAAGTAGGCATAACTGGTGTGAGCCGGATTAGGAGTGGACACTACAGTACCCAGGACAGCTACAGTACACCCAGGGACACCAGGCTTAATGTTGTTAACATATATTTTAGTTAAATTGTTACATTTATCAACCATGAATATCAGACTGACCAGAAGCAGGGGTAAACTATATCGCAACTGGTGATATAAAAAAAAAAAATGGCGCCAGAGGGGTGATATCAAAAGTGCAGAGGCATGGATTTACATCCCCCACGGCCCCCAACAAATTGAAGCCTAAACCAATACGGACAGGGCAACAATGTGAAGCCACCAAATAATGACCATATTCACACAGGAGCCACCCCGATGGGTTGGGGCTTCCCACTCCCTCAGTATGACATAATACCAAAATGGCTGCTCTGCGAATAATAGTCTATTGTGGACCAATATTCTTTTTTACTGCAGAGGGCAGAGGACTATATATAGCCTGCATTATACACCTGGCCACTGTTTTTCATTGACTTTAAAATGTCACTTGAAAATCTAACCCTGAAAAAAAGGAAACGTTAGGCAGAGGTGAAACAACAAAAGCATTTTTCACCCATTCTGCACATCGACTACATACTGTGTCAGTGCAAAAACGCAATGGTGTGCCGCAGCAAGCAGACAGTGCAGTGTTATTGTGGCATGTTCAAAATATGGTGATACAAATGCAAGAAGCAGCAAGCAGATGCATATGGGTTTCCATTTCAAACAGCTAACGAGCAGTGCAAAGGAGCGTTATGTCTGCAAGAGGAAAATTACTTTTTTCACGTGTTTACGAGTCTCTGAATTTCATTCAACGCTTTGTTCAAAACGCAGTGCTCAACCATTCACTAACTGCATAGTACACAGACATATGCACATAAACACTTACCCATACATACATACAGTACATACAGTACATACATACACACTGTACATGCACGCATACTAGCAAGATAATGCACACACAATCGCACACACACACACACACACACACACACACACACACACACACACACACACACACACACACTCATCTTTCTTTATTTCCTCTCTGTCTAGGAGGTTATCACATGAACACACATGTGAGTGTGCTGATAAAATCCCAAATAACACCAGAATATAGACGCAATGCAATTACATTCACAAACCATTGGGATGAAAAACCGCTCATGGATGCATTTTCAATTATTCAGGGAATACATTTCAGTCGGCGCTCAGATGCTGGGGAGACTTATTATATAATCAATATACTCTATAGAACCATTAATATTTGATGCCACAAAGTGCTTCCTGTCTCCTCAGGCTCCCCGCCAGTGGTTTCTGGGTAGTGCAGTCAAATAGGATGTGCGGCGTGTCCTGCCTACAGAGACGTATTGTATACAGTACTTACACTGTACAGTACAGCGCTGTGTTCTAACAGGCTGCCGTGCCACAGACGACAAATTCATGGCTTTAATCTAGGTTTTTACCAATACACTCCACCTTGCGATCAGCCAGAATATCTCTCCCCTCTTTCCCTCTCTCTCTCTCTCTCTCTCTCTCTCTCTCTCTCCACAGCCTTGTAAAGTCAACCTTTACATGGCCAGATTTACATGACTGAGAAGTAATTTAATTTCCTGTCCCTTGCACCTTGCTCGTTTCTTTCCTCCTCCCCACTCCTCTGCCATTGTGACACCATAAAACTACCACCTTTATTACTGGCCTGATGCCACCCTATCCAACCCCAACTCACTCTCCTCTCCTCCCAGCTCCTACAGAGCATAGGAGGTTGACCTGACTTTGGCTGGATGGGTGGAGGCTAGACTGCAGAGGAGGAACTATATGGTGGACACATATTCAATTACGGGGAGTACAAACAGAGTACAGCCAAGTCTATGGACTTTTAGGGCTCTAACATTATGCCATGCCTTACCCACGAGCACTTTTAGGAGCTTATATCCGTAAACAGTATATTGCGGCCACACTGACACTACCCACTATAACTATACATTATGCCTACACCTTTATTTGCGGGAGGAGGTGTGTCTGTAGGCGTGTTGATGCGCTTTCCCAATATTTGCTATCTTGCACACACAGATTTAAAACAACGGAAAGCAACTCCTCAAACCTGCACCCGCAATGTGAATTCCGTTTGATAAAATAATGCTCTCCTGAGTTGGAGCTGCATCGACCCACAATGTTGCAGAACATTCACAGCTCAGGTCTCGTTCTGTCTTAATTCTCCACAAATCTCTGTGATTGTAATTGTACTATAATCAACAGTGTCAATTCCGTGTGTCCATTGTGTATATATAATTGTCTATTCAAAGAAGTTATTTGATTTGTGCCGTTCTTTGTCCATTCGCTCATTCAGTTTCATCCATCCATTGCGCATTTAATGGATTTCAACAATATAAAATTACTCATAATCAGTAACACATAGATGATACTTGTGTCAACCAAATGTGCAGGGTTTTATTTAAAGGTAATTAAAGGCTAGATGGTAAGGATGCAACAGGTGTCATTTCCAATGTTATTTAGCCTCAGTTCAGTGCAAGTCTGTTTAATGAATCCGATTTCCCGAACTTTCCATTTTTCTTGATACCGTTTCGTAGAGAGACAATACAATCCCGATCTATATACCAAATGAAAACTGGAACTTCATAGATTACACAGAACAGAATTTAAAAAAAATCTTAAGAGTGTTCTTGAGTGTTCCATTATGGTTCTGTGCGCGGTGGGGGGAAAAAAGTTGCGCACAACTTGCAGCGTAAGAGGTGCTTCCAATAGCACCGCCCAAGCGCAAGCTTCATTTTCCATCCACCAGCTGTTTAAAAACCAGGAAGTGACTCCTGCTCTTTCACTCACAGAATCTGGCAACCTCTCTGTATCCCACAACGAAAACAAAACACAACTGGTAGCATTTTTTCGCTACTGTGCTTTGGAGTTCATTGATTGGTATAAGAATTGAGAGTTGAGATTGAGAATAATATGGTATTTAGTTCACACTACACCTGTAGTCATCCCGGAAACATGACGAACAGATTCACTCTACAGTGGAGTCTATTACCCCCTCAACACAACATGGATATCGACGGCTCCCAAGGTCGGCAACCAACCGAACATGCTCGGTTCTTCATCAACGGGTTCCGACACGTCAGGAAGGCGATATTGACGGCAAGCGAGTCGTCAGGAGTCTCGTTACAGTTGCTTATTTCAACATCTTAGTAACCTTGTTTTCATCTGTTATTCAAATCTGTCTCTGCCAACTTCAGGATATAGCCAGTAAGATGAAGTGGGTGTGAAAAGGTCAAATTAACTGACAGTAAGGGTGTTCAATGCTGATTTAAATGAACACTGTAATACTGTATGGTCCACAGTGAAATACCCATTTGTAACTGATAGAGTGCAAATGCAAATGCTTTGAATCTCTAGTTCAATTGAAACTCTGGACTATAGACTTTGGTGAAATTAATTTAGACGTGTGTGTGTGTGTGTGTGTGTGTGTGTGTGTGTGTGTGTGTGACACTGTGACCTTGTGTTCTTCTGTATTATGGGTCCACACCCACTGCCACTAAACTCATTCCAAACTCCTTCCAAGTCACACCACAGTGAGAAACTATCAAACCACGGAGACACAAAGAGATTAATACCACTTTACTATCTGAACTCCTGGCCACAGAAGTTCCCTTAATGCTGTCTGCTCTATTGATTTTTATTTTTCTCTCTCTCCTCTCTCTTCCTGCTCCCCTCTCTCTCTCTGTCTCCCTCCCTCGCCCAGTGTCTTCCGGGCTCTGAAACGTCCTGCAGGTCAGACAGATGCTGAGCTGGATCAATCAGGGAAAGTAATCTGGGACACCTCATGCCCGCACACAGCAGAGCAGACACACACCAGCTCACATACACCAACACTACACACATGCATGCGTGCACACACAGTCACACACACACCAACATACAACATGCACGCACGGGTGCATACATATTAACTCGCGCACACGCCTCCTCCCCATGCACTCTGGCCGGCCTGCCTCCACCCTCATCGATCCGCATCTACTTTACCAAATGGATTCTCCCTGCTCCCCTCCTCTCTCTCTCCTCCTCTCTCTCTCCTCCGCTGCCTCCTTCCTCTCTCTCCCCTCCTCTCTCTCTCCTCCCTGCTCGACCTCCTCTCTCTCTCCTCCTCTCTCTCCTTCTCTCTCTCCCCTCCTCTCTCTTTCCTCCGCTGCCTCCTTCCTCTCTCTCTCCTCCCCTCCTCTCTCTCTCCTCTCTCTCCTCCTCTCTCTCTCCTCCGCTGCCTCCTTCCTCTCTCTCCCCTCCTCTCTCTCCCCTCCTCTCTCTCTCCTCCTCTCTCTCCCCTCCTCTCTCTCTCCTTCTCTCTCTCCCCTCCTCTCTCTCCCCTCCTCTCTCTCTCCTCCTCTCTCTCCCCTCCTCTCTCTCTCCTCCTCTCTCTCTCCTCCTCTCTCTCCCCTCCTCTCTCTCCCCTCCTCTCTCTCCCCTCCTCCCTCTCTCCTCCGCCGCCTCCTTCCTCTCTGTGACTCAGAATAATAAATGTTCCAGACGTCTGCGGAAGCAATTTTTCATTTCACTTTGGCTTGACTTTCTTTCTTTTCTTTTTGGCATCTTTCTCTCTCTCTCTCTCTCTCTCTCGTGATGCCAGGATCGATACAGATTTCCCACACACACATCCCAACCCCCGTCTCGGCCCTTTGGGTAATCCACGCACACTTACATGGGGTCAAAGGTCATGAGATGACAGGGTACCGCTGCTGCCTCTAATTGCCAGAGGGGGAGAAAGTCAGACTGGCTCTTTATAGATACCTTCTATTGACTTTCAACAACATTTATACAAGAGAGCGGCAGCCTGGCTCTCACACAGGGAAAACGCATGTGTTCTTTTAAAACGTTTGCAAATGTAACCAGATGGACCAAAATCAATCAATTTGGTTATATTTGTACACTCTCTGGGTTACAAATGGATGAATTAACATGTATTAATATGAGGACAGAGCCATATTGACAATTATACAACAGGTCGTTTCGAGGAAGCAATCTGATTGGTTGAAACAGATTCTAGCCGTTCCTTAAACCAGAGGTTCCTCCCAGAGCGCATCAGACTCGGTGGCTAGGCTAGCTAGTTTCTTGGGACATTTGTGGTCGTAGTGACTATATCTGTCATTAAAAAAATAAGATTTTTCGGCGATTATCTTAGTTTTAAGGGTAACTGTTGTATAATTGCAATATTACACGTGAGGGTGTTCTTTATCGTCATTAATGCACTTCTGCGATACCTTTCGGAATCGCAGGCGTGCATTAATGAAGATAAAGAACACCCTCTCGTGTAATATCGCTAAATTAATATTCCTACGGTACTGTTATGGCTCATTTGAAACTCAAAGAGCAGCATCGCATTTTACGTCACTTTATTCTACAATTATATCGGCAGTCAAAAGACTGAACAGTCTGCATGACAAATACCCCCCCAACCCCCCAAACACAGACACACACACACACACACACACACACACACACACACAAACACACCGCAGTCCCCTTTGCTCAGCCAAACTGTAGGCGGAGAGCTGGAGCCATTTGTCCACTGGCCGAGTTCCAGCTCTGCACCAACGCATGCAGAAAATTGGTGACCATCTTGACTCTGGAGATGACACTTCAATTTGTTCAGCTCCAGTGGCTGGTGCTCCGTGGTCCCTCCCCTGTGGGGGTGTGAGACCAGCTGGACACCTGCCTATAGCTGCTTGGCTCAGGCTTGCAGCACAAGGCCTGCATGGGGGTCTGGGAATTGGAGGCCACTGCCTTGCCTGTCCAAGTCGCCGTCCCTCATTTCTCTCCTTTTCCTCTCAGGTCCATTTCCCAGGCTCCCAGCTCCATTCGTTACCTGACTGCCCTGACTGCCCCCCCCCCCCCCGCCCCCCCCCCCCACACACACACACACACACACACACACACACACACACACACACACAACTCCAATCTCAACCCTGTAGCGCTGCAACTCTAGCCTTCACCCTTGACCTGCATCAAATACCCAATCGACAGCCCCATGCATGCAGCCAGGGCAGGCAGTGCTCGGCTTGCACAGCGCCAGAGCTGGAAGCCACCAGTACCCAGACAGGCACCCAGCTAAGTCAAATCAGTGAGATGACTTGACTGTGTATCACTGCATGTCCTGCTGTAATCCCCTGGGCTTGACAGGCGGCTGCGATCACTGTCATGTTTTAGCGAGGACTTCATGGTGGATTAAAACGTCTAAAGCCTTGGTGGGATTCCCTCTTCAATTAAATGTCATCAAAGTGTTTAAAGGTTTTAGAGAAGTTTATACCTATCCTGGCTATCCATATGTGTGTTGTGTGAGAGAAGAGAGGGGTTTAGAGATGGATGGAGAGAGAAAGTCTGTCTGTGGTACCAGCAGGTGAGAAAGTGGCACTGTTGAGATTCACACGGTGTACAGATGCATGATGGGAAACCGAGTTTTTAGTGTAACACCAATGTCTTTCAATGACTATAATAATAATAATAATAAGTATAGTATAGTATAGTAAAGTATAGTAAATATAAAAAGTATAGTTTCACCACTCAGTTCACACGTGTCTGATTTTTCACCACTACAAACACATTGACAGAAAAGGTCAATTATTGCTAATAATTAAGGTCTAATCTAACTGGTTGACTTCCACAAATGTTTATGTTTGGTTGATTGATTTTGTCTCTGCGTGACTGTAAGTGACATTTCAGCATCATCCTTCAAACTCAACTAGCATTATTACATCAATACATTTCCTCCATAACCCCGGGTGCAGGGTCTGGGATCTGTTTTCTGCATTTCTAGGGGTTGAGTGAGTTTGAAGTAATTTGTAAATGTAATCCATCTGGAACAGACGACTGGGGCTGCACAAACAAACGTAAGAAACGGCAGACAGCAGGAGAGGCAGGCGTGTTCCTTTAGAGTCAGCACCAGGTGTCGTGAGTGAGGACACAGCCTCCACAAGTAGCTGGCAGCTGAGAGCAGCTTTGCACCTGCGCAAGCAACCGCCAATTTGAGCCTGCCTGTTCTATATGCTCTAACACACTCAAACACACTATAACTAGTAGGAATACATATGTGTCCCCTTGTAAATCGGGTCAGAGAGAAGCAATTCAACAAAAGTGTCATCTCACTGTTGCCGACTATAGCTAAAACTAACATCCCTGTTTGCTGCATTCCTGTATAGTTAAAACTAACATTCCTGTTTGCTGCGATCCTACTGTACAGTGTACACCTGAGCAAACAGCCTTGTGGACTGATGTAGAATTCCCGACTAAAACTACCTCCGCTCAAGCAGGTAGGCCTACTAAGAAACACGAAACTCTTCCATTCATCGGCAATCTTCACAACCTTTTCACAGAGTTTTAATTAAAGCTAGGGTGCGGCCTACAGACGAGTAATATAAGCTTTTTGGAACAAGTTCTTAAAGTGGTATACAAACATCCAGCCTGTACGGTATAAGTGAAAAACCTAAAGCACAGCAAAGATTTGTCAGGATAAGGATAGATACCCGAACACGCACACACGCACGCACGCACACACGGCTAGAGGTTGCTGAGCAGAGGCAGAGCTCCTCCTAATCTAATCACTGTTTCCCCATCAGCTAAATCTTACATACAGCCTCGGCACACTGGGTGTGTGTGTGTGTGTGTGTGTGTGTGTGTGTGTGTGTGTGTGTGTGTGTGTGTGTGTGTGTGTGTGTGTGTGTGTGTGTGTGTGTGTGTGTGCGCGTGCGTGCGTGCATGTGTGTGCATGCCTTGCAGCGGAGGCAGAGAGCTAAATCACATAGACACTAAACAACTGCTGTACTTGAGAATTGATTTCACATCCCAAGGTGGTGTGTGTGTGAGTTTGCGTGTATAACCATGTGTGTTGTGTGCATGTGTGCGCGTGTGTGGGGGTCTTGGAGCTAATTTGGTTATTGATTCAGCCCTGAACCGGAGCTCATAATCAAATAGCTGCAAGAGCAAAGGACAGCCGTCCATATTTCTAAATGAGTAAATAGTTTGATGGAAATGCTGAATAACTAGGAACTACAGCAGATGGAAAGAACATTGCTAATTCACTGTTGGGGGACTGCTGAACAACAACAGTACATCTATCTAGACATCTACTAGCCTCATGGCCACACAATTATTATAATGGATACAGCAGCATACATTTGCTCCTCCTTAGTGGCAATATATTTTTCATGCACCAAAGATTATATCAATCACCTACAGTAGGCTACTGTATGTAAGTGTAATGTGAGTAAATGTCAATGCAGCGGTTGCGAATATTTCCCTTTTGATTGTGAGTGTGCTGATATGTGCTGATAACGATATCAAGCATTGTGTACAAAGCTGCAACAAAGTTAGTACCAGTGGACACACAGCAAATGCATTTTATGCTGATTACGCATTATGTTTCCAGTGCAACTTAATGACAGACTGGTGCAATTCTAAATGGCTTCTACTGCGGCAGGAGGAAAGAGGGGAGTAAGACACAAAAGCCTAAATGTATACTCGTGCAGCTAAACAGATAGGCCTGCGGCATACCAACTAAACCGTCGAGTGTGGCGTGCATTCAAACGAGCAGATTAATCCCCCCTACTGCCTTACAGTGCAGAGTAATTGAAAATGCCCGCAGGAGACCATCTATGCTCATATGCCGTAGCATGTGCCAGCGAGGCAACGTACGTATAGAAGGCGCGGGGGCTGATTGCCATAGAAAATTCTGGAACGGCGTTTAAGTTCGACAGCGCGCGGTGGGGTGCCGTGCATCTGAGAGATAGAGTAGATCTGTCTCACTGTCGTTCCCATTTTTTTTTTCTCTCTCTCTCTCTCTCTCCCTTTGTCTTCCCCCCGCTCTTTGCCTACCCGTCTCACTCGCTTCGTGCTCGCTCGCCTCCCCTGATAGCGACTTGACGGGTGCTTTTCGAGCCCGCCACTGACGTTTATCAGTCTTGATAAGCATCTGAAGTCACATTTCCTCCATTTCCATCTAGTTATGCTGCAGGACGGGGAATGTTCCAGTCAATTTGACGGGAATATGCATTTACTGCTGGAATACACATCCCTTATGGGACAACTGCCTTCACTATCAATATTACAATCTCAAACTACTGTCGATAGCTACTGATGGGACTGACTGCTAGCCTACCTCTGTCTCTTGTGAACAACGTTATGCACACGCACGCACGCACACACACACACACACACACACACACGCACACACACACAAAGTGAGTGACAAGAGCAAATAGGCAGGCAGTATGACGGTACTTGCTACTTGCTTGTTTTCTAATAATTTATATGGTATAGCTTTTCCTTTTAGAAGTGGGGAAAGGTTCTAGAATTATGATCTTCTTTTACCAACCAAGGCGCCTACATTTATGAGTCAGTGGTCACAATTGACCTTCTAAATGAACCTCTTGTCTCTACCAACACACAGAGACCCACCCATCCTCCATCTCTACCAACACACAGAGACCCACCCATCCTCCATCTCTACCAACACACAGAGACCCACCCATCCTCCATCTCTACCAACACACAGAGACCCACCCATCCTCCATCTCTACCAACACACAGAGACCCACCCATCCTCCATCTCTACCAACACACAGAGACCCACCCATCCTCCATCTCTTGCTACAGTATATATCACATACTACAGTGGGACCGTTTTCAACGTTGCTGTTGATGTGTTGAAACAGGCCCCACTTGGCCCTGGGAAGACTAAGTGGACAGCTGGTTGTGTATACCCCTAAATATGTCTATTATCCAACCTCAATGGTGCCACTTTGTAGCGTGTTCAGTTGCGTGTTCGATCTATAATTCATCCGGTTACAGAAATATATAAATGTTTAATATGCCGGGAGTCAGTGAGGAAGTCCTTCACCCTGTCAAAACTGTGACCTTGAAACGTCCGTTAAACATCACACAGCCACGGCACTGGGGCCTGTGAAGCTGCCAGAACCAAAAAACAGGCAACACGCACACGCACACACGCACACACACACACACACACACACACACACACACACACACACACATATATGCGCATGCACACACACATATAGCGTAAAGACACACGCAGTGACTGCCTGCCCGCTGATGCTTTCGGCTGCTTTCTGTTCTCTTTTTTTCCGGGTATGCAAAATGCAGATGAGACGACTCAGCCGCTTGTGCACAGTCTCTGGAGAAACTGTCACTCAAATACAAACGTCAGTATGAATACTAAAACACACAGTGTACAGCAAAGGATGAGAGGCAGAGGAAGAGAGGGAAGGAGAGGGGGAAGGAGGGGGGGGGGAGAAGTGGGTAAGAGACAGACAGACAGACAGACAGACAGACAGACAGACAGAGCAGCAAAAGTAGATAAGAACACAAGTGTTCCTCAATCCTTGTGCATCTTTGATGGAACAAAGAGTATATGCACATGAATATCTCTTTCCTCCCACTGTATTTTCCATCGGGATATTTATTCTGAAAATCAGCGAGGCACAACAAGAGCTTGGGTCTGTGTTTGCTAGCGGGTTGAGAAGCTAACAGTCCCCAGCTGACTACAAGTCTGTCTGTGCATGGCAATCTGAGCTGTTGCCAAGGAATTAGGTCTAGTATTTCTGAATCCTACTCCCCTCACCAGATTTCTAGCTTTCTAAAGGGGGGGACAACATTTTAAATAAATGAAGGAAATCACTGTGGAAGCCTATTAAATTTTCAACGTGACCGTTTTGTGAATCTTCATGTGTGTTTAAGGCTCACACAAAAGGAATATTTAAAAACCAAGGCATGTTAATTGGGGCAGAGACTGTTACAGAGCCTTCTTACTCAAACAGGCTTTTGGCTCATTAACCACTTGCATTCAGCTTTTATTTAAAGGAAATTGGAGAAGACATTTAAAACCTACAAAATATTGTATTGTCAGTGCATCCCGCCAAAATATTGAACAGAATACATGTTAAAAGAAAATAAGGCAATGGCATTATACTCACATTGCTTGCTGTTTAATTACTAACAACACATTATGCTTTGTCCGCATTAAACCAATACATAGTCACATCAATGATGTTATCATTTGTGTTATGTGCTAAATGTTCAGTATGTATTTTAATGTCATGTCATCATCACATTAAATAGATTTTATGTTAAACTCAACCAATGATTGCTTAATTAAAATTTTTAGTTTGAAGTTAATTGTGACGTGCAATTGTAGCCTACTGTATATTATATTATATACACTGTGACATACAGTAGACTGTATGGGGGAGACAGCCCCAAGTGGAAGAGATCTTGATGAGGTGCAATAATCGACGAAAATAGTGTTAGTCTTGAGCTCATTTCTCTGGCTTCTATATTATTACCTGCTAATTTAACCAGGAATCCGTACTGAACCTCATTATAGTCTGTGGGCCTAACACAGTAAACATCTAATTATCTAACTGGCAACTGTCTCTGTGTCTCATCTCGAGTCAAGCCAACCATTCATAAGCTACCAAGAGGGCACGCACGCACGCACGCATGCACGCACGCACGCATGCACGCACGCACGCACGCACGCACGCACGCACGCACGCACGCACGCACGCACGCACTATAGCCCATAACAACATGCAAGCAGACACACAGTCGGACACAAACACAACAGCAACAACTTGACATTTCCGCAATATCTGTAGATAATTACTGTGGATGTGCTAGGACTGCACGGCTGGAAATCCAGTGGGCAACCTGACAATGCATGTCAACACAAACATCAGCAACATCAATGTTTGCACCACTGTGATTATACACAAATCACACACCACTAGAGTGCCAAAGGCACTTCACTCATCTGCTGTTTAGATGGCACCCATCCACTAGGACATGCCTTGTACACAATCATATAGGACATATTAGAGTTGTCCTAGAGTTGAGATTTTCCAGCTGGAGCAAAGATACTGAGGCGATGGAACGCTTTGTCCGCATTTCTCCGTTCACGCTGCCTGTCACATTGAATTTGTATGTAATGCTCAAAATGAACCTTTCAATGTTAACGAATTAACCTTAATGTTACTATAATGGAAGAACATCACCATTGAAAAGCAAGGTACGTTTTGGTAAGGCGTACTTGCTTGTTCTGGTAGTTAACCCATTTTGGACTGAGGATGATTCTAAGAACGCCTTCTAAATCCTGACCTAAGTTTTCTGAAAAACTTAAAATATTTATATAGCAGCATATCTTTTTTTTTATACTGTAGGCTACATACTGTACAGAACCCCAAAAGGGGTTCCCGTCCAGAAGGGTTACAACACCAAAAGGGGTTCTGTCACACCAGAAAAACTGTAAAATAAATGGAAAGAGGCATGAATAGAAAACAAATTACTTTCATGGGAGTGCCCATTGTGTATCATTGTAATCATTATTTATTACCACCCTTGAAACTGTCGTACTGTATTACATTGATGAATCTGGTTGGCAGTGGAGATACAGTACAGTAGTTAAAGCATAAATTCCCCTTTCATGCTAATATAAAAGACCTGCCATTTCTGGCCAGTGTCAGCAAAGCAGATTGAAAATGAAATGCCCCTTTTTGCTGTCTGGGGTGTACAGACATACAGTACATACGCCTCAGCCTGTCCCATGCACGCCTTACATTAAGGTCGTATAGGAAAGACGAAATACAAGAATGATTCTGTCCCTCTGTCTGTGTCATCATCCCCCTCTCTTCATTTGTTTAATCAGGCTCTAGTTAGGCATGTCACTCCATATCTAGACACACGTCAGTCACACTGCCCCCCACCATTACACAGACTGATGCAAACTACTGCACCCCCCCCCCACCACACAACACAACACAACACAACACAACACAACACAGCACAGCACAGCACAGCACAGCACAGCACAGCACAGCACAGCATAGCATAGCATAGCATAACATAACATAACATAACATAACATAACATAACATAACATAACATAACATAACATAACATAACATAACATAACATAACAGAACATAACATAGCATAGCATACCACACCGACTACACCGCAAGAAGCGCTTGCTGTTGCTATACAATTTATATCATCTTTTGAGTTTACAAACTACATAATGAAGCAACAACTGCAGAGTCTGTGCATTCAGCTTAATGAATTCTCCACATCCCACTCTGTTAGCATTGATATGTAAACTTGGAGCTTGACAGTGGAAGGTGGACAGGAAAGCATGGTATTCTGCCTAAGCGTAACTATATGGCACAGTGTGTATACTGCATGTGTAGTTTATATTATTATGTGTGGGTGTACACATGTGTGTGTAGTGTTATAAATATGATGGCCAGTCCCAGAGCCCAGGACCCCCACCAGCATCTCACCATAGGAGGCCGCAGAGGTGTGGATCACACTCACATCTAATATTGGCCCTATTAGAATACTCAATATACTCTCTCTCTCTTTCTTTTGCTTTAGTCCCTTTGTAATCCTTCTCTTTCTGCCCTTCTGTCACACCATCTCCAGTCTTATTATTTATCATTCTCTATCTGTATCTATGTCTCCCTATCCCACTTCAAATATATGCATTCACGCACACATACAAACTCACAGGCTATTTGGATGCAGTCTCTGCCAAGTCTCAGCCTGTATCTACGCAACACTAGGCTGCAAGCACTGAGTGTCCAGGGAGAATGGGTGATAGCTACAGTGCCGCCGCCAGCCCTGTCGGCAAGCTAGGGAATTGCCTTCTTTTCAATTAGCATTTTGATTGCATGTGAGGGACAGAAGCCATCACGCAAACAATCAAACATTTACTTGCTGACAAATGAGAATGATGCCACCACCATTGTTGATGCTAATATAAGTGACTCACGCACAGTGAGTCACTTATGATGGGAAGAGAACAATTCTGAACACATATGGGCCGGTTGTGCTAGAACTGTGGTTTTAATGCTGGTGGTTAAATCCCAAGCAATACTAGGTAGTGTGTGAAATGTATGAGTAGAGGTTTGGGGAAAGAGCCTCCGTCTTATGGCTGGACAGCAGAGAATAAATATTGTGGTTGTGATTTTTTTTTTTTGTCAGCAGCCTTGTATCTTGGCAGCTGTTATGGAGGCATAGATGACTAGATGGAAGGCAGTGTGGATGAACGCAAAGTTGAAGGAAGTCTGTGCCAGCTTACAATAATCTCTCTCATTTCACACACATACACACATGCACGCACATGCACGCACATGCACGCACGTGCACACACACACACACACACACACACACACACACACACACACACACACACACACAGGCTCAGCTTGAGGTTTTGAGATGACACAGGCACAGCATTAACATTTGAGCATGCGCATAGAGCAAGCACACCTACTCTGGCTCTGGCACCAGCATGTACACAAACACACACTGGCGCTGTGTGTACACAAAACAGCGTGACAAATAACATCTACTCATATGAGTAATATGCCGCACTTTGCATACATGAATATCAATGAAGCCAAAAGTCCCAATGTCTCTCCTGTTCACAGCACATTCTGTTGCCTTTGTCTCACTACAATAGTACAGGTACATATACATATACATACTGTATGTACATATACATATATAATACAAGACTGGTGCAAAGGCAAGAAAGGAGGTGATTCCTACACCCACGTCATTACCATAAAATGGGAACTGTTCACCGATTACCTCCCACCCTCCCTCATTCCCTTCCACGTTTTCTGCCTCCCCCTATGGATCCTTACCTCTAACGCTAGAGCTACACCTCTCCCATTAGCATGGTTTCTGGCTCCATCCTGCTCTCCCTCTCTGGTTCTGCCCACTAGCCATGACCACACTATAGCCCTCTCTACTCTGCCCATGCATATAGCTATATCAACATAATGCCCAGGAACTCTGGCATCACAGAGTGCAACTATTAAACAAAGTACCAGAATAGAATATAGTAGACTAGAAGAGAAAGGAATAGAGAATGAATACTACTATGACTGATCTAATGCTGTGTGTGTATACTGCTGGCTGTATAAATTAAAAGCGAGGCTAACAATGTAGAGTGGAGTATAGTGACAGGCTGCCTGCAGCCTTCATCCTTACCATCTTAAACCCATTCCACTCCATTTGGGAGCCGCCAGCCGGTGTCTCTCTCTATCTCCACACACACACACACACATACACACACACACACACACACACACACACACACACGCACACGCACACGCACACAAACAACAGCAACGCCTGGGTGAAAAAATTAAAACAAGAAACAATCCCCTATTCTCTCTCTCTCTCTCTCCTTCTCTCCTCCAGAGCTTTCTGTTTATTATTTTCGGTCTCTTTGTCTCTGTGGCTTCCCCGGTGTTTGTGTCTGAGTTTTAGCAGCGAGTAGACAGCAAGGTGCTAGTGGCGTAGAGAGCAGGCATCGCCTTCTTCCATAGACGCTGAGAGGAGAATGGTGCGCTTGGAGTGGGGAGTGTGTTGGGCTGCAGTGACGCTCCCGCCCTTCTCTAGCCCTCCCTCTCTCCTCCCCACAGCCACCCGCCCAGTCGCCTCCTCAGCTGGAAGGTCAGAGACCGCCCCCCACCACTTTTTGTCAGAGTGCATGATTGGCTAAACAGCCTGCCTGTTGGCCCACAGACTCTCCTGCCCCTCCCTCAGTGTTAACACCTACAATATCTGGCTGGCTGTTAGCCCTCATCGGCATACGCCAGCCCCAGCCCGGCTTGGCAGAGAAAAGGCTTTCTGAATCCCAGCAAAGCAATCAATCGCTGCTGAGGTCTCTGCTTGAGTGTGCTGGGCAGAGCAGTGCAGAGCAGTGCAGAGCAGAGCACTAGGAGAATGATTGCAGCCTCAGGCACTATGGTAATAGGATGCCTGCGCAGCACTATGTATATAAATTAGCTATTACTGGGTGCATGTTAAAATCCCCTGTACATTTACAACACTGTGTATACAGATTACCCCCTCCCCTCACTTTTTAGCTTTTTCTTTCTCTTGCCCTCTCTCATCCTGCTCTTTCTCTGTCTGTCTGTCTGTCTGTCTGTCTGTCACTAACTCACTCACTCATTATACTCACACTCACTCACGCATGCCCGCCACGTACACACGTACCGACGCGCGCGCACGCGCGCACGCACGCACGCATGCACACACACACACACACACACACACACACACACACACACACACACTATTATTACCCTTATTATTATAATTATTATGCCTCTTTCAAATATCCATATAAATCATTTACATTTATCAAAGTAAAAAGGTACACTACATTAGGCCTAGCCTACTGTTGAATCTGAACTTCTGAAGACAAGAGTTCAATGTTTTCCTCTGCTGACGGCTCAACTATAGGCTACTGTCCACTCAGGAGCTCATGGTGCTACAAGTACAAATATTAAAGTCACACAGCTGCGGAGGCAGGTGTACTGGTGTAGCCTGCTCTGTATACTAACTACACAGCTGTGCATTTTCTATAAAACAATTGTACAAGTGCAGGCTATTGCCCTTCTTCTAGGCTATAAAGAAGAAACCCTAGTACTGAGTCTGACTCAGGCAGAAGGATGCTCAACGAGCTACCTGTCTGCTGCATGCGGTGTGGCGATAGATAGACGAGACTAGCATTCGGTAGGTATAAATGAATATAAAAATGAAAACAACACAGAGAAAAAATAAATATTCCCTATGAGTTCAGACTCACCATGACCATTCTCGTTTCGAGTTGGTGGTGATAGGAAGGGTGGTGGAACGTGTGTCTGGCAGAGAGATGCGTGGTTCCGATGGACAGGTAGCCTATAGTCGCGTGGTGTTGGAGATAATAATAGTGGAATGAATGAACCGGTGGTGAGTCTCGCAAGGACAGCGGAGCCGTGGGAGAAGAAGAAGGAACAGATCTATAATATAATCTATATCTATCTATCTTGGTGTAACGCGCATACAGACACGGGCGCTCAGGAAAAAAATAACAAAACTAACTACCGAAATGGGATAAAAATCACAAGAAACGAAAAGGACAGAGAGCGAGCACGGTGCACCCCGCTTCCGTGAGGAGACTTATGGAATAGCCGAGCTCTTATTGGCTGCGGGAGGCGGGGATGGGGCGGTGCGCCCACGGAGAAGAGAGTGGCGGAGGGAGCAAGGCGAGGCGGCCACTGTGTGTTGATGTGGTCGGAGGGGATTCAGGAGAATGTGTTATTAAAGGTGCACCAGCAGGAACCTCACAGTTATAAGGTTATATAACTCTAAGAAAGTATAGTATACAGACACACATATCACTATGTCGCTGTCGGACTCGGACGGAGACATGCATACATTTAAATCTGCACAGCATGCGAGTGTGAGAATCATTCTGTCTGAGACGAGTCTGACATCATCACAGCTGATTATCATGCAGATAAATTAATCATTCACACATTAATTTATCTACAACGTTGCAGAAATGGTTACGTTTTCTTTCTTTCTTTCTTTCTGCAATTTGATGGTATACTATAGCCTCCCGCTGTCTGACCCTTCAACCACATACTGGTATCATACCCATAAGCATAAATTGTCCTCCCTCATCCTTGACAAAAACACACCTATAGCCTATAGCCCTATATTTACAACCTGAAAAAGGGAAGCTCATTTTCTCCAGGTGGTCTGTTACTCTATCATAACAGACAAGAAGAGGGAGCCATTGCATCCTAGTAACTCCTGTTA
>NC_137869.1:13777149-13844649 GCF_963924005.1 Protomyctophum bolini
GTGTGTGTGTGTGTGTGTGTGTGTGTACTGTTGTGTAGTCATGTACTAATTAAGAGACATTTCATTCAAATGTATTGAAGATGGAAGGAGTTGTTTGACTAGATGCTGTACAACAGCCTGGTTAGAGATGACAGGGTGTTCTCTATACTGTGTAAACTACACAGCTAAATCTGGATGCTTGTAGGTCGATTCATATGCTCTTTCATATTTAAAGATGGAGTGCCGTGATTTTTGTCTTTTTGTTGTGTTTATGAGGTGACAGTACTACATTAGAGATTAGACCCCTTGGTGTGGTTGTTATGTGCAATGATGTCTTCCCTTTGTACTTATGGATTCTTCCTGGAGAGTGAAACCTTGACAGTCAAACGTGCCAATGAAAAAAAACAGTGATATGCATTGGTGACATCACAATATCCGCCCCCACGTTTATCATACAACAACAGCTGTGGGTGCGGCTTCAGTTCAGGTGGATTCACCACCCATCACCACCCACCAGGCAAACCAGGCATACTTAATGAACTGTGTCCACATTTTAACAAATACTGTAGGACCTTAAGAGTCCTTATATAATAATACTAATGTGGAAAAAAATCACGGTACTCCATTCTTTAAATTAAAACAGTAAATGTACCTGTTCACAGTGCAGTACTGCATGTCACAATGTGCAATTATGTTTGTCTATGGGTGAGTACATTTAACTTAAAAAAATCTCTATTTAAAAAATTGAAAATAAGAACAAAAAACGCTAAGGGGGTGTTAAGATATTATAGTAAACTGGTATTGTCATGTATATATATATATATATATATATATATATATATATCATATGGTATTATAGTAAACTGTTAAATCATCAGTGTTGATTCAACTCTGACAGTGAGCAAAAGTTAACCAAACGGGCCCACTCAGAGTTAAATACTCAGGGTTTTATGATACGTAGCTTGCAGAGTTAGTTCTGGCAGAATGGCAGATACACTCGAGGGGCTCATTCCATTCAGTGCTATGCAAGGCCCACATGTCATACGCTGTTGTGGCAATCAGCTGACCATTACATTTAATCTTCCTGCATTCTTTCTGTTCCGTTCCTGGTTGTCGTTATGAGCTGTTTGCTCCCACCGCCACCCCAGCACCACCGGTGGGCGCTTCTATTCGTGAGTTATCTGACAGTAGCTTAGTAATAAGAAAGTTCTGCTTCTCGATTGACTTGATAAATTGCATTGTCGTTTTGTATGACATTGCTTGGAAATGAAACTGTATGGGCGTGAATACTTTTGGCCTTTCTGTTGATGACTGATGCAGTTTTTCAGCGGATAAATGATATAGTATATTTCTTTACTGGTCTTCAGTTTTGAAAGTTAAAAAGCTTTTGTGGCTGAAACCCAGGACTGTCAGCCATACAGTCAGCAATGTGAAACCCCATCTCATTGATTGGCTCTGGCTCACACACACGCACGCACGCACGCACGCACATACGCGAGCGCACACACACACACACACACACACACACACACACACACACACACACACACACACACACACACACACACACACATTTCAGTTCCTGAAGTGCCTTTTGGTCTGACACTGTGATGGCCGTAGAGCCAAGGCTTAAACGGCCAGGCCCCAGCAGTCTGCTTCAGCCTGTGCTTAGAGCCTGCTAATACACAGAGCAGATAGCTGGCTAATTGTCATGAACTCCTTCTAACCCTCCACCCCTCCCTGCATCTCCACACCAAACCTGCACTCACTGCCCCTCGCGGATTAACTGCACGCTGCGGAGTTGATTCATTTATTTTCTGTTGATGCAAATGATCAGATTTCTTCAAAGGCTACTGACTGACTTGATTTTAAAGATCTCTGCTGTTAATACCTTCTGTCTTTTTCAGTTGCTGCTGTGTTACTCATTCTGCTTGCTTTTGCTCCCTTCGATTAAAAAGTCTTGTTGCACAATAACAGATGCACACACACACAAACTCACTAAGATCTAAGATGCCACTCCCTAAAAGATATTTACTGCATACTGTTTTGTGTTTGATCTAAACAAGGATACGGTAGGGCAGGCTATACTTTAAAGTCATAGGAGTTATACACCATGTACTGAATGTGTGTAGGCAGCAAGGACTACACATTGTGAAGAGTCATCACACACAATGTTACAGTGTGTGTTATTATAGCAGTAACAGAAAAGTCAAGAACGAGCAGGCAAACAATATTGTGCAGTGTATAACACGTTTGAATATGCAGTGCACAGATGGAGTGATAATTGTGGTCGGTCTCAGTTTGAGTCTTGTTAACTGTCAGACACGACATCTTAACACCTGTCTCATGTTTCACTCTGCATAATAAGGTTTCTATTTAAAAAGCGGAGAAGTGAAGATACCAGCCAAGGTGTCACCTGAGAGAGTGCCCAGAAAATTCCTTGATTATGGAAAAGAAGACGTCAAACATCATCTTGTGTTTCGTAGTGAAACTGGCTACCTTGCTTGCAAACACTCTAATTAAATCAAAATTGAAACAATCAAGAAGATAAAATGGTCTGAAATTCTGAATTTAATTATAGTTGTGCACTGTATTGTTTTACAATAGAGTATAAAAACAAATAAGAACAGCATGACAGAGGTAAAATGAACAATACAACCCTTGTCAGGCAGGGCTGTTCTTACAGCATCATCTTACTCATAAGAACCTAATACATTTAATCGGCTGACTCGGCCCAGACTCTCCTCAGCATGCAAGTGCTTACTTGGGACTCCGTTTGATTTTGTCCTTGAAGGATCCATTTAGTTTCTGTATTGAAGTTCTGGCAGCAGCCTCATCGAGCTGCGCTACTCAGATTGATGATCACCTCTCCCCTGGCAGGTGTCCACCCTGCCTCCGTCGGTAACAATCAACAAATGGGTGTCAGAGCCTGTGACTCTCATGTCTTCCTGGCCAGGGACGAACCCCACATCACTTACTGTCTCCCAGACACCAGACAGCCATTAACACCATGCTACTGTATCCAGGAAGAGAGGCTGTGTCGTTTGCATTCAATAGACCTTTGGGAATGTTTTCAATAATACTGTAATGCTGAGATACTGTAATGAGCAAACCTTGGAAGAACAAATATTGGTAGATTCAGAGATATTCCCATTAGTACTGCCAGTGGTAAAATATGCTGTACACATCCAGGGTAATTTGAGGCATTTTGGTATATAAAAACATCCATGATGTTAAAATGTATTAAATAAAGTATTCTGCTGAAATCTAGCAGTGTTACTTCTCTTTATGCCAAAAGGCATCCACGGTCATTTCAACCCCATGTTAGTCCCTTCTCTCAGAAGACATGAATCCTTCATGTTGATCCTGGAACACGGCGGCTCTGCATGTGTCACAGCATGCAGGCCTTTCCATAACAACTGGAAGCTGTTTGCTGTGGATATAGTGCTGCAGACAGCAACGATGTGACAGGAGCTGTCTGAAAGCTGAGGCCAGATTATCTGTCTCTAACTGTAATAGGGAGTGAGAGCTCGCTCAGGCTACTAAACTAAATCACAATGATATGAGTAAAGACAGTTTAGCATATGGGTGAAAAGTTCAAGATTCTTGTATCTTGAATTGCTGGTTACAAAAAAAAGGAAAAAGACATTGAGTAGTAAAAATACAATAGTATATTTCTTCCAGTTTTTGTTTTGTTGTCTCAACCATCTTATCTCAAGGAAAACATTAGGCAGAAGCTTTATATTTTAGTTAAAGTTGTAGTAAACAGAATTATAATAAAGATGCACATAATTTTAAGGAACCAAAAACAGTATTGACAAATTCACAAGGCATGCAGCCATTTTGCTCTTAACCCATATCACCTTTTGGTGTTTTAAGCGTTACGTTAAACTTTAGCTATTGAAAAATAGCAGATCTACAAGCTCATAGCGCTCCACCGAGTGGCACGCTGTGAACTTGTAGGTCTGCTATTTTTTTTTATCGTTAAAATGTGCCTCAAATCTTTCCGAAAATTGTCATGATTTAGAAAACTTTTTTTTTTTTAATTTCGACGTCAGGCCTGATTAATTCATACTCATGGGTGATAAATGAGAGTAGTTGGTCCCAGGCTGAAGCCAGAAATGAAAGGCCCAGAGAGGCTTAGCTATGCATTGGTTGTTGGGCCTGGCAGGAATATTGGCACAGAGCATGTATTCTCAACAGGACTGTGGTGGATTAGAGTCCATTTGGACAGCAGAGGGGTCCACAGTTTGGGATGACATTCAACACCTCAGCCTGTATCTGCTTCTGTACGTATAATGATCATGGGATTCTGTTTTGTTTTTCAATGTTATCTGTTACAAGTGACTGTTACAATAATTACAATTACATGATTGTAGATACAGATACATTGATTGAACCCAGTGAATTTAATTAAGAGTAATAGTCAATTACTTGACTAAAACATTTATTTTGTATGCTTAAAATATACAATCCGAGTCCCATAAAGTGGGTAATCGTTAATGTTTTATACTGAATTCTCTGATCTCTGATCTTTGTGAGATTAAGCAGTGGGCATATTGCAGTGTGGTGGGTCCTTCGGTCATGGAGTGCAGTGGTGGGTTTTGGGGCTGTGGGGCGGTAGAGGTGGCGGCCTGTTTTACGTTTGATCCCTGTCGGGGAACAACCATGCTCGCAGGGTGACCACTGTGGTCCATCTGGTGGAGGCTTTAATCACGACACCCCCACCACACACATACACACGCACACACAGGCAAACACGCACGGACATGAGTGCGCACACGTGCACACGCACACACTACGTGCACATACACATACACACACACACACGGCTGCTCATGGGAGAGGAGATTCTCTCGACCGTTGCTTATTGCCCTGGCCTTTCTGTCTTTCATGGGGATTGTTTCTTCGCTCAGGCGCTGTAGCACTCCAGAAGAGCATCTCCTCCTTGATGCCCTCAATAAATCTGTGTAATAACACCACCTGATTTCTGCCAAGATGGAAAATACTAGTTCTAACTCTCTCAGAATATGCCTAAATGGTTGGGAAAGAATGTTCTTTTTGGAATGAAGCACATGCAGCATTCTTCACAGGGCTGCTGCCCCACAGACACCGCTGTGGACTGAAACATGCCCACAGCGCTGTGGACTGAAACATGCCCACACTGCGCAAATTCACTTCTCCAAATGTCACTTCATGCTTAACTGCTCTTTCTTATGCTTGACAAAAAACGAGTAAAAGCGAGTAGATCAGAAAATTGAAAGCAGGCTAAATACACACTATATAAATGGACTGCATTTATATAGCGCTTTTCAATGTATACTTCACATTTACCCACACATTCACACACCGACAGTGGAGGAAACCATGCATGCATCATTTGGGAGCATTGGGGTTCAGTGTCTTGCTCATATGGGACACTTCGACACCAACTCTGGGGGAGCCCAGGTTCGAACGGGGAACCTTATGTTTCCCAAGCGGCCGCTCTACCTCTTGAGCCACTGCCGCCCCGCCCCCATAATGCAAGCCTTGATAGGTAAATGTAATGTGGTGATATGGGAGATGAGAACATATACCACTAAAAATAATTACATAATATTTCAGCACCTCTAATCATTAATTCATTCCTTTTTTCATTCATTTAAAAAAATTGTTACAAATGTCTCAGCTCACGGCAGACTCCATGGTTAAACATTCAAAACTAAATGCTGCTGTTAGAATGTATTCATTATTAATGGGACTGGATCGCTACTGGGTGATACCATTGCTGCATCTTATTCAGGGTTACATGGAGAGCTGTTCGCTGTTGGCAGCACCACTGGCAAAATCCTGAGCAAGCACTGTAACTCCAGACCTGATTATTATACAGCTAGATTATATAGCTGTATAATAATAACTGTATAGCAATTTCCTACTGTAGCCTTTCTTAGCTTGATGTAGTAGTAGGGCTTATTATGTGAACAACCTCCTTTCTGACTAATCAAATACGGTACTGTTGGAAAAAGCTATTGGACCCCAAGTTTGGCAGATATTTAAAAACACTTAAGCAGCATATTTTATCCATGCAGGGTCCATTCCTTACATCTCTTTGGTGCTAATGGCTAGCTACAGCTGCCTGCAACTTCACTGGCCACTCCTTGGTGATAATATGTGTCAACCACATATTATTTATTCGTGGCAGCAGCAGACACCCCCCCCCCCCCCCCCCCCGCAATTAGTGAATCAATAAAAAGGCATCGGCGTAGAAACTATCATTTCTGAGTGGGGGGAAAATAGTGTTCCTTGTCATCATATAAGCTCACCATGATTCAAATATCATTTCCCATCACCAGTGTCAGACATGCTGTAGCCTAATTACTCCTGCTTTTAAAATGGCTCCCAAAAGACAAGAAATGACTGCAAATAATGCAGTCTTGATGAAAGAAAATAAATGTATCTTTGTAATTGATTTAATAGCTGTCTCTGTTAAGAAAAAACGAGCTGCTCACAGGTATTTGAAGTTGGACTTAAAGAAGAACTGCAGGTGGAAAGATAATGTTTGTATATTCAACCTTATGAACTTTACCTTGTGGTGAAACAGAGGTAGAGTCATGGGGTGGGCATAAATCCTCCACCAATGCATATATTAATATGCGTTATAATGATAATAATTAAAAAAATATATATACTTTTTTTCTCCCTTTTCTATCACTGGAACAATGCTGCCTTCAAACACTTATTTACACAGCCATGCACTTCTCTAATGTAATAAGACTGTGTGTCACAACAACGCATTCAGTGGGTGACCAGACAAGAATAGTTGCATGTGAGTATCGCGCAACGAGCTACAAGCCTACAATGCAATGAAAAGAGTTGTGAGCTTGTGGATCGGCTATTTTCTGTGTGTGACAGCGGCACGCAACGAAGTATAAATCAGACGCTTTACAGTTAGCATGTCGGGTGAAACGCTGAAGCTGCGAACTCTGCTGCCCTGCTCCCTCTGTTATATGGATGAAATTACAGGTCATTACTTCCAGGTCAAGGTGATCAAACATGACCTTCAGCTGGATGTGGGTGTTTGTGTTGGCTGTAGCTGGGTCTTCAAAGGACTGAATATCATTTATGGATCTCTTCCACACCCATCTTTCTATATGGGCCATTAACCGTTATAAAACATAACTAATGATAAAGAAAATTGTAATTTTAAAACCCACACCGAAATGCATCCTGTGTATAGAACATTGGTTCCCAACCTATTTATAATGAAGTACCACCTCCGAAAATATTTGGCTCTCCAAGTACCACCATAATAACTGTTAAAATACAGGAGCGTATACCTGTCCTTTTTGTTCCATTCCTAATCAATCTGACAAAACTCTGTCTAATCACTAATCAGCACAACTGATGATATTTCTAATGTGATTAATCCGTTCTCAAATCTCCTATTAATGGCTAGGAGAGCTGTCGTGCTCATTTCAGTACGGCTGGATAGCCTATTTCAACCAAATGCTCGGTCAGAAGAACTACCTGTATTAATATAAATATTTCATTCCACTTTTTTCTTCTTTTTTGGGCGACTCCTCTGTGTATAAGAGGAGGGCTCAAGTACCACCAGTGGTACTAGTACCAGTGGTTGAGAACCTCTGCTGTAGACAGCGTAAATTATAGGGTTGTTATGTGATAAAAAAGGACTCATCGCATGCTGCAAAACTGAGACAGACAGCAAGTTTGTTGTTTTGTGTGTTTGTCTGAACGTGCATGCATGTGTGCGCTCGTGTGTGTGTGTGTGTGTGTGTGTGTGTGTGTGTGTGTGTGTGTGTGTGTGTGCGTGTATGTGTGTGTGTGTGTGTGTGTGTGTGTGATGTGTGTGTTTGCAGACACCTGCTCCACTCAACAGTGACGGCTCCCAGCGGGGCACCGGCTCAGCTGCTGATCACTAGGCCCTCCCTGCAGCACTGGTAGTCCAACACACACACACACACACACACACACACACACACACACACACACACACACTCACTGGCCGAGTGGCCGTAGAGCTTTTCCAACAAATCTGAAGCCCTCAGGCCATCCTTGCAGTATCCCTCAGCCTTTCTTTGCCCCCTGTAACTGACACACCACATGTGCTCATACCCAGCACGGTGCACGCTAGCGCGCACGCAAGCACACACACACACACACACACACACACACACACACACACACACACACACACACACACACACAATAATAATGCCTATAGGTATATAATAACACATTTTTCAACAAATATAACTGCGCCCCTTCCAGTTTCAGATGCAATAGGTTTAAATGGACAAATAGCATAAAAGCTACAGTAAATAATAAATGATGTGCCGTGCTAATAGCCAAGGAGAGAACAAACTGCATAAGACACTGATGATAGAAACTCTGAAAATGTATGCAAAATCTCCCTAAAAGTTGATATGAGTTAACAGTGACAACTGACACAATGAATGATGTGGTAGGGTTTAGACAACTGTGTTGTTTGTTTTACTCTTGTTTCTTTGAGCTGATGATTTTGTTGAAAGTTAACTAAGCCATACATCATGTACAACAAATATCCAAGAGCCAATCTTCAAGTTCCCAACGAGTCACATTGCGATGCGTTGTGAGCTTGTACATCTGATATTTTTGATGGGGGACATTTGTTTTTGTATATTTTGAAATTATTATCTTTAAAAATTTCCCCCAAAATAGGGATGTTGGGATTAGAGTAACTAATTTGTAATTATTTTCTACACTCTCCATCTCCTTTCCTCCCAGCGTGTGACTCTGTATTATTGTTAAGTGTGCTGCACCTGTTTGTGCCGTGGCGGCGCCGGCGGCATACATGGTGCATAAATGGTCCAATTTCCTACTTATACACAACAGTATAATCAAGGAAGGGGGAAATGCTGCGAGCGGCAGATGGAAGGAGCTAATCATTGTTGTGAAATAGAGATGACCCCTAACTGTCTCCTGGCTTTCCATACAGATACATACGTTTGCCAGATACCCATTCTTTTCATCGCAGGCTGATGGTGACTGGCGAACCCCCTGGGATGAGTTTGAAGGGAAACATTTAAAAATAGGAGGAAAAAAAGAAAGAAAAATGTTGAAAAAGACACTGGAGTTGCCAAAACAAAACCCAGTGTCATGCACATACAGAGCAGCAGCTGCCGGCAGTAGGTAATCAGCGAAAATTCTCTAGAAATGAACAGCATTCAGCTCTGCAGCACGGCAGGCGCACTGCAGGTTCTAAGATATGGGCTTGGAAAAATTACATCTCAGTGACAGAATTAGGAAGTCATTTGCAATTCGTCTGCCTTGCATGTTCTTTAAAATCCCACCCACTCCCTATCTTAGATGGTACGGCTAAGATCTCGCCATCCTCCTCTGACAAAACTGCCCTGACACTGCAGATGCTCATTTTGAACAAAGCAACATTAGTTTGCTTCCAAGTCACAGGCATTGTGCACTCTGTACCGCTCTGGCTTGCTCTAGCTTCTGATCAGAGATCAGTACATATCAAAGATTTGTTTTAAAAGTACCTTTTAAGCACACTTTTATCCATCTAACATACACAGCAAGATATCCAAAATAATAGAAGAACACACACACACAAAACCACAAATACAGTATATGCCTAAAAGCACGCGCGAGCACGAGCACACACACACACACACACACACACACACACACACACACACACACACACACACACACACACACACACACACACACACACACACACACACACACACACACACACAGTATGCAGGTATGCACGCCGTGCATATACATTTATGTATTTTGCAAACATACTATATACGCAAAACTACTCAACGCTCAGAAGGGAACGTAAACTGTAAACTTGGCTTGTGATGAAGGATGAAAACGTTATATACGTATTTATTCATGCAGTGCATGGTCCATCATTCACAATAGCATGTTGTCTCTTAAAAGACGTGATTTATTTCAGTTCAGCGTTACACCTAAGTGCATTAACTGTAGATCCTTGTTTAGCCTATTATTAATGATATATTTTACCTGGATATTCACAGATTCAGCGTTCACAGATTTGGATACAGTCACAGAAGCATGGCAGTCTTATTTTTCCACAACTCTTTTTTTCTTTCGATATCAACAAGCCTTTCAAGGCTTTAGAAGCCAAAATCACCAGATCTTCCAGCACATTTATCTAATGTATGCAAATGATCTTGCTGTGCTTAATGAAGGTACCATTAATCACCATAACGATGGTCTCTGTTTTAACCAGGGAAATCACACACACAGAGACAGGCACATGTGTACGCACTCAAATTCTCTCTTTCTCTCTCACACACGTCGCAGACACGCACATACACACGCAGGCACACACGCACGCACACGCACACACACACACACACACACACACACACACACACACACACACACACACACACACACACACACACACACACACACACACACACACACACGGTCACACCTCATCACCAGCCACATACATTAATTACATAATGGGCAAAACAACTAAACAAAAAAACATGTTACGTACCATCATTTCTTGTAATATAAAGACGTATTTAGAGTAACAGTAATATACCGTATTTATGCAACCCAATGTAACCTTTGCTCAGGATTTGTTTTTCGTTTACATGCTGTACTTTGCCAGTTAGTACATTTATTATAATTTGATTATGCATGGCACAAACTGGAATGGATTGGACCATTTTAAGTAAGATCATCCAATTCTGTAATTCAGTCAACAACAGCGGTGATAAAAATAATCTAAATACCTTGTCACAATCTCAATCTCACATTCATATAATAACCTTGGTTAATTATTAGGACCGTTTTCAACAAATGATTTGCAGTCTGACAGCTTCGGGCAAGAAGCAGATAAATATTCTCGGTCGGAAAATGGCCTCTGCAATGAGATATCATTCTGCGTGGCGCACAGTCAAGACAGAACATGGTGGCAGACGTCTTGAGAATTCAAAGCTGGATATGAAAATTAGAAAATAAAAATGTGAAAGGTTTTCACAGATTTAGCCCAACCCCCCTACCTCAAGCATTTGCATAAAGCATACAGTAAAGGCCCTCAGTGACAATTTATTCATTTGTAACCTGTGTGTACAAATGTAACCAACTGGACCCATGAGGGTCCATTTGGATATATTTATAAACTCTCAGAGTTAAATTATCACTGAGGATTTAATAACGTACAGTCAGCAGCATGACTGAGGTTGGATGAAGGCTCCTGAGAGGCTGTGGGTGGGGGATCTGAGACACTTTTTGCAGGACAAACGAACCAATGAAGCGCCTACAGCAGATTAGACACCCACAGCTTCATGACGCTTTAACGCAGCGACTCAGGGGTTTTTCTCACAACGCTTTGCCTAAAATGCACTGGGGTTTCCACATCATGACCCTTGCAATGCCTTCGCTTCCCTTTGAATTCATCTTTACTGCAGAGTAATGTTGAGACAAATGCAAAATATCCCAGTTATCAATATGTACCTGCTTCCCCTGCTGACTCGACCTGACAAATGATTCCATCCATTTCATTAAATAAATACACACGGTTGTTGGACTGACATGAAAGTGAAAGTGTTGCAACAGCTCTTTAGTTTATTGAGAACAGCAGTCTTTTTATGCCGTATATGTACTAGCTATTTGTCCTCAACGTGCAAATGTGCAGTATGTGCAACACCTTTTATTAATTTAGCAGAGAAATAAATTCCATGTCAGGAGGAGGAAAATACGAGTGCAAACACTCAACCTTAATGCATACACTGCAGACACTGACTAACTACACAGTACAACTAACTACACATTGTCTACACAAACAAATGCTCTCACACTTGCACACGCGCACACACACACACAGTCGCACATGCATGCACACACAAATGCGTGCACACGCATATGGGGTGAATCGTGCATGCACACACACACACACACACACACACACACACACACACACACACACACACACACACACACACACGCACACACACACACACACACACACACACACACACACACACACACACACACACACACACACACACCTCCAATTCCCATGATACCAAACTGACTGGCAGAGGCTAAAGACAGAGTAGGCGGCCATAATTGAACAAACATAAAAACATAAATATTTACTAATACAATCCGCTGGGAATACAGTCAGGATGCCACAATTGATTTGTTCTCTTCCTGCCTCTCTCTCTCTCTCTCTCTGTCTTCCTTAAACACACACAATGTATTCCTTGGTCTTGTTCTCGTTACGCTCACCAGTGTGTTGATTAAAGAAATGGAGATATAAATATATATATATATATTGGTCTGTCTATCCTCTTACCAGGGGTGACCTGTAGCCCAGCTGGGCCGGCGATGACAGGAGATCCCTAGGAAATAGCGGCGAGTGCGTCTCAGGGACGGAGCCTGTGCCACTGGCTGCTAGTCCCGAGAGCTGCCCGTACCTCGCCATCATCCTGAGATGCTGCTCACAGAACACACACAAACACACACACACACACACACATACACACAAACAAACACACACGCAGGCTCATACACAGACACAGGAGGAGTGGTGGAGGAGGAGAGGGAGGAGGAGGGAGAGAGCGGTGGAAGAACAGATAACAGCAGGTAGGAAGGACAGAGAGAGAATGGTAAAGGACAGAAAGGGGGGGGGGGGTTGAGGAAGAAAGAGGAGGCAGAGGGGATTACAGAACACTATGCTCTCACACAAATGCTTGTGTGAACACGCACGTACGTACGTACACAAATACACACACACACTCAAACTTGCACATACGTGTACATGGATGCACACATACAATTTTAGCCCTGGGTGAAGCAATTTCACAAGCAAGCCTGTCGTTGATAGCTATGTTGCTTTTGTTCAAATATATGGGGGGACAAAGTAGTGAATGTCACATTGGAACAGCCTGGGTCCTATTAGCCTTTCATTGGTTACTGCAAGCCAGGATGAGAGTGAGAAGCGTATATAGCAATCCATTTTCTTAATTTGTTTTTGCGTCCGTACCGTCCACTGCACCAGGGTGATGCATTAAAACCACTGCTGTTATCATTCAATCAGCCATTCTGTCTACTGGCTATTATGAGCATACAGAAATGTGCGGACACACACCCACACACACACACACACGCACACACGCGCAGACATACCGTACAATAGCACAAACATGACACAGAATGGTTGGCAGCAGACATGACACCGGTGAGGTGAAGAGAATGAACAAATCCAGATTTCTTTACCTCATTGCTTAACAAAGCGGCGTTGAGTGTTCGGCTTATTTCGAACATCTTCAAATTCAGTGCTGTTTCTTTTTTGCTCCTTATTTATTTTTATTTTTCAGATGGTCTCCCTTTCAGTTCTTTTCCTCCCTTTCTCTTTACTTGATGAGAGTAGAATCAGTCCCAGGAACAAAAAAAGAAAAAAAAAAAAGAAAAGAAAGGAAAGAAAAAAAAAATTAATTAATTAATTGGAGAAAAAAAATATATAGAGGGAATAAATCCTCTTAAATTTTCTGATTTTGCTCAGGTTTGGTCAGTCCCCTTTTTTCTTTTCGTTTCTTTCTCTCTCCCCGTCTATTGGCGCGCCTCTGTTGGCTGTAGCTGTAGTAGTGGCGTCTCTGCCCAGGGTCTCCGCACACGTCTGTGGAGTCAATATGTTGTGTTTTTTTTATCTCCCCAGAGTCAGCACATTAAAACAGGCAGTCAGGCAGTCGGTCGGTGGGTCGGGCTGACGGGCTGGCTGGCTCCCTTATCTGTCCCCCGCACACTGGCTCACACAATACGCTCCGATCCTCACACTGCTCACTGGCAGATTAGCCAGTCCCAAAACATAGCTCTTAGTTTAAAACTCTCCTCCCTTTCTCTCTCTCTCTCTCTTTCTCTATCACTCCCTCTCGCTCTCTCCTTCGCTCACCCTCCCTCTCTCGCTCTCTCTCACCCCTCTTTCTCATTCCATCCCTCCTCGTGTGGCTCTCTCTCTCTCGCTCTCTCTCCTCCGTGGCTCACGCATTGATGCAGCTACAGTTCACTGTGTTACCACAAGGTGGGCAAACTGTTCTAGGAACAGTGACACCATCGCCATCACATCCCTTTCTCTCTGCCTCCTGTCTGTTACGTTACACGCTTGTGTGTGTGTGTGTGTGTGTGTGTGTGTTCATCGTTCTGTACTCGTATGGAAAGACAATAAAACTCCTTGAACCTTGATATACAGTTATTTATGGTATGTAAACAACACATTTTACAGCAGTGCCCTCTATTATCTCAGGATTTGAGATTTAGAAAATATTGTACAGTAAATAATATTGTACAGTTGTTTGTGGAAAAAGACTGTGACTTGACTAATTCATTAACTAATTGCTTGGTTATGAAATGTGGGTCCTAACAGAATCAAGTTGTGGATTTAATTTTTGGCTATCACAATTTTTCAGCTACTCACTGAAATGTTATATAGCTCAGTTTAACATAATGTACAATATTAAGAGAGGAGTCTGGAAGCAAGGGTACACAGTGACATCCTCAGACTTGTAACTCTCAGAGTGCACAGATGTAACCTAATTGAGCCTTATGCGTCCATTAGTTCACTCTCAGAGAGAGTTAAATTAAAACAAAGGATGTCCCAGTGATATTGGGCAGAGGTAGAGAACATTACTGAGATCATGTGTGGCTTGTGTGCACCACCAAGGTCAGCTGACTGTCCTTCTCTCAGCCTGTCAAACAGCAGGGTGTGGCACAGAGGTGACGAAGCAGCTCGTCGCTACAGTTGCATGGCTGGGGTTCCCAACAAAGGAAGGAATGAGCGGGGTGGGACAGCCATGTCATGATGAGATCACTGGCAATGTCCAGTGGTGGAAAAAGTACTCAAATGTTTTACTTTAGGTAAAAGTATCAATATTGCAATATACTCCGTTACAAGTAAAGGTCAGGAATTCTAAATTCTACATTTATTTAAAGTAAATACTAATTGTGCAGAATGTCCCATTTCAAGTTTTAAAATCTATATAATAATCTTTTGAAAATAGCAGATCTACAAGCTCAATGTATCGTGACACATTTTGAGCTTGTAGATTGACAATTTTCGAATGGCCGAAGGGCTGAAGTTTTGTAATAATAATCTAAATCTGTTGTCCCGATCCGATCACGTGATCTGGATCGGGAGCAAAAAAACATGATCGGGACATCACTAGTATATTACATCCACTAGTCCTTACCCGTTGTATGGACTATTGCCCCCATAAATATATTTAATTGCTCTTCATTTTAACTTGTATAATATATTTGTGTGTTTTTTTTGTGAATAAAAACAGCACTATAACATGAAAGTATTTGTATAAATGCATGGTAGGGAAATGTTTTCATGGCAAGGACTGTAAAATGTACACTTATTAGCCCACAGACCCCCATTTGAAAAGTATGAAAGACCCCATACAGCACTGTGGCTCTGTGAGTGTGTGTGTGTGTGTGTGTGTGTGTGTGAGCCACGGTGAAAGTGTGTTGTGCTGTGTGCCACGGAAGGCAACGTGTGAAGCTGTGGCTCTGTGAGTGTGTGTGTGCACCACGGTGAAAGTGTGTTGTGCTGTGTACTGTGTGCCACTGTTGTGTTGCGGCGCCAAATTGTATAGGCCACTGTTTGTTGTGCCCGGGTGCGTTTTCGCATTTTTTATTCACTAATAAATTCACTATTAATTTATAATTAGTTAAAAAAAGTGGGAGTGATTGGTGCAGGCAGTGAGGAGCTACGGCAGTCACAGTGACACACAGACAGACACACATTCAGACAGATGATATGATGATATAATGATGATATCATGATATTGTCTGTGATTTTGTAGTATTGTGATATGGCTTCTATAAAAATATAAATATCGGATCTGGAGCAAAAAAACGTGATCGGGACATGATAAGTAACTAGTAACTAAAGTTGACAAATATTGTAGTGGAGTAAAAGTAATTGCCTCTGAAATGTAGTGCAGTAGAAGTAAAAGTGCATAACTTAAGTACATGTACTTAGTTAGTTACTGCACCACTGCAAAGGAACGAATGAGCGGGAGGGGACAGCCATGTCATGATGAGATCACTGGCAATACCATATATCATGCATCGTGCATCATAACAGTCCATCACATCTATTTAAAACTGATGATTCCCAGTGTAGGCTGTGTTTGTCTGCCCGTATCGGTTGAATTTATGGATATTTTCTTGAAGATCAACAGAGGTGAAATAGTTTATGAATATGAACCTTCTTTAAGACCGACAGATAATAATCTCATCGTCTTCAGTGATTGATGTAGGCCTATACTGTATATAGCTCACAGTTTGGTGTTTCTACACAGCAGTGTTATAAGTGATGTTTACAGTCACACTTATGTCTAGTTTATGACTGTACAGGCCCTTACAATTGCATGCTTATATACTCTAAGGGTAAAGCCAACACTTAAGGTTTTGCTGTGTAGGACCCTCAGTGGCATTGGTGCTATTTTATCCCTAGTGCTTTGAACGCGTTTGTCTTCCCTTGGCCCAGAGAGGGACGAGTGGCCAGTTAATAGCAGCCTATTGACACCGAACCATCTGCTGTGGTGGACCATGGCCAACACAGAGAGAGAGAGAGAGAGAGAGAGAGAGAGAGAGAGAGAGAGAGAGAGAGAGAGAGAGAGAGAGATAGAGGGGGGGGGGGGGGGGGGGGGTTAAAGGATAGCGAAGGAACGTAAATGCTATTTCTTAAGTACAGTAAAAGCAATGAGGGAACCATCATTTTGACAAATAACCTTTGGTACTGTTTGTAGTGATAGCCATTTACATGTCTCCCCCTCCCCAGTATGAATCAAGAGCAAAATGGCTGCTGTGTGAATATGGTCAATAAACCAATAAACGCCATCTGCAAGAACATGAATATCGACGGTGTCGTGTGGAAACCTTGTATGTCCAAAACTGGTACTTTTCAGGAAATGTAAAAATGTGTTCCAATGGATCTAATGAAGTTATTTAGTCACAAGCTCTTCTACTTTTCATTGGTTCAATAAAACCCACAGACTTAACCACTTTAAAAAGGCAAAAATCTATACAATGCACTGTAAATTTGTCGATCTGCTATTTTTGCTACAATTACAATTTAGACATTTATCACTGAATTCTACTGTATTATATTGTATTGTATTGTATTATATTATATTATATTATATTATATTATATTGTATTGTATTGTACTGTACTGTACTGTACTGTACTGTACTGTACTGTACTGTACTATATTCTGCCTTGTGAAGCACTTTGGTACAATGAGAGTTGTTTTTAAATGTGCTATATAAATACATTTGATTTGATTTGATTAAACAATATATTATCAAAATAACAATATGTAAATTGAAACTATAGGATACCAGCTAAATAATGAACCTATAGCTACATTTGTAGTGTAACACTATGACGAAGTAGGGCATTCATTTCTGCCCAACATCAATGATATAGTACATTTATATCAATCAGCATAAAATACCTGATTGTTATTATTTCTACACTTTTATCAGCCTTCAGCATGCTTTTCACCATACCTTTCTATATCCTGCACCCCAACACAAGGCCGCTAGCCACATCCCTGTTCCTCACAGGGATGGCTGGTCCAGCAGAGCCCTGGGGGGGAGCTGTCAGTCGAATCATCCACAGTGAGTGCTGATTCCTCAGTCAGCTGCCTCTCAAGTCCTTCCTCTCTGACCCGCCCTCGTTCCCCAGAGCCCCCTGACTGCTGTCACCATAGTGATTCCCTGTGTCCCGCTGCCTCGCGTCTCCGTCGCACTCCTCTCCAGCTTCGCCGTTGCCTGTGCCCAGTCTTCTTATTTGTGCATTACATGTGGATGTCGTCCTTACATGGCCAGAGTAAAAAGGGTTTTCCTGTACCTGGAGAGATACACACACACACACACACACACACACACACACACACACACACACACACACACACACACACACACACACACACACACACACACACACACACACACACACACACACACACACACACACACACACACACACACACACACACACACACACACACACACACACACACACACACACACACACACACACACACACACACACACACACACACACACACACACACACACACACACACACACACACGGAAAGAAAACAAAAACATATTCTGTTCCAGTTTTTACATTTTCTTTGCAGTTGTGGTTCCTACTGTAGCTACCAGCGCTGACTTTTAGTTTGATCACTTCACAGTTTAAAAGAAAAAACGCCATTCAATAACAGTTAAAAGAAGGGTTTGAAAATGTCTTTGTTTTTAGTAGTGAAGCTACGCTTCTTTCCCGAGGGGTTTCTATTATGTTCAGCTAACGGTGTGTCCTCCAGTCACTAACAATCCATACTAAAAATAACCACAGAAGGTAAACTTACAGATATAGTATTTCACTGTGACAGGGATGTCTACATTTGAAGCACATATTATGTTCACAACAATTCACTAGAGGTCAACACTGTATTCATAGGAAGAGAAAAAAATGCATTCTCCTGAGAGGTAATTAGAATGTGAGGGATCATGGTATGATTCTTTTGTTTTCCATTGACAGATGTGTTCATTAAATCATTCCTGCAGTCTGCAGACTTCATGACAAGAGGTATGTAGGCTAACACACACATGCAGATTTTAATTTATGCCAAGAAAGACAGAGATGTGGTTGGAAGCTACGTCTTTTCCATCTTCTCTCATGTTTTACTGTAAGAGGGACACACCCAGTAAACAAGGATTCTATTCAAAGAAATAGTTGAAAGCAACTTTTAGATAGCTATACCATACCACCATGATCAATAGAATGTGCATAGCAACTCGTTGAATACTATAACAGTAATCCAACACTCCAAAACAATACACTGGACTCGCATGAATTTAACTGGACACTAATTCTCAACTTCACCAATCTTTTTTAATTTCCTAACTAACGTTTTGGCTTTCTTCAGAGGATGAAATAAAAATTCTGATTTCATTTGTAGTTAATTTTTCAGTTCTGCATGTATAGGATAAGAACTGCAAAACATGGGAAACATATAGCGTAGCCAATTCATTCTTCTCATGCCTCATAATTCAATTTCAATCTACCCCCTTGAAAATGAATGATTGTACCACGATGGAGCTCTTTAATTGGCCCAATGTTAAAGGAATAACATAGCATGAAGGACAGATTTTCAATTTTAACAACATATTACACTGCAGCACAGTATTCTCTTCCTGTCATCCGAAAAATAATCAGGCTGACCTATCTGCTCAGCGGCCTGTTGATGCTTGCTATCAAATACAGATCACACGGAGAGAAAAATCATTGCCCTCCCCCTGGTCTTATTCATTTGCGCCTGTTACACACAGCTTATAACCTGTAAATTAGCAGCAGGCTGCTGTATGCCTCTTGCTGCAGGAGTCGTGAGGCTGCTCATTTGATGCAGTTAATCAGGTGCAGCCGTTGTAATGGGAAAGGAATAGGGCCAGGCTTGATTGGCCTTGATGACATCTATGCTCCAATTGTCTAGAAATCCCCCAGCTTTAATGGATCTGTGGGTTAATTCACAGGCTATGGTCTAGCTGATTTGTACTCGTACTACAGTGTCGGACACCAAAAATAGCTGATCTACAACAAGCTCACAATGGGTCGCATGGTGACATTTGGAGTGTGACACCATAGTACAAAATTAAGCATGTGCTGCTTGTGTTAGCACCAACATGCAGCAACACAAGCAACATGCATATCAAGTGACTTTTTGACCAATGTGGCCCTCACCCCAAAGTTAGTCCGACACCTCTGTGTTAGACATTTATTCACAGAAAACATCAGAAAAGATAGGTACAGTATGTATGGCTGCAATGAAACTCAGGCATCAGTATATTGGTTTCAGACAAAGGAATGTGATCAATTGTACACTACTGTGACATTTATAAGTTATTCTCACAGTATACCATGTGCTTACATCAGCAACTTTGTTGTAAATAATATTAAGTATATCGCTGGAAAACTGTCAGCCAGGTTTTGAAGGATGTAAAATGATTCCACAGCAAAAGTGCCACATTACATGTCTTGATTTGTTTTGAGTGTCAAATTGATAACTCAAGCCAGTGGACATAGAATAATGAAAAATAACTTACACTCAAAAACTTGACTGGCAATTATGTATAGCATTCTGTTTATCTCTTTTATTGCAGAAAATACCTCTGATCTTCATATTTTAAATTAACTTCAAATAAGGAGTTGCACTTGGACCTTGATCTCACACACACACACACACACACACACACATCCCTCTCTCTCTACTTCTCTCCTCATCTATCTCATCTGCACATACAGTACACAACACAAAAACACAAACACAAAACCGTAGAATTCTCTGACTGTCCACAAACACTCCCTCCTGACAAACGGTAACGGAACACTCACCACAAAATACACTCGCCGCAATTTAACATTTACCGAACCGCTCGCACCCATTGGCGGTCTACTCATCCCACTAAAGTTAGGAACTAGTTAGGCAAAAAACATTTACGACATCCCCCCCAGTCTTGGTACCTCTGAGACACAAGTGTGGCTAAGTAGGTTCTAGTGGCCAGAGATATATCCGAGATATCTTCCGACTGTTCCGAGCTTGCTTGCATGACTCAAGTCTGCCTCCATCGTAAGATTTGTTTTATTTAACTACTTCCTAACTTTATCGGGGCTAGTCTGTTCTCACCAAGTGGGGTGAGTATTCCGCACTGGTGGGGGAGTGACTAGTGAGTGTTCCAACTTCCGGGCGAATGTTATGCACTGGGGCGAGGGGCACCCTTGGGTGAGTTATGCTCAAGCGGGGTGAATGGTTTGCCGCTCAAAATATGGGGGCGAGAGTGTTTTGGGGCGAGAGTTCCGGTTACCCATGTTAGCTCAGTGGAAGGGAAAGGCCATAATGATGCTACACTAATTTGAGTGCTGTGATTTTTTTAACCCCTAAAACATGATAATCAGGTATTATGATTATACTAGGAGGAAGATTTCTTTCAAAAAAGTGTATGGAAACTGTTAAAATTATGTTTTTATTTGGCCACACCCACCAGTTCATTAAGTAAACATAGTTTTCACTTTAGCACCATCCCACCTGAACTTAAGCTTCACCCACAGCTGTTGTTGTATGATAATGTGGGAAGTGTTAGGGTTATAATGTCACTAAAATGGTGTTCATTTATTACTCAAAGGCTTTCAGCTTTCAGGAAGAAACCAAAATCTTAAAGGATCTCCTCAGTAAGAATACTTTGAAGTTTGAACACTAACAGGAGAATTCGTTAAAGGTTTCTTCAACTATGAATGCACTCATGGTACCACCACAAAGGCCCTAAAACAAGTCTCCAGGCATCCCAAAATAAACTGGTCAGGCTACTGCTTAGCTTCAACTCATCTCACTCCTGCTCATTTTGATAGGTTGGGATGACTCAGGGTATATAGACTAGAGGACAGAATACATCAACTTGCAATGGGACTGGTCTAAAAGATATGCTACACCACAAAGACACTTATGTACCTGTCAACCCAGATTTGGCTCAAACAAGGGGTTCAATTAATTCGCCCTACCAACAGTCGTAAAGGAATGTTGATCTGTTCATCTCCTCCACCCACCCCTTTCCCCCCTCATTGTAGCCTATATGTTTTTTTCCCCCTTTTTACCTCCTCTATGATGATTTCCTGTTTTTGGCTTTTAAATAGTATAGTGTATATTTGTACGTCTCTAAATGTTATGATGAATTGAACATGCCGTGGACCGTATTGTAAATAAGTGTAATGCTGTATGGTGTCATCCAGTTAACAGTCTTGTATTGAGTTGTGCTTGGAATGTAGGTACTGCAATTTTCCAAAACTGTTAATACATTATTCAATCAATCAATCAATCAATTAATTTGAACCCCAATGGAAACACACCATAAAGGCTTTTGTGAGTTTTAAATCATCTTTCAGACTGCAAACTGTAAATAGGCATATAGTATTGTAACGAGGGAACTGCCATCCTGTGCCTTGCTACTGCAGCCTATAGTGTGTGTAAGTCTAATGTGTTCTGACTGGATCTTAGCCTCAGAGGGTTCTGGGTAGTTTCTGTGGAGCCCGCCAGTTTAGTGTGTTGTTTCCGGTTTTCTATGTGTAATTGTGTATGGACGTCTGAGTGATTCCTCCTCCGTCTCTGCCTGAGAACCACGGACCGACAACAACCGAAGAAAGACTTATGCAAAGAGTGTGAGTTTAACTATACTTCTGTCAATATATCTGATGAAGTTCTGTAACTCTGCCGACGTTCTGACAAGTAAACATCATAATGGGAAACCCTATTTGTTGTGGCATCATTACCACTCGCCTCCAATCCACCACATAATAAGTCCACAACAGTATTCAATCAATCGATCAAGCAATCAATCAAACTAAATGCCTGGCGTAGGCCTACCTTGAGCACATTCTCAAAATGTAGCTTTTTTTGTACTTTGTACAGAACTACAGATGAAAACACTCGCAACGGTGGGTTGCATTCTATTTTTTACAGTCTATGGTTGCATTACTTGCATATCGCGCCACGCCCCACGGACAAGTAAAGTAATTAGTAAATATCGGGCTTCATTAGTATCATTTGTAACACTTGTGACAGAAGTAGCAGGTCTATAGTTGTTTTCCTTACTGTTGTCAGCCGGCCGAGCCAGCCGGTCATCCTCACAAATGGAGCCTGGAGGTGAGCGAGGAGTGAGTGAGTGATACGTAGTTGTCAAAATGTGCGTGTATCTCGAGCACCCACGACGCACGCACCGTACGCACGCCACGCCACTACGTCAGGAAGGACTGGAGCTTCTTCCTCGTGTGCGTTGCCGTGGCAACACTCTGCCCGCGTCGACTCCAGTGAACACAAACGGAAAGGAAGATGGAGGAGAATCAGAATATTAGGGACATCGACACTGGTGTGTAAATGTGTAACTGCTTGCACACAGGAGAGAGCGAATGCATGATGATGTGTGGGGTGTTTCAGAGACAGCGGTTGCACGTCTCTTCAACGCGGTGTTTTTCTGTTGAAAACGAACATGACCAGCTGCATTAGCATGCTAGCAATTGCAGGTGCATGATGTAAACAGAGCCCCCCTGTTCGGGTCACTGTTGTTATTATGAGGGAACGTATACTAGCATGTGTGCTAGCGTAGGTAGTGCAACCATTGATACTGGAAATGGCACATACCCGACATATGTCTCTACAGTAGCACTGTACCCACTGTAGGCTGACTGCATGTCTCTCTTATGAATAGGTTTAGGTTGTATAAACCGTAACTGGAAATTTCTCAATAAATGCCTGCTGCTGCATGCTTGCTCTTCATAGTATACCCGGCGCTACGTTGTAAACTCATGGGTGTTCCAGATATGCACACTCCGTCCCCTACTCCCCTTGGTTTCATTTCTACTCATAATAAGGAATGAACATTCAGGATTTGACGATTTAATATAATTTGAAGTGACAGCTATGCAGTCCATGGTGCAGCGTCGTTCTCTTTTTGAATGACACGTTAATGCATGGTTAATGAGATAGACAACATGTTTGCTGGGTCTAGGTGGTGAAGGGCTTCCCCATGAATTAAACCCTCAGCGATGACAACGCTGAGGAAGGCCAACCAGGCCGAAACGCACTTCACTTCAAACGGGTGTGATTTTTTTTAAATGGGTGTAGCTAGCGATTCAGAGGCTGGAGCCAGATTAAGGCTAATTGGGAAAATATTAAATTAGGTGTAATTTACAATGTTTTCACAATTTTGCGGAAACAACTCCCATCAACATTTTCCTGTGTTGTTCAAAGTTGCGGTCTATAAATTATGCTGCAAGTGTAAGTGCATGTCTGCATGATATTGAATGCTACATCTGCTTTCTTAAACCCATTATGAATATTCCTCTTAATTATTCATTTTATTTTATTTAGCCAGTTCATGCTGAAAGAAAGAAAGAACCCACCCTTTCTGTTCAGAAAGTTATTATTACATTCAGTAGACAAAAGTGACAATTACTGGAGAATGTATTGTGGCGTGATCTGCGTATTGATGTGACACAAAAGTGACGCAAAGTCTGTCTTAATTTGTCCATTTGTAACAATGAAAGTCTACCAAAGGACTTCGCTTCTTTTACACTGTGTATTTGTGTTCCAGGCAGTGAGGCTGGGGGAGAGGATGCCTTGGTGGGTAATGTGAACAAACTACTGATGACCCCACCAGGTTACCAAGGACCTCAGCGGAAAGGACACCTGCTCTTCGATGCTTGCTTTGAGAGTGGTGAGTACTAACCTAACCTAAAGTTACACACTGTAAACGCCTTGTTCCTAAATATTAATTTAACTCAACTGAAAAAAATGAACTAAAATGGACTCAGAGTTACAGGTCCATTTGTACACTCTCTCTTTTTGCAATTTGAAAGCCACTCTTCATGAAGGTCCAGAGGGACTGAAACATCTGTCAATTTGAATGAAAACTTATGCTGCTGAGCAAGAGTAGTGTGCAGAATTTTTGTTCATGAAATACTTGTTTCATTGCTGCAGTTGTCACTGCATCTGAACTAAGTGGATGTGCGGATATTTCCTTTGCATGCACTCTTGAGTTAAATTAACCCTTTTGAGTTGCATTGACAAGTACATTCAGCTTCCTTAAGGGCTGTCCACACCAAGAATGATGTCTATAATAACTATAAATAACTCAAATAGACGACAGACAGTGGTGTAAGAAACGCTGACAGAGCCAATCAAACTCCATCCGAATTTACAGGGTGTCACGTTCAACACATCACTCATGGTCAAAATGTTTACAGAGCGCTATCGTTCATCAGTTTGATGATCAGTGTGATTTAAAAACATAGGCCTTGCACCTACTGTATTCTATCATAATGTTGTAGTTATCTGCTGTAGATATTCTGCTACATTAAATGTCTGTATCATTTAGGCCTATATATTTTACATAAGAGAAGTTATCAACTTTTAGGTTTATAGATTATATAAGATATGTTATTATACTTTTCCCTTTGCTTTTATAGTAGACAGCAGTCAAATAGCGCAGAATGAAATCAATACAGTTGAATGAATGAAATGTGCCCTTGATATTCCACTCAAAGTCAAAACAGAGTCTTGTTGAACCATCTGGCTTTTATGCCAGATAATACAGGCCACTCCAGAAAAGGGTGAAATAAATCGAATAGCTTTACTTTATGGGAGTAATTGCCCTGTTACATTACCTTGTGCATATCTTTTGTTGACATTGTGCTTGAAACAAAGCCAATGTGTTTCAATGTCCCGAATGGAAACGCACGCGCACACACATGCACACGCACGGCCATACTCGTGGCATGCACACGCAGGCACACAGTGAATCAAGGAATCAGCAGGTCTCGTCGGGACTGCATCAATGTGTGGAGATTAGGTTCAGATGGGGCTCAGATTTCTTATTTCTCACAGAAAGATCATTTTATCTTCTTTAGATTGAGATGATCTTGAACTACACCCTGTTCCTTTCTTTTTAACGTCTAGCCCAGCTGTCACCAAAATGTTATCCTCTGAAGTGGATTTTTTTTTTACCCGTTCCAAATACTATGGATTTGACCTTGGTCCAAATATCACTAAGCCTGTCTGGTCTTATAAACTTGTTTTTCAATGACCTAGACCTCAAAGAAGAAAGGTACATTTTGCCTGAAAGCCAGATTTATCTTGAATTTAGTTTAAAGCTCCAATCTGGTATTCATCATAATTAGTTTAAATTCATATAGTTTTAGGAAAATAATTGTGTGGTGGAAGGAAGATGGTAACACAATAAAACAGCCATCATTGTAGACACTCAGGGTGCCATTTAGAACTTCCTATTTTCCACCATGTAATATGAGGTGGAGGCGTGGCAAATGTAATTTTGCAAGACGGTAGAATGCGCTCTCCGACACCGTGGCGTGCGCAAAACGGCCCTGAATTAGTCATGGGTGTGTTTAGGGCGTCACCTCCATCAACCCAATCAGCTTGGTGGGTGCCATTCCCTTTAACAGTCAGCTGATCTCCGGTACGATATGAGCAAATTAAGCTTTGAATAATAGTGTGTGAGTGGTATAGCCACTTTAGACTAGGGGGTAGAGGCCAGGGGTCTCCACAGCCAGATCCCTAAGTCTCTATTTCATTCATGTTTTCCCCCCACACACAATCATGTACACATAATGACTATGTCTGCACGCAGGCACCAGACATGACATGACTTTGTCACATTTGTGTTAACTTGCAATGTTGGAAAGTCATGACAGCATAGCAGCTGGGGGGAGAGCACACACATCACTTCATTTGTTTCTGTTTTAGGCATGGGAAAACAGCCGTGAACATCTTTATTCTAGTTCATGATGATTCATAAATGAATAACTAAGCCTTTGAAATGCCACCTACCTTTCAGATCGGAATGGAACTGCGAGCATATAGGCCCTACGCAGTATAGGCTGTCAACATGCGTAATGTTCCCAGAATTGTCAAACCTGAACATACAATTTCGCTTGATATATTGTTTAACTGGATAACAATCGAATAATGTATCATACAGCGAAAGCAAGATTCCTAAGGAATATGGAGATTTTTACATTTAAAAAAACGGTTGAGAAATGAGAGAATAAGCTTCACCTGCAGTCACTGCAGTGCGTAATGGCACTAACAGTGCCCGATGTTATGGTCTTCGCTTATAGCGTTTGACTGAATAAGAATAGAATTGGGTGTGATACAGAAAACTTCCCAAGGTTTATGGAGATGTTGGCCGTTTAAAATCTCAACTTTTTACCACGGAAAGCCGCAACATGCGAGCTGTTGCCATGTCTCAGAGAAATACGTAAATTGGTCTATAAAAATGAATCCCAAAAGAAGCGCCTATATACCAGGGCAGGGTCTGCAACCTTTTTTAAATTAAGTGCCATGTTTTTATTTTCTATATAGTCAGTGTGCCAGTCAGTGTGCCATATCAAGATTAATTTTAATGACACCACACCACATTACAATTTCATATTTTGATTGTCCACAAATATAAAGTTGTTATTATGATCATTATAATATATCCCCATGCAGTCAGAGTTCATAGTTTTAATGAATGTATAGAATGTGCTGTGCAGAATGTTATTTGACTATATGTTTAAACCGACAATACTCAGTTGTCACCCTCTTTTGTCCACCCTCCCTTCATTCCCCTTCATTCATCTGGGGGTCCTTGACATGGCAATGTCACTGTGTGAGGATCACTGGTTTAAACAACATTAGGAGAAAAGGCCAAATAAGCACTTTAGAAACAAGACAAGCAACCACAACTACCAATATTTACAAGCAACTTTACAGAAAAATAAGCCCAAAGTAGCTTATATAAACAGACATGGCAACACTGCTGAACAGTGCACAGATCGCTCTTGTGTAAAATCAAACATTGCTTTTTGCATTTAAGAGGTGGTCAGACCCAGGTGAAATCGGTATGCCCTGATTCTTTTAAGGTGAAGGGGCTTAATAGCAAATTGCGCAAAGCAAATATAATTAACATATGGACACTCCCCCAATGCTAAAATATGCAGAGAAGTAGTGTGCCATATGTGTGTGCGTTCAGCACGGCTTCCATAATATGAAAGGGCGCATAACGAGGCCACGGGTTGAGCAAATTCTGTAATACCCCCTGATTTTAAGAGGTTGTAAATGGCAGCCAATACTCCATACTCAACGTCAACGCCATTTATTTTTCACACTGCTGGATACCAACTACGGAAGCACAACTCTACAGTATATTCTCTGCCATCTTTGCTGTAGGCCGAACATCATTTCAATAACCTCTCACTGCTGAAGAGGGAGACAAACATACAGAAAGCCCAGATTAGAGCTTTAAATGCACCATTAAATGTCTCTATGTCCAGTATTTCAATGAGAACGCAAATACAGCAACTACATTCAGAGACACTGAAACTATACAACTACTGAAGGTGAAAGCATAAAGATATAGCCTAATAATGCAGGTGAATATATAAATATGTTAAATAATGAGGGTTATGCTACAGATATCATGATATCAAAATGGTGATTGGCCTTGTTATAAATTGGTGTATTTTCCCAGATGACATGGCCAGAGGAGCTCAGACATTGATTAATGGGTATTGAGCTCCAGCACTCAGATCAGCTAACATACCAGTGTCTCTGGCCCCGGATGCATCTCCTGAATGATTTATGGAATTGATATTAATCTCTTTCCAGTAAATGCATTACTAAAGTTGGAATGGGAGCTGAATTGATGTTTGCATGCTAATGCCAAATTAATATCTTGTTGACGTCTCAACAAAATGCAACACGTTGGTCTTACTTACTGTAGAGGTGGGGACAATTAGGGCCGATTCATACTCCTATTTTACCGCTGTTTCGGCGCTGTAGTGCCGAAATGATTTCGGCTCGTCAGAAATGTTCAGTAACACCGAAGAGACGACTTTAGGACGGTACCCGCCCCCCCCCCCCCCGAACCTCAAATGACGTCACATTGTAGGCTCTACAGCGCCGAACCGACTTTTATTCAGCTCTAAAATAGCGAGAGTATGAATCGGCCCTTAGTTGCATTTTCCTCATGATATTGATAATTATTTTTTTGCAAAAATTACAGCAATTGAAACCTTTTATACAACAGCATACTCTGTACTCAGTATGTAACTGAGTAATAGTAATAATAAATAGTGATTATCGTCACCTTCTGTAATATTTTACTAATTATTCAGGAACTGTTCCTTATAATTTGTCCAATTTAAATTGAACATCATTGCATATCAACAATATAGCAACCCTCTTGCTACTCCAAAAATGCCACACTTAGCCCATATTCATGTTTCACTCCAGGTGCCATAAAAAAAGAATTACTTCAAAGTAATAGCTCACTATGTGAACAAAAAAACAGCAGTGTGGTCGCCGGTCGGTGGCAGTGTTTCAATAGTGGTGCTTTAGCGCAATAACATATTGTGCCATTAAACCCTGCCCACTCTAAGCATTAAAACAATGCTGCTGTTTTCATTATTGCTACTAAGTAGTCCACTTACTGGATATTAGAACCATGCAGAAATAGCAACAGCATGGTTCTTGAAAAGATGATTGGCAGTCTCTGAATACTTAGTATACATTTTCAAACGGTCTAAAAGCATCGTATAAAGTTTGAAGTAATGTAGCCGCTGCATGTTTATCCCAGTTACAGTATGTTTAGTAGATAATGTGCTCACTCGAATAACTTGCTTCTGTAGTAATCTTGTTTCTTTGTGCTGGGTCCCAAGGAAATCCACAAATCTCTATAAAACAGAGTGCTCTCATGACAACTCAGTACTTTAATTTCCTTTATATTTTCAAGACAAAAAACAAAACAAAAAAACTGCCAGTGTGGTACATTTTATATACCGGTACGTTTTAAATTGAGTTATGGAATATATTGAAATAGTACTGTAAGTCAAGAATGTTTGAATACAAATTGAAGTGGAAATGGCTATACCATGTCACTTATTGTCCTTGTGGCATAGCAGTAATGGCCATTTTGTGGTGCCACAGAATGACAGAACTCCCAATAAAGATTGACGAAAATATTTATATCAATTATTTGAAGCCTGGAACCAAGCTATTCATGCTCCTGGTGAATGATTAACTTGTCACATTTGATTCTGTGACTGTGTCCAGAAATATTTGAATATTTAATTATACTAGAGCGGTGCCCGTTGGGCACTGGCCTACCTGGAACGATGCAAGTTGGAAATGAATGCCCCACCCAGCTATTATGTCTGTGTACCTTTTATGCCCATATATGGATATCTAGGGGTGATCAGGTGTGATCAATTGGCTAATTTGCCGATTCTTTTCACAACCTCAGCTGTTTCATACTTTCACAGGATATATACATTATACACTCATACACACAAACAACTTCACATACATTTACAAGTATTCACAAAAAACAAAACAAGGAATTACAATACAAGTATATAGCGAGACCAAAACGACAGAGCGTCGACAACAATGGGAAGTGAACAATACTGAGGACAGACATGACTGGAGATGGAGGAAAGCGTATGAGTACACCAGAAGGTCTGGGGAGAAGTGTATTTGTTGAGTTGTTACTCGGGATTCCGAAACCTGCTACCTCATTAGTAGAGGCAGTACAGGGCTTGTTCTTTTTTTGAGGGGCGCTAGCCCCTCCTATATACAGGTTTAATGTTTGTTAAATGGCATTTGCACCGTTTGTTTTACATTACCATTACATCACCTAAATCAACATGCGTTAAACTTTAATATATTAGCGCCCCTCACTTCACACGGTTTGATTTTTGTCCTACACAAACATTAAATTCCCATTGATAATGAATGGAAACTGTTATGTCATAGTGTGAGCAAATATGGATATTGTCTGTTTTACGTCATGATGACGCCACTTGGCGTGGTAAAAAGTTGAGATTTGAAACGGCCATAGTTCTCTTTAAAATTAAAACATCTCCATAAACCTTGGGAAGTTTTCTGTATCACACCCAATTCTATTCTTATTCAGTCAAACTGGCTAGTTATTTACAGTACTGTAGATATAATGAAGGAGGACTGTTGTGATAAAGGTTGTCCTGATTGTTTACTGATGTGAAGTGGATTTTAAAACGGCACAACTTTCTGGTCCCTATAAGCAAGACCAGTCCTTACTGTAGGAATAGTGTTGAAATGCCATAACATAGGACAACATTGATATGCATAGGATCATACATGGCTATAAATCCTATTGGTATTTTCCATACAGTCAATCTGATATCTGTGATATCTCAAGTTTCCAATGCATATTACTGATGACAGAAAGGCAATTGGAGAAGACTCCAATATTATTGACTTGTGCTGTATGCTGCATGTATTACATTCAGCATGTGTGCCTGCCTACTCCTCTCAGATGTGGAAATGGTCTTTCATGACAGCATACGTCCATTTTACTCTCTTCAACACCAATTTAATAGCTGAAAACACAGAATGGCAAGTTAATTTTAAATTCATGCAAAGGTATAACTCAATGAGCTTTTCTGTTTGGGCCAGCACCTTTTCCCCCTCACTTTGGTTGACAGCTGTCAATGGTCCATGTACATGTACTGAGAGCAGAGATCTTATTTTGTTGCCATAGTATCCCATGTAATAAAATCTAATTGGTTTATTAAGATAGACATTGGTTATGTAAGCTGTTTACCAAAGGTATAAAACCCCTCATTTACATTTAGATGAGGTGTAATTCACTTTCTTGTCAGCCCTATGCAGATTAAGTCACTGGTAGCCTATATCTGTGCATATGTAGGTGACTAGGGTACTGGTCCCGTCTTAGGGAGTCATTCTGCACCAACAACAGCCCTATTCCCCTTTGTGCTTTAAAGATAACATAAGAAAATGACCTCCATTATGCAGTCTTTGGTAGAGCTGGGACATAATGACTATTTCTTGAAAACGTCATTAAAGGTCTTATTGATGGCCCTGCGGACAGTGTGGCATGCATAAGGAATAATATGCAAATGTGCAAATGGAGTTTTACCACTTCTGATTATCCATGTATGCTTTGTTCAGTTATAGTTATGGAAAAATAATGGTGGAATATGAAGGTTTTTGTCAGTTTGTCAAGAAGTAGAGATTCACAACAATGATAAGAGTTGCTTATTTGTTATTTGCAGCTAGTGCAATGCAAATAACCCTTATCTTGTTTTGTCACACTTGCATTGTCACTCTGTCAGATTATTGACATTTTCAGCTGAATTCCAAATTATTTTGTGAGTGTCTTCACAATGTACAGTGGGATTGCTGACTACAGTGCTGTCTTTATCTACAATGGATGACACTGACAGCGTGTGGACATATTGTTTTACTGAATCTGTGGACCGTACAGCACAAGTAATTAAGCGACCATTGATTAGTCTGACTGCTGTCTGCTGACAATGACTTGCATGGTCAAAAGAAGCCCCCCTGGGGTGGCAGGTGTTTAATGGGGTCTGATGATAAGCTTACCCTACAGCACAACTCCTACTCATCCTGCTCTACAGTCATTTCAAATCAATTCAATTTAACCCCAATGGCAGAAATACTACTCTAGATGGACTATACATATCTCATCAAGACCTGTTTGTAGATACTGTAGATGTAGAGCCTGATTTCTAAAATGGATACTTACTGTACAGTCCCTGTTTATGATTGGCAGAGTCCTGTTGTAAAATAACCCATATGCATTATGCACCATAAGATTCTATTCTACCTTTTACACTTTTTGCCTATGACAAGGAAAGGTTTCATTTTCTGTACATTGTGCAATGTTTTAACAAATCACTTTAAAAGTAGGGTAGTGATATTTTTTGGTTAAAACACAACTTTTTTTAAAAGGTTAAATCACTACCTAGCAAGCCAAATGACGTGACGATGTAGTCCTCCTGTTATTCCGGTGACGTTCAGGATTAGGCACAGCCCATATGGGAATGATCTTTATATCATTTCCAGGACTGTTCACCGGTTGAAATAATATAGCTTATTCTGGGCCAGATCTGACTAGTTATGATATGACTTAAGTTGATCTGGTCTCGAACAGACTCTCTGATTCATCCAGGGACTTCCGTCTTAGTGCTGGGCAGAATTTATGTTGGTTGAAATCAGGTGATATTCTGGGCCAGATACCCAGATCTGACTACTCTTGGTTTGACTTGATCTGGCCCCAATCGAGACGTCACTAATTCGTCCAGGTCCTGATGTGCTTGCTGGGTAATTCTGATAGTAATCATTGCTATAGAGCAGGGGTATTCATCTAGATTAGGCCGGGGGCCACAACTGTAGAATGATTGTGTTTGCATTTGTGGGTTCTCAAAATGCATTTTGTGCTCAAACACGAAGACTTATGTATATAATACATTTGTGCTGAGTGTTTGTTCAGTATCGGGGGTCTCCTTGTCTCAGATAGCTAAAATCTATTTTTTGACAGCTGCCGTTGCTATGCAGTGCCTTGTTCAGAGCTCCCGGGCATGGTTAGCACATGCGCACAGCCATTGACTTCCTTGTTTACGGGCTGACAAAACTTGCTATTATCTCTGAATCTATGGCGCTCTCCATTGTTTTGATCAGAACGCTGATGTTCTGTCCTAATTTCTGACTTAACCACGCATCTCGTTTGGAATATTAACGCTTCTGAAGAGAGACCAGACTTATTAGCGTGACGTAGTAATGGAACATTAAAATTCCGGGGCATAAAAATATAGTTAATAAAAAGCTGGAGAGACATGGAGACTCCTATTACTGATCATACACGTCTATATCAATGAGTACTATCACAATATAGAGCTTTTTAACACTTATTTGAACCAAAGAAAATCACTTACCCTACCTTTTAAATAATGCACATACTATGATGCATATTGTTCGGTACCTTCCATGCATTTGCATAGAAACGTCCTTTGTTTGCGCAAGCAAAGAGATTCAATAGAAATTCATATTTTCAGATTTAGCTACCATGTCTGTGAACTTCCCGTGTAAACGGGTTGCCTAGCTAGTAGCTACTTAGGGTGACTCCAGACCTGTAACATAGCTTAATATTCGTATTTGCCTGTTGCTTTATAGTTTGGGCTTATTTCTGAAGTGTAGTTTTTGGGCTTGCTTTCATGATTAATAAAAAAAAAGCTGATGTAATAAGGCTCAAGTAGTGAAACTGGTTGCTTGTTTTGGATTTGTTTTCATAGACCTGGTCGCTGGTTTCACTCACAGAATCTGGCGCTTCACACCAAAACAAACAGATAGCATTATTTTCGCTAGTCTTGCTTTGGAGTTGATTTGGAGAATCAGTGGAGTTGATTGATTGGTATTTTATATATATTAATTGAGAGTTGATATTGAGAATATGGTAACTAGTTCACACACTACACCAGTAGTCAGCCCTGCAACATGGAGTAATTTACCCCCCTCATCACTACAACATGGATACTTTGGATAGTGTCACTCCCAACATCGGCAACCGACCGGACATCTTCGCGATAAGGCGATATGGATGGCAAGCGACGGGAGCTTCTCGTCGGGAGTCCCCTGCCGACACCCTTGCGACTCTTTCAAACTGACCGACAGCCGACAGTCGGCGCAATGTGGAGGTAGCTTTAGCCTTGCAGCCAAGAATCTAGCTCAGATGGTTTGCGAAGGATGGGGAGCACTAACACAAGCCCCGCCCAAAGCCCCTCTTTGTTTCATCACGTCTACTAAACAGAAACCAGCCAATCAGAATCAAGGAATGGACTAGGGACTAGGGCCGTTTTAGGATCCACAGTACACCATGGCTTATTGACTTGTTGCTAATTGCTTTATTTTACTTTGTCATAACCGGGTACAGCATGCTGCAAATAGCTAATATATAAGCTAACCACAATACACATCTAATCAAGACCTGCTGATTGGACAGGCCAACTACCGTGTTTGTGTGACCTACTTTTCCCTCTCTTTTCTTGACTTGTGAGTTTTCAACTTGACTCGTTATCTTGACACAGCTTGGTCAACCGAGAGAATTAATGATAAAACAGCATGCAGTGGAAAAACAGTGACGGTAGCGAACACGCGTCCTCAATTCACAGCTCAGGAATGTGGCCATTTATCTTATCTGAACAGTTTTTCTTGATTCAGTTATTTAATTATTTTATATATGACCCCGTGCAGATACTGTGCTCATCTCCACCTCATCTTGCTACACTAATAGAAAAGGAGTATGTCATTTATCCGTGTGCCTTCTGCGAGAAAACCAGTTGCAGTGGAATTGGGAAATCCAATGCACTAAATTGCATGCTTTCAACTTGGATATTTACCGTACAATTTGTATTTGTATAAAACTACATTATTGCACAATACTTATTGCACAATCCTTATTAGTGCTCTGACGCGAAATGTGTCACGTTTTTCCAGTTACAAAGCGGCAAGCGCATGCATGGACACGAATAAGACGACAGCTGAGCTTGCACGCACGCACCAGAGAGAACGTCAGATTTAAATGTTCAAACAGCCTTCTAGAAGCACGTTACAAAGTGCAAATGTGATGTTGCTTGCAATGTATGAGAAATGAAGGCAACAGTTACGAAGGGCTGAACCATGTACAATTGATTGTGTTAACTAGAACGGTCCTCCTCATAGCCTCCTCAAACAATGTTAACTAATCTTCTTACAGATGATTCTGAAAATGTCAAACCCTGTATATCCACTCATTTTGGGCCAAAACAACAACTAGAAGGATACATTTTGGTCTGATGTACCAGTGTGCATGTTAAAATGCCCTGTATTCTTTTTCCCCCACCACTAACAGGGCTATCATTATCATAATTCAATAAAAACTATATAAACTACTGTATATAAAAACTACATAATACCATATAAACTGTGAATATATACGGTACAATATATTGACCCAAGCCCATGTCTTCTAAATCCGGTGCAATGCATGGTCGGTGGAAACATATGTTGACACTGCAGTTGTGTAGTAGAGACCATGGCTGTGTCTGTGCACCTTCACCTTGCCCACAAGCTCCCGCAAATCAGTGGGAAGAAAATGACCCACATGGACTAATTTAGGTAAACATTTACACTCTTAAGTTTAATCATCACTGAATAGTGAATATATCATTTCATATATGCGTTAGAAGAGAAAACCTTTGCTTCTGGCCATAATATCATGCCGGTTTGTGTTTATGCTCAGTGATAGCATTCTCTCCACAGGCAAAATTAATGTTTCCGCCTGTGACATTATGGAATCTATGAAGCGTTTCTTTGGATTTGCTCTGTGGGTTTTAACCATCCAGCACAGTAATGATAATGGATGAAGAAATCTTTTCTCAGTCGGTGAACAAAAGACAATGGTAGAAATGGGGGGAGGGTTGTGCCTTGGGATTGGGAGACAGCTAATGAGGATAAACGTTACAGTGAATATCGCCACTGTTCGCTGCTGATGGATGTTTAATTGTTTTGGTTTTTCTCTCTCCACCACATCCCATCGCAGAGTGGTGTGCTGAAAGCACGGAGGATATATATATATATATATATATATATATATATATATATATATATATATATATATATATATATATGAGAGCGAGCACACACAAGTGAACTGACCACTCCAGACTGAACACTTGGGTGGGTGTTGCGGGGGGTGAATGCAGTCAAGCTTGTCAGAAGATATTTATATACTCCAGAGTACCCATGAATCAGGACAGTTGAGTCTCCATTGATTAAAGAAGAGGGAAACGTTTTTACAATCAAGCCAGATGCTCAGAACGAGTGGCTTGGAGAGGCCCTGAGCCTTGTTGCAACAGCCTCACAGCATTCTTCTCTCTGATGACTTTAATTCCACACGTCCACCACGCTGCTGCACTGATTAAAATAAACCACATGGAGAGGAAGCCTAAAGCCTGATTTACACTTTGTCGTACAACTGTGTCTAGCGCTGAAAATAGCTGATTTACAAGATTTCACGTACTGGGTGCTTTAACTGTAAATGGAAAAGGACAGTAAATCATAATTGGGTCTATTTTGTTTCGTTGTTGATGCTTTCTCACAGCTGACAAAAGCGCTAATCTAATAAGAAATGATCTTGTGGTATGCAACTGTATGTGAAGGACGGTGCCGCTTTTCTTTGCTCCTCACTTTGTTTTCGCTGTGTGTTTCAACCTTTGAGTTTCTCATTCTCTTGAAGACGAGCCTTCCAAAAGAAGATCCATTGGTCTGAGTGGGAGGGAGCTCTCCTGACGGCTGATGTATTGAGAGGCACTCCCAGTCTCTCTGTCTCTCTTACATGTCCTTGGCACCGGAGAAGCTTCACTGCCCAAATCACTAAATGGCCTCTCTAGTTTTTTCCTCCATTTTTCCCCTCCTCTCTCCTTCCTTTTAAGTCTGTAGAAGAGTATGGAGATAAATTTATGTTGTCTAGGGACCGTTGGCAACACTATTCGTTTTGATTTATGCTATTTATCAGCCATTTGTATCCATAAGAGATTAGTCTTTATTATTCTTGCATTGTTTTATGTCCATAGTTTCCTTTCTCTGGCTCTCCCTAGGCATTCGTTGTCAGTTTTACTTCCTTGGTTTTGCCATACCATGTCATGTGAATTGGGAGGTGTTATATTAGCTTGACCCCGAGGGAAGCATCTCAGCATAGAGGTGCCAGACATACTAAAGAGGCATACATTTTTTTGTGAATCTCTTCAGTCAAGGCCAGACTAATCCACTTTACACTTCTTTCAGGTCTAAACACAGAAAACTCTACAGATATACAGAAGTACATCTTGGCCACCGTTTCCTTGTTTCTCCTCCATCCTAATTTGCATGTTTATCTTCAAAGGTGGTCCATCTGAGAATGGTTAATATTTGCAGCCTTCAGAGGCTTTATCACAGTGGTCTGTGGTGGCTTGCCAGGGAACCGTGCTACTGGATGTTAGGTGGGAAGTGATATCAGGAGATTTGTGCAAAATGCAGAGCAAATGAAATGGAGCGATAATCCTGTCTGACATTCGGGCCTGTCGGACATGGTTTCTGTCTAATCAGTGAGCAAACACATGGGCTCGTTTGCTCTGGTCTGAGATGCCTCCTCTGCCAGGAAGTAGTACAAACAACCTCAATGTTTTGTAAGTTAATTGTTGATGGCTCAGATACAAGCCATGCATAGGAGAACCCAGCTGGCTCCCCTTCTTCTCAAAATGTCACCAAATGCTAGCAGCAGTCAAGCTGCTTTAGAATTTTTGAGAATTAAAAAGGCTTTCGTTATCAACTGTATACAAGGTGTGGTTTTGTAAAGGTTGAGGGCAAATATTCATCTACTGGTCATATGAAGAGGCCTGAGTCATGATATACCAACTTACCCCCCCCCCCCCCCTCCCCATATTGTTCGTTCATTTTCAGCTAAAGATGGGATCGTAATTCAACCAGTATTAACTTTGTTGTTTTAAATTCCAGCTTGAGGCTATTTTCTGTTCTGCCAATTGAAAGAATGTAGTGTGGAACATCACCATTCATTAGCTCTATAGGTCTGCCTGCTGCATCTACAAGCATGTTTTAGTGAAAATGACTTCTATATTGCACTGCAGCACTAGTGGCTCCAATGATGGAGTCATTAATTTCCAAGCAATTCCTGATGCCATAAACACAGTTTCAAACTAGATGTGCAATTTTTCATCCCAAGCAAGAGGGTGCAGTTTGGGAAAATGGTGATGATTTGTAACGCTTTACCAGTTCATGTTTCTTTTAAGATGCCTGTGTTTATTCTGTTGGTTTATTTAGAGAGCCTCTCTCTGAGATGAGCTTCATTGATGTGGCAGGGTTTGTCTGATATCATGAATTCATGCATGCACAGAAAGTGTTTGTAAAGTGAAGACTGGGATACTGACAGGACAGGAGCAGAATTTTGATATAATATATTCTGGTTTCAATCCAGAGTGCTATCTTGTATAAAGTAAACCGTACTGAAATGTACTCTTAAGGGGCCAATGTCAGGATCAGGAATCCTCTCTGAGGTTTCAAACAAGGCCACCTACTGTACTGACCACAGCGGAGAATGTGTTGGTACAGTAGTTTTCAGAAGCACACATCTGATTTTGTGAATAGCCTATAGGCTATATGTACATTTATATATAAATATTAAGGGCTGACCTTCAAAGTTAATTTTTTTGGACGTCAAAGCTCTGGAGCAATATAATTAACTTTGGGTGGAGGAATGAATAATAAGTCATGGAGCTGCGCTGCTCATGCAGCCTGTATGGCTAATATAACCTCTTAACGTAGCCACCAAAATTAAATTACATGACTAGCAAAAATTAAATCATATAGAGTTGTTGAATACTTATTTTATATGAGAATGAATACGCTTTTTAGGCAAGCTGTGTAACAACAGTGCTGTAAAGGAGGTAGTTGGATGTGCCAGCAGAAAGGTTGACTGTCACACCCTGAGAGATTGTGTTGCTGATTGCGAAGACGGCAATACGAAAAGTACCCCCTCATCAAGCCCACGGCAGGTTTCCTTCAAGGTATTTTCTCCTATCTTGGACCTCAGCTCTCAATATGGTGCATGGTGCATCCAGGAGATTTCTTCAAATCAGTAGATCTCAAGGATGTATACTTTCACACGTACAAGTCCTTGATTGCCCGGCTAACACAACATTATAGCATTCACATAGCAAATTATTTTGATGACTGTCTTACAGCCATAGTGCCGGAGAGTCTACCATCTAGCTGTGTCCACAGCTAGATGGTGTCCACTTCACATGTGTGTGTCCACTGTGAGTGTCCACTCATAGACATGAGTGTCCACTAGACATTCCCTTGAATTCAGTGGAATACAAGGCTAGCCTGACACCAGACACGAGAACTGTGTTTACCAACTGTCTGACACGGTCTCTGCCCGACTCTGCTTTCGGATGGCTAGCCTTGTGGTGTCCACCATTTGGACTGGGAAGGCTTTGAATGATGCCTACAGAATAAAGTATCCAAAGTACTGTACAGTATGCAAATTTTGTTTCCGTAAGAGACCATTTTGAAAATCGGCTTGGCTTTCAGTGGGGTAGGGAGTGCTCCGCTGTGTTCATTTGGACCGCACGCAAGTGGTTATATACCGAAATCGAAAAAAGGCGGAAGTAGTTGGGATTCGATACCAGGAGATGTGGGTTAGGAGAATGATTAACAAGGCACGCCACCAAACTGGCTGCCAGAATAGGGTTTTCTGGCTGGATAAGAACGTGAGAAAGCCCTGCCCGTGCGGGCGCCCCACTACTTCCTATACTAATAGTAGCCGGCGGTAAAACAAGCGCACCCCAAAAACTTGCATCCTACGGATACAATATTAGCGTCCAGTATACAGTATTGTAAAGCTGTGTGAAGAATTAGCATAGAGATTGTATAAACTTTTGACACATGCTAATTGCTATACTTACATGAACAACCTACATCAATACACAACACCCAACACTGAGACACACACACACACACCACCACATACGTGAGATTTTAGAGACGGGTTGTAAAGAACTGCGGTGAAGAAGGAGCTAACTTAATTTCTGGCATGATTATATTGACTGTGAAGGAGGGCCATGTAGGGGTTGGTTCTCTAATGAAAAGCAGTCGTTTCATCTGTCATGGCGCCATGCTGCACCTCCTGCTGTGCTGTAGAAACCTCCTCCATCCCCAAATTCTCCTTGTTCTCTCCTATCTCTGAAGTATAATGTCTAGATGAAATCGCCACATTATGTCTCTTAATCTCCCATTTCCGATGGTATAAATAGGGATTAATTTGTCATATGGTGGATTTGCCTTTATGGTATGGTCTATAAAGAAATGTGCTTTTTTTCCCCTATGTACTTTACTACTTTGTTACTTTGTCATATATTTATTGCTCTGTTACTTAATTTCTCTTAAGTAAATTGCACCATGGTTGGGTACAGTGCCTGGCGAAGTGATTGCACACAAAAAAACCTTGATCTGCTGCCAAGCCTTTTGAATAGCTTTCAATGCAGCCTTTTCCCTGCTCTTTCATTTTCGTTCTCTCTCTCTCTCTCTCTCTCTCTCTCTCTCTCTCTCTCTCTCTCTCTCTCTCTCTCTCTCTGTCTCTGTAAAGCTGGCATTGCATTGACAGTAGCAGCACTTAGTGTAATTCCCCAGATTGAAAAGCTGTTTCACAATGAGAGATTTCCTCTGCGTTAGTCCCGATGCTTGAAAAGCCACCCCGGGATTTGCAGACATCCTCTTTCCTGACTCGCTCGACTACCAGATTCACTATACTGGTCCCGCTTTCCCCTTCACCTCTCAGCCCTGTTAAATGTGGCCCAATCCGATTAGCACACACAGTACCAGACAGGTCAAGCAAATAATATACAGAAAAAAGTAACTATTGGCAAAGTAAATTACAACAGGGATTCCGGACATCAGAGATGGGAATGAGCATTTTACGTCTGAGGTATCAGCGATTCTCTCTTGCTCCCAGTACGGCCTTCTCCAGGTCAAGAGCCATTTACTGGATGAACGCGGAAGTACCTCATTTGAGGAACTGCCACCTCTTTCGATTGGGGTGATTTGTTTGCTCTTTAATGGCAAGGCACAGGAGAGAAGAATGGCTGTAGCTTGTAGTGTTCAACCTCCTTGCTTTTCCCACTGAACAGCTTTTCTTGGTCTTACTTTTTTCATTGCTGACCTATTGGTTGTTGGCCACTGATTTCTAGTCTCCCTTGTTTCACTTCTTTTCTCCTGTTGGCTCCCTGTGTTCTTGAACTCATTACAGAGCAATCAGCCCCCGGCTCTGAAGTGTACACCCAGAGGGAGCAATAACTGTAAATAAGCAGTACTGCAGGCTCTCCGATAACATGTTACCAAGATGATAACAGCCCCTCCTTAGCAGGCCTGTTGACCTTCTCCTTGCCTTGGGCTCACCAAGGACCCCCTCAGCTGCCCAGCTTTTATCTCCAAACTCTCTCCTCCACCACTGGAGGTGCTGGAAAGATTAGAGAGAGAGAGAGGTCAGGGCGAAGGAGGGAGGGAGGGAAATAGGAGAGGAAAGGAGAAGAATGAGAAGGGACAGTGCTCAGAGGAGAAGAAACAAAACAAGATAGAAGAACAAAGAGCAGACCTGGGTAGTTGCACCCCCCCGTTGCACTTTCTCTCTGTCTGTCTTTTTGGCAATATCCTTTGTAGGGCTCCACATCATTAACTTGTTAAAAGATAGCATGAAATTGGAACAGACTTGTATTTACTCTCAGAAGACACCACCAACACACAGGACACACCAAAAGATAAGGAGGGGGAGAGAGAAAAAGGATGGCAGATTGGTTGGTAAACCTTTAGCCATCCAGCTAACACACCCTTTTAGGCTTGAGAAGCAGATGAAAGTGAAGATGGCGAACCCTCACAGCACTCTCTGCCATGCTAATGCACAGCGGCTGACAGTAACGTGTCCAGAGCTGTGGGGCTGAGGTACTGTCTGGATGAGATTGATAATACAATTAAGGCAGTCCCAGTAAGAATGCATCACTATGACCCATTACTACACGGCTTCAGACCCAGTGTACCAGTCTAGCTTTAGGGCCCCTTTGGAGGGGAAAAAAGAGAGAGGGAGGGAAAAAAAACAAAAAACAAAACAATTATAAAGGTCTAGCTAGAAAATGTGTTCTCTGTGGAATCTCCAGGCAGGCCTGTACATCATCAGATATGTGTGGGCTGCCTGCATATCTGCCCACTATCCCTGCAGGCCCAGGCTTCTTCATCTATATCGAGACAAGCTCGGCCCAGTGGAGCATAGATGGGACATATAAACATGACTTTTACTTTATTGTTGCCTGTTATTGTCTCATTTCCTCTCATCGTGCTGCAAGGATTTTGTTTAGTTTTTATCTGTAATAATACAATTTAAAAAAATTGTTTTGGTGCTTTCGTGCATCATTTATCATGAGCTGAACAAATGTTATAACAAATTGCTCATTTATGCAAACAATGTCAGATTTATCAAAGTTTTCACTCGTCAGTTTGTTCATAGGATCCCCAAAGGCCAAAGGTTTCACAAATTCTCTAAACCGTTCGTATTGCATGCGTAAATTACTAAAACATATAGAAACATTGTACCCTTGTTATGTATTGTGCAGTGTGTTAGTGTGTATTAGGGTTGGGTGATTGGGTCGTTGCCTCAGTTCGAGGAGACCAGAAGAAACAGACCAAAGATAATATTCTTTATTGAATTGTTTAATCTAATGCGGTTCCTTTTGTCTTTTTACTGGACTCTGCAGACGATTAGGACATAGAGTTTAATATGTCGTTGTTTCTCACTCCACCATATCACCTATTCAATTTAAAATAATGCTAACAAGTGTGGATGTGTTTTTCTACCTGTCCGAGAGTTAGCTCGTGAAAACTTGGAGGTGACCTCTTTAATCTTGCCTGCAGATGAAGTGATAAGGCAAGTGGGGAGGTGTGTGTGTGTGTGTGTGTGTGTGTGTGTGTGTGTGTGTGTGTGTGGGGTGCTTTAAGAAGTCATGAGGCAGGAGATTGATGTTACCTCTGTGACAACTTGCCTTAGAGAGAGAGAGAGAGAGAGAGAGAAGGCAGACATTTAGCTGTAGGTCTAAACTGAGACACCTTCACTATGGCTGCTGCTGCTGGCTGGAATCAATTCTCTCTTTATCAGTCCTCTTCTTCTGTGTCCAGGAATCCTCCTCACGATGCTGGGAAGCCGTGGGGGGAGAGAGCTGATGTGTTTTCCAATAATGAAATGGAGCACAGAGCAAAAATAAGTTTAAAAAGCGTGCCTGCATGCTCTCCCACAGCAGTACAGCACTCTTTTAATCTTAAGTCTTGCACTGCAAGACAGGTACGTGGGAGGCCTTGGCTTGCCTACACATGGCAAAATAAGTGGGTTGTTTTATCTTTGCTGTGTGTGTGTGTGTGTGTGTGTGTGTGTGTGTGTGTGTGTGTGTGTGTGTGTGTGTGTGTGTGTGTGTGTGTGTGTGTGTGTGTGTGTGTGTGTGTGTGTGTGTGTGTGTGTGTGTGTGTGTGTGTGTGTGTGTGTGTGTGTGTGTGTGTGTGTGTGTGTGTGTGTGTGTGGTGAAGGGCAGCCTTAAATGTAGTCTGAATTTCTAATTGTATGTTGTGAATTTCCTGTGAATTACGCTATTTGGGCCAGCATTCAAAATTGATTTTCAGTACTGCTTACACTGCAGGTAATTGATTTAGTGGTGGTTAATTCTGCTGCAGCAGAAACTTAATGCTATTAGAAACACTATTCCATGCATTTGTCCTCATTTTACAAATGACATAGCTCAGGGAGGAGTTGCATCGAAAAACATGTGAAAAACATTATGAAATGTCACTACTGAATAGAAAACAATAAAGCCACACAGCCAGTTTTATTAGAAAACAACTGCCTTCACAGTACAATAATTAATTGAATTAGCCCATTTGTAACTCTCAGAGTTATAGATAAACATGGAGGATTGTGCTGTGTATTACCAAGGCGTGTGAGTCAGTTGCAGCTTGGGCCTCAGGCAGGCAGGTCTGCCACCATAGCATGATCCATCTGCATAGCAGCAACCATCCATCCAGTGGATGGCTACAGGCTGCAGGCCGGCCCATTGTGTGGGCTGAGCACTGTGACTGCTCCCTCTTGTACCTCCGTAATGGGATTACATTAGCCATGTTCTTCTGCTTTCCCTCTCCCTCCCTCCCTCTCTCTCACACACACACACACACACACACACACACGCGCGCGCGCACACGCACACGCACACGCACACACACACTCACAGTCCATGTGTGAATGAAACGCTCTCTGTCTGGACATTTCATGCCTCGCCGCTTTAGTGTCTATACACTGGACCGTGTGCCAGCATATCATAACTTTGTATGTCATAACGTTGCTTATTGGACAACTTTTCAACCAAGGTTCATGTTTTAGGTTGTTATTAGAGAAAGTAAAAGATGAGTGTACTTTATTATTATTTGCTGATATCTTTTGTTTGAACAATTTTAGCTATTTTTAACAAGGGGTTAAATATGTATTTTCTTTTACAAAGTTTTACGGCGATTTAGCAGATTTCTTTATTTTTACTTATAGTCCTACTAGACCCCAGGAAATTTCATCTGGCCACAGTTGTTTTCTGTGTGTTTGAACGAACATTTGTAATTTGCAGACATACAGATGTAATTTCCTGGGGTCTAGTAGGACTATAGTAAATAATAATAAAGAAATCGCTTTGAAAAAAAGAAAGAAAAAAAAAGTTTGTAAAAAAAATACATATTTACCACTTGTTTGAATGCCCCTGCCCTCCTGTCAACAATAGCTAAAATCGTTCAAACGAAAGAAAGCAGCACATTTTTAAATTAACACTCATCTTTTACTTTCTCTAATAACAACCTAAAACATGAATCTTCGTTTAAATTCTAATATTTTGTGGCATTTCAATTTGGGGGGAGAGTTTTGTCGAGGCTCAGAGTCTGTCATGTGTAAATCTTGTTCAGAACCAGTGGTGTGGCTAGGCAGCACCACCACTACTGTACAGTTAAGCTGTTTGTTGAAAACCAAACGTCTAAATGCTGTACTAGTTTTCCCTCAAGGACAATGATTGATATTCAACATAACCTGCCAAGACACGACTGAGGCTGAATATAATATGTAGAATGACACCAACCACAAGAGGAATTATGCAACAGCTCTCAAGGACTGGAAATTTAAAGTCTCTTTTCCCCTTTACTTGTTTTCTTCATCTTTTCTGCCTCTGTAGTTCATTAGCCCTAATGTAGTCTGTCTGTTTTGCCGAGGAACAGAAATACAGATTTGCTAACGATGGATCTGGTTCGCTCGTCTTTGGGCTTCTTTCCCACATCATAAAGACCCCACAGTCACTAATCTTTGTTTTATCTAATGCAACTTTAATGCTTTTGGGGGGAGTGATTTTTACAGCGATCACTTGGCCATTTGCGTTAGTTAAATACTAAATGATATGGGATTGATTAAAAGAGGGCCAGGCTATAGCCTACTAGAGCGTTTGAATCTGGAGGTAGCCACCATAAAATTAAAACGGAGATCAATGGCGTGTCATATCTGGGCTACTCGGCGGGCTGAACATGTAATTCTAACCTTGAGGCTGGAGCCATCTCTCACGTCAGGCCCTATGGTATCGGGCTCAATAACCCAGCCGCCCATGGCTCCTAGCTGCCATTATTGTAACTGCTGCTGCTGCTACTGCAGAATACCAGAATCAGGAAGATACCAGTCTGATCTCTATCTCAATCTGTTTTCTTCTTTGACTTTTTATTTATTTTATCTATTTATTCATGCCCAGTTTCTCTTTTTTGTTGATTACAAATACCTTTAATAAGTAAATAAATAGGACATTAATGTTAACACATTTCATAAAAGGCATTATAGATGGAAAAACTAACGATGTTAAATGTTTTTTTCCCCACACAGCTTTGCTGTTTCAACCTATGTAGAGTGTTCACCCAGCATTTGCTCATCCAATGACATTTGATGATGATTTTTCTGCTATCATTTAGTTTGCTGTGAACTGAATTTGATCATACCTCCACCCACTCCCTCCTCCATAAATAAACATTCACATACTGTCACACTCCCATGGCTCTCCGTGGTGCTGTCCATGGTGCTGACAGTCTCAGCAGTAGAGCTGAGCTTCAGGTCCAGAGTGCCAGTGGCACGTAGCAGAGAGCATTTAATAGTAATTTTTCTTTTCTTTTCTTTTCTTGCAGCGTTATATGTTTTTTGTAGGGAGAGAAGGATTGGTTTTATGTGCCAAAGTAAGAATATACTGTGACAATTACATTCAGTGCACAGCAGCACATTGTGTCCTATGGTGTGGTAATTATAATCTCTTTTATTTCCCATTTGCAATGAATGACTGTTGGTCAAACTTGTTTTCTTTGAAAACAAGTATGCAGAGGAAAATAATAGTTTGTAGGCTTTTTGAAAATTAGTTTTTGGCACAATGGCAAATGTTGTTGCTAATCAGCTGTAGTTCTAAACATGTTGTGTGACTAGAAGGAATCCTGCTGAGGAAGAGATTGATGAGCCTCAAGCTGCATTTTCTTTTATGTCCAGTGTGGGTGTGATTTTGAATTACCGCAGACAGGCTGCAGGAAGGCCAGAGGTATTTTTACAGCACAATTTAATTTATTATTCTATCAGTTCATGAGGATTTTAGAGTCAGATGACAAAAAATGACATCATTCAGTAAATCAGTGCTTTCATCAAGTGATCGACACTCAGAAGTGTGTGTGTGTGTGTGTGTGTGTGTGTGTGTGTGTGTGTGTGTGTGTGTGTGTGTGTGTGTGTGTGTGTGTGTGTGTGTGTGTGTGTGTGTGTGTGTGTGTGTGTGTGTGTGTGTGTGTGTGTGTGTGTGTGTGTGTGTGTGTGTGTGTGTGTGTGTGCGTGCGTGCGTGCGTTCACAGTGTTTAGTGCATTGTCTGTGGAAATAGCATAGGCCTGATTTAGTTGGGCGCCGGACAGTGTTGTGCATTGAACATAGCCGATTTGCAAGCTTTTATACCAGCTATTTTCGGTAAACACCCATGCTTATCTAATATAGCTCAGGCCTTATTGGTTGTAGTCAGTGATGATCGATTTCATGACACAGGTGCCTCTCTGCTCCCTTTTCTCACCACACTCTGTACTCCCTCTCTTTCTTTCTTCACTCTCCCTCTCTCCCTTTCTGTCACTGCTTGCTGCAGCTGGGCCTGGTTCAGCCTGCTTTTGGCTTTATCTGTGTTCAATGGCTGTGGATTGGGTTCAGCACGCTAGTTCCTGCCTGCCTGCCACTTGTGAGCCAGCAAACCAGGCGCTATGTGTGTACCATATGAGATTTTTGTTAAGTATGCATTGGGCTGGACAACAGTGTCTAACTAACCAGAATTATAGGAAGTACACCGGGGGTGCTGTTAGGTATAGGCTGCTGGACACTGTGGACAGTCAAGATGTCGCCGTGTATGTCCTGTACTTTACGCCTCATAAAATGGAGATTAAACTTGGAACAATGTTATGTGTGGATAATAATCATATAAAACACCTATCATATAAAGTTATACGTGATTTACATAAAACACAAGACATGAATCAAATTAGAAGACATAAAAGATCAAGCGAATCAAGCAATAACATTTTTAAATGTTAAATTATGGAAAGTTAAATTTGGGGAATGGAACAGGGTGGGTTGGGGAGGGGCTGGAGAGAGAAGGGAAGGGATGGACAATGGACAGGGATGGACAAGTACACTGCGTACACACACACACACACACACACACACACACACACACACACACACACACACACACCAATCTTCGGTTCATGTTATTCTGACAAAATAAAGGTCATTTATCAACCTTTTCTTCTTGTGTCTGATAAGCTTTAGAATGTTCTCCCCCCCTCTCTCTCCCTGTCTGTTAGACAGACAATCTGTCTGACATCATTTCTCTCAGACTGTAGATTATTATATGGGGAATAGTGAGAGGTGTGTTTTATAAAAGTATATACATATTCTAGTTTACAGCACAGCTTCAATCTAAGTTGAAGTCTATTGATTATTTTTAGCGACTATTATCAATCAACAATAAAAAAAGTTTAATTGATTGATTGATACAGTTTATTGATACAGTTTGCATGAAAAAGCTAAGAAAGCTTTCATTGCATGGGTTCTTCACGCTCAGTTCATTGAAAAAGTGAAACTGTTTAAGGGATACAGTATTTCACTTTCCAAAATGTTTTGGGTCATTTTATCATCTACTACTGCTTTTGCACCCCAGACAGTTTATAAGATTCAGTAATTAGATATTTTATATACATTTTATATATTTTTTTAAATCTCACACAAATCGGTGTACATCGTTTGGACGTAAACGGCTCCCAAAGTTAGTGGGAGGGGCCTATTTTACAAACAATGCCACAAATCACAAACGGAATGTCCAATCCACCCCACATTTTAATCACATGTTGAGGGTGGTTTAATCAACAGAGAGCTAAAAGGAATTCCATACTCATCCATAGGGGGGCACGGAAAATGCTGTTGGAAAAACACATCATCACAGGGGTGACTTGACATTGTCAGTGACCTATATGTCCGAATTGCACCTTTCCACAAAGATGGCGAAAGAAAACATTCTTTGTTCTGTACTTATACATACAATTGTATGGTACAAAACACTGAAGTCCTTAAACCAGAAACCTAACCGCACGCGGATGCCACGGGTGATTTTTAACCCACCATGGGTTAGTTTCAGCCTGCAGCACACTGGTCATTTTTTATCCTCAGCACGGATTACTTTGAACCCGCACATGTCGGGAGCCAAGGGTGTTTTTTAACCCAATCCGTGCTTTCCTCAAGATCTCTCGTGGAAAGTTATTAAGGTCATCTGGGCCATCCATGAGAAACACGAGATTTGATTAAAAACTTTTTTTAGCCTCTGTTAGCTTCCTCGGCTAGCATCCATAGGCCTCTCATTGTAGAAAAAGCGTTACATGATAATCCGCGGGACACATGCATTCACACAGGGTTATTTCATGCTCAGAATGGCATAAAATGCCTATTAAAACATTAATCCAAGCCGCGCTGATCATCATCGCTGCTATAGGGGTGATGTTCCGTCCAGAACCAAAACAAGGGGTTGGACCCGGGTTGTCTAGACCAAATCTAATTACCTAAAATAGCCGATACACGCAACATGTTGCAAGTAGATCTGCTATGTTTGGCTATAGTGCCCCACCAGAATATGGACGCTGTGCTTCAAGTGTTTAAAAGAGGTTAGGGTGGGGCGTTGCCCTCAGAGCCTAGCTGTATCTGAACATGCGGCAGGTCTTGGATCTTCTCCCTCAGCCTCAGCTCCATCTCCTCCTGGCCTGAAGGAGCACTGCTGCGGTCCACGAGATGCTGCAGGAGCCCCGCGCCGAAGGCGTCTCCCTCCACGTTGACCATGGTCATGACGCGGTCGACGATCCAGTCGACGGCCAAGATGAGAGAGACGTCCTTGGTAGGCAGCCCCACGGCCTCCAGGATCATGGCCAGGGTCAGCACGTGCCCGGCGGGGATGCCTGCTGCGCCCACACTGGAGGCCGTCGCCATCACCAGGACGGTGAGCACCTGGGCCGAGCCGAGGGACACGCCGTTGAGCTGGGCAATAAACATGGTGGCTATGCACTGGACCAGGGCCGCTCCGTCCATGTTGACGGTGGCGCCGATGGGCAGCACGAAGCGGCTGACGTGCTTGGACACGCCGTTCTGCTCCTCCACGCACTTGATCATGGTGGGCAGCGTGGCAGAGCTGGAGGCCGCCCCGAAGGCGGTGGCCAGGGCAGTCACTATCCCCCACAGGAAGGCGTATGGGTTCTTCCGGGTGAAGACCAAGTAGATGCCGGGCACTACCAGGAGGCCATGGATGGCCAGGCCGAGCACACAGCAGCCGACATACTTCCCCATGCTGACGAACAGCGTGCCAACATCGCCCATCTCTAAAATCTTACCCGCGATGAGGAACGCGATGCCGACGGGAGCGTACCACATGATCCAGGACACCAGGTGCATGGTGGCCTCGTTGAACTGACCGAAGAACTCGATGAGAATACGTCCATTCTCTCCAAGGTTCCTCAACACCACGCCAAATGCCATGGCAAACACCAGGAGACCCAGGATGTTGGTGCTGTCCTGCTCCGTTCCGAAAGGCACCTTGTCGGTGGTGGTGACTCCGTCCGTGCCGTTAGTGGCGATCAGTCTGTAGCTGGTGGCGTACGACTGGAAGGCAGCGGACACCAGGTTGGAGGGAAAGATGTTTCTGAGCAGGTCTAAGAAGGAGTCCACCACTTCTCTGGCCTGCGGAAAGACCTCGTCCAACGGGGGAGGCCTGACACCACCGGCGGTGACCGACCCGGGGCGGACAGCGGAGGCCAACGCCAGGCCGATGACGGAGGCGATCACAGTGGTGGCCAGGAAGTAGAGCATGGCCCAGCCGCCCAGCTTGCCCAGGGCCTTGGGGTCGATGCTGGCCGCTCCGCTCACCAGGCTGCACACCACCAGTGGGATGATGATCAGCTTCAACATGCGGATGAGCAGCTCTCCCGGGAAGCCCACATAGACGACCTGGGCGTGGGTCAGCTGCATGTGGCGCGCGCCCATGCCGATGCAGACCCCCGCCGTCACCCCCGCCACGGTCAGGATCACCAGCAGGTTGGCCAGCACTGTCCTCCGGAAGCGCTGTGCCAGCGACGCCGGTCGGTAGGGGCGCACGGCGTCACTGTTGGATCCGATACCTTCCTCCATGGTGATCTTATCAGCCGTCTCAGATCACCGGGTTGTCATGCACGAATAATTTCTACACAAAAATCAAAAGGTAATAAATTGTAACAATGTGGCCTCTGTATTTATTAATTATTGTCCGCAAAAAGGTTACATCATACTGCTATGATGATGTCCTATTGACATCATACTGATGATTAAACTGTGCCCATTTCAGTAAGTCCATTTTTGAGCAGTGCTAACCACTCCAAAGTGTGGCTTTGTGTGTTTGTTTTACACTTACTTCATCAGCAGGTTAATACAAAGTTTGACAATGTCTTATCATTAAACATAACAGTAAAAACAATCATGGCCATTTTATCAGTTTTGTGACAATCCCTCGGGAACTGAAGCTTGCACTCTCTCGTCAAAAGACCTCTGACCTTTAGATCTCTCCATGAGTAAATTGTTATGATTTGCTCGATTCAATTTTCTGCCTTTTTTGGCCACGTCAAGAAATTGCATTTCCATACATGCGAATAGAGTCTCACTATGGTTACACGGTGTGATGATGTATGATGATAAGAGTGGCCCTCACTTCACACAAGAGTAATTTTTATTTATCAAATTAAATTAATTCATGTATTTATTTATTCACTGACTAGAGGTTCTGCTCATGTTGGATTGATACCATTGTATCGGGAGCTTTGTACCCGTCTGTCTGCCTGCTGGCTGGCCCTCTCATTTTTGAGGGCCCTCCTATATACAGGTTTAATGTTTGTTTTTAGTTCAATGTTTGTTATAAAAATGCCATTGACAATGAAGGGAAAATGTACGTCATATTGTCCTTCATTACGTCATATTGTCTTTTTATTGTTAATGGCATTTCATTTTTGTGTTGACACCATTTGTTTTATATCACCATTACGTCACCTAATCAACATAAGTTAGACTTTAATATATTAGCGCCCCTCACTTCACACAGGTGTGATTTTATAATACTAGAGAGGTGCCCGTGGGGCCTCTTTGGCGGTGCCCGTTGGGCACTGGCCTACTTGGAATGATGCAAGTGTTGGGATGTCAGAACAGGCCAGCTTGTGGAGTTCTGTGTCAGGCATGCCCAAATGAGTTTTGTTGAGGTAAGAAAATGCCACATTGGGCAGGGGCCCGAGCCAGGGCAGAGCCAGAGGTCTGTTAGAATGATGTCAGATTTCTGCATGTGTCTCTCTCTGTGTGCCTTATTTGGAGTTCTGCCGCCCTCCAGATATGTCTGTGTCAGCCATGCCCAAATATGGAGTGTTGGGCTGTCAGAACAGGCCAGCTTGTGGAGTTCTGTGTCAGGCATGCCCAAATATGGAGTGTTGTGAAGTCAGAACAGGCCAGCTCCATATATGGACAGTGGGCAGGGGCCCTGTCGAGATCCCGGGCAGAGGCCTTTTTGGGCGGTTCTGGACAACGGCGGATCCGAATGACTCGACACCGGGCACTGCGCCCCATGCGGTGGTGTGGAATGTGTTGAATTTGAAGCCGGTGGGGCTAACGGTTCTCGAGTTACGTGGATTACACACAGACATACATACAGAGAATTGGTGCATTTATAGATAGATCAAAGGATAAAAAGGACAATATCAGTCACCAGAACCAACCCTAACCCTGAAGCTTATTACAAGCACCTTATTACAATTTTTTGGACTGTAGTGTGTGTGTGTGTGTGTGTGTGTGTGTGTGTGTGTGTGTGTGTGTGTGTGTGTGTGTGTCTGTCTGTGTGTGTGTGAAGCTGACTGGTGGATTAGCTCCCTCAGATGGCAGAAGGAGAGGGATCTGCTCTGACAGTGTGGTGGTTAGCCCATCTGTCTATAATTAGCTTTGTGTGCGTGTGTACAGTATGTGCCCAAATGTGTGAGTGTGTGCGTGCATGCAGGCGCGTGTGTGTGTGTGTGTGTGTGTGTGTGTGTGTGTGTGTGTTTTGCTGCTACCTGCCACCAGGTGGTCTACTCTACATGAATGTACAGAGCCGAGCGATATTTGGGCCTGGTGCTGCAGAGCAGCTTGGACTTTTGCCTGCCCAGTTAACTCTTCACAAACTAATGCCAAAAATATCAGATCTACAAGCCTATAAAGCATCACATTGTGACATGTTGTGAGCTTTTAATTCTGCTATTATCAGCAGATGATTTTGCGATAAATTAGGCTTAATATGGCTATTAAGCCAGCAAGATTCGCGCCCAATGACCAATTTCCGGCAACTCCGCCTCCTCGTTCGCCAATTTCGTCCCATATGTTGTGACACCATCGGTTCCGTCACTGTTCTGGCGACGTGAACCGGTCTGTCAACGAGTCCCAGTTCTGTCACGATGTGTCAACGCTATCCCGGTTCCACTTTGCCCAGCAACATGAATAAAAAATAAACGCCTCACCGGAATGAATTGATGAGCCCTGAGCCTATGCGTTATAACTCACTCTGTGCTTGCATTTTGGCATTCAACTGTATTCCAGAAATACATTATCCATATCAAAAGAAATCGCATGAATCGCATGATATTATAGTCTATAAACAAACAATGCAGGTCTCACGTCTCTCCTGCAGGTGTTTCCACGCCAACCAATGTACCCATAATCAATCAAGTTACCCGACCACCGGACAAACACATATTGGAAAAGAAACAACATCAGGGCTTTACATTTAAAGGATGTGGCATTGTAAATGAATTAGGCCTACTTAAACCATGATGCTTATAGTTTAACATGACTGCCATGTCATGGGCAGTGCACACTGGAGAATGCAGGAGCATTAATGAACTAAGTAAGTTTTATTTGTAGAGCACCATTCGAAGACAATCACAGTCACAAAGTGCTTTAACAACAATAAAAGTAAAACAAGTCGATAATAGTCAATTCAGAGTCAATACAATTAAAACAAGTCAATAATGAAGTAAGACTAAATAGAAATAAAAGAAAACAATTAACATTAACCAAGCCGGTGAAAATGAACAGGGAAGTCAAATAGGGCTATGAAAAGGCCCGTTTAAAAAGTTGAGTTTTTAACAGTCCTTTAAAAATGTCCACAGAGGCCACAGTTCTTAGGTGGAAGGGGAGCAAATTCCATAGGCTAGCAGCAGCGCACTAGAGATTCTATGGTAGAATTGATTAACGCAATTAAAGGGTCATAGGATATGTCACACTCTGCAAGAAAATACAAAAAAAGATATGTTTAATATTGGGGACATCAAAGAGTTATTGGTCTTTTGCTATGTCACACTACAAGATGAAAAGACGCATGTTAATGTGTCGGGAGTTGCAGCAGTTCCAGAAGTGTGATGATGGCCCATGTCTAACTGTGTAGGTTAGCTAACATAGGCTGGTGGACTAGTGACTGGCCTCTGTTCTGTTCTGTTCTGTTCTGTTCTGTTCACATCTCCAACGTATGCCTGATGCCATACACTATTGACTCTCTCTCTCTCTGTGTGTACAAAAACAGCATATTGGACATTACTGTACTGTATATAGATTTCGACTAATGTGATAGGCTATAAAATTACACCCTGGCCATTACCATGGCCCGTGGTATATGCCTATGGACACTGCAGCTCTGGATTTTGTGTTAATTTATATTTTACACGCTACCTGAAAATATAATGTGGGAGTTTACACATTTTTGGGATTGTGTTGCACGGTTGCACCTTTTGCAAAAATACTTCCAAATAAAACGTGATATTACTGTTTTTCAAGACACTATATACTGTCCATTTTCAAATATGAGAATAGTGTTTTTTTTAATGCTCAACTGATTACGATTATAGTTCAGGGTGGCACATTTCTCAATACTACAGCTATCAGTGAGGTTGTGCTGTACACAGCTACAAATTATGGGAATCTACATTTTCATACAGTACGTTCTGGCAACTTAAAGGGTAAGACCACTTTTTTTGAGGTTTGGGTTGTGTAGTTACTTTGCCATGATGCAACTCCAAATGTGGACAAGAAATAAGAAATAACTGCTCCAGTGATTAGAAATTGATAATTCAAAATATGCTCCTCATTGACTTACATTGTAGCTAAAACAGCTCTCAAAGTCACTCTTTTAGTATGTAAACAAACAGAAACAATGTTGATTCAGACAATATAGAGCATCACCAAAACTCATGTAGTTTTCTTTTTTCATAAAAATGTTATCTTCCTGTTGATTTGTCCATTTTATTGGGAAGAAAACCCGGACTGGATCCGTGGATCCGGATCCAGATCTTCAAATAGTAAAATCAACAGGAATCTAACATTTTTATGAAAAAATAAAACTGCATGAGTTTTGGTGATGCTCTATATTGTCTGAATCAACTTTGTTTGTGTTTGTATACGTACTAAAAGAGTGCCTTTGAGAGCTGTTTGAGCTACAATGCAAGTCAATGAGGAGCATATTTTGAATTGTCAATTTCTAATCACTGGAGCAGTATTTTTTTATTTCTTGTCCACATTTGGAGTAGCATCATGGCAAAGTAACTACACAACCCAAACCTCAAAAAAAGTGGTCTTACCCTTTAATGGAAAACACCAAATACTATATATCCTGCATTTCATATCATCACGTCCCTATGGGACTAGAAACAAAAAGAGGGTATTTTCATCTTGCTTTTTTCCTGTTTATTGGCCATCATTCTGACAGTCACTGTTTTCAAATGGCTACAACTACTGTACGGTCCCCTGTCCGCACATCTCCTTCTAAATCCACCACTATATTTAGAATGGCCGTCATGTGATCAACCTATACCTCCGCCAGTCATTTTACAGAGAGAGCTATGAAGGTTGGAGCCAGGAGAGATGGCTCCCATTGGACTAATTATAATTCCACTGATCATCTGGATCTATCTGTATGGACAGAATATAATGTATCAGATATGGATGGCTGGAGCAACCCCATCCGGCTGTCTATCTGTCCCCAGCGGCTTTTCCCTGCAGGCGGTGCTCTGACGATCAGAGCCCTGCCAAAGCGGGGAGAAGAGGCAAAGCCGTGTTTTACATACTACTGTGACAGCTATATACACTAACAGCTGCCACATAGTTATAACAATTAGCATTTATTTCAAATGTCTCAAAATTCCTGTAAGTTCTCTTCTGCATAAGTTCGGCATACAATTAATATTCTCTTTTTTTCATTCATTCAAGGAAAGATGAAATTGAGTGAATGCAGAGGGTGTGATATCACAGGAAGGTTTACTTTCATCCTACCAGCCAGTGATACGGTCCCCAAATTTAGCTACAGTTTCTTTTAACTTTCTCTTTCAGAACTAAAACCATAGGCCTCATATTTGGCAAATCGATTAGTCGAGGCCGCAAATCGACGTGTCTATGCATTCCTTTAAGCAACACAACTTCTGCAGCTACATCTATATATGTTTAGAATTTGCATCAAAGCTCAATAATAAAACAAATAGACTTTATTTTGTAAACAACAACAACAACACTGAAAGAGCAGTGCTATCGGCTATGCTATCGGCTGTGCCCCAACTCTCTGCCCCAAAAGCCTGCAGTGTTCGTCAGTGGTAAGCTCCCAGCCCACTTTTCCCTATTTGGAAACAAAAAGACGAGTCCCGTAATTAACTGATACGGGACGCACGTTGTTCCATATTTTAAGGTCGAGTCGGGCCGGGGAATATGACGGCGTGATTTATTTGACAACTGTCCTGCTCTCAGTCCTCCCAACGAGAGAGAGTCAGAGCGAACCTGTCTGCATGGTCTGTGCCTGTGAGCAGTGTTGTCAGATTGTGTGAGAGAAATAAGCAACCAGGTCCATGTAAACAAGCCTGACTAGGCTATTTGAAAATAGCTGATCTGCAAGCTCACAGCGCGTCACATTGGCGTTGTGAGCTTGTAGATCTGCTATTTTCAAAACGATCATTGGAAAATAAATTGTCAAAATGTGGAATATTCTTTGAAACATTTTAACAACAACACTAATCTTGTATGGGGGTTCCTGTGACAAATACATTAATCTGGGGGTTCTTGCCATGAAAATGTGTGAGGATCACTGGTTTAAACGACATTAGGAAACACTGGTTTAAACGAATTAGGAAACAAGCTCAAATAAACAACTACCGGTATACACTTTAGGAATAAGCCTAAAAAAACGCAATCCGCAACTACCAATATTTACACGTAATTCTACCGAAAAATAAGTCCAAAGTCGCTTATTATAAGCTACCATGGAAAAATTGCCTGTGAGTGTGACCAAGTGAGCTGTGAACCCGGGGTCTGGGAAGGGCTCAGCTGCAACCCATTGGCACACAAGCAGTCGAGCACACGACCAATGGAACAGCGCGTTCAGTGTTTCTAAGATACCACCCGCCCACCCCACATCCTGGGATGATGGCATCTATTCTCAAACCACAACAAGCAGGTGGAGCGGTGCTGACAGTTAGCAGTTCTAACAGTAGCAGTTCTGTGTGAGGAGTTTCACACACAGACACTCGTACCTCTCCCATTTGGGATTTCTCTAACGTTTTAGAGCAAGCCATTACAAAATAATAATAACTTTAAAAAAGGCGACTTTTTCTACTTTTTTGAGACTTTCGACATTTTTTCCAGTATTTGTCTGTCATTAAATGTTTTGATGAATTGAGTACAAAGGACCCAAATGGTGACAAAGTACTTGTAAGTACAGTTACAAGTACTTGCTAAAAATTGTAGTCAGTAACATAATCCGAGTACCACAATGAAAAAAGTAGGGGTGTTAATTTCAGTTATACTTTTGTATTACTTAAGCAAAACTCTATTTAAATATAAAAACAAGGTTTACCATTGACATTAAAGCAGTGGTTCACCTCAAGTACACCTCAGAAAATAGTAGGCCTACCACCATTATGATTCATGTTAAAATACAGTCCTATTCAGCTAGGCACAGTTTGCACAAAAGGCATGATTAATTCCTAATTTTTATAATAATAATTCCTAATCATTATACTAAATATACACATATAAAGAATATATACTGTATGTATACAGTCAAAGGCATGCTGTACAAATTGGTAGGCCTATTGAAAAAGATAAAGAAAAAAATGGCACTTTAAGTTCTCACACATGACAGAGTGCAGACAGAAACAGACAGACTGGCAGAGCTGGCAGACAGACAGACAGAGACACACACATGCTTGCTAGCGCAATTGTTATATGTGCGATTGAGCGGACGATTTTGACTCTGCAATGTGTGACCCACAGCTGTGATTAAACGCGGACTGATTCAGTTTGCATTAAGAAATCAACTCTTTTGTTGTTTGAAGTAATCTTGATACCACCACCACTCTGGTCAACACAGAAGCCGTTGAGGGTTGATTTCACCCTGCTGTGTGTTAATTATATCCATAGAGTTATGGTTATATGGATATCATATATCATATAGCGAGCAATGCATATTCTACTGGTGTGCCATTTGAATGTATCTATCGGTATCTATTGTATCATTCCACTCCCCGTCCGTTAGAATATCACTAACCATGGTCACCCTTGTCCCCGCGTCTACAGAGTGCTCCAGCGGCTCCTACACACACACCCCGCCTCCTCTTGTCCCCGGTTACAGATCACTGTTAGGAGTGTCCGCTGGCTACAGATCAGTTCACGCTATAAAATGTAATATAATGTAATTATATAATATGGGGAATGGAGAGTTAGATTCTGACGGCGGGGAACACCATCGTTTGCCCACACTGTGCAGTGCTATGGGCAGCAGCAGCGACACACAGCACAGCCCCTGATCATGTGTCATGCGTACTTGAGTGATTATTTTATTATAGGTGTTTTAACTTATTTGTAGGCCTAAAATTCATGAGGGGAAGGGGAGAATGTAACCAAGCCTGTAATCCCTGTTACTATACCCCCGTTACTGTAATACACATTTTCAAATGTACTGTAAGACGTTACAGTTACTTCCCAACCCTGGAAAGCAAGGCGTTGCCTAACAACCAATCCAGTGTTAAAAGTAGATTTTCGGCAAAACCGTTTCATATTTGATATAAAGCTTTACGTACGAGATATCTCGTACTTCGCAGACAAATAATTAAAATAAGTTGAAGATGAAGTTGGCTTGAGGTCTAGACCGTCTAGCTTTTAATTTGACAACATTTATATCTGCAGCCCGCCTACACGACTGAAGTATGGAATTATCATCTCTGTGATGTTGTCTGATGCCAAATGCACCGAATAATCAAACAGTTTCACCTAACACTGAAAAGAGCTTATTGTTGTTTGGCATGAACCGAACACTCCCCATATTTAAACCGACTTCAAACTTTCTGCACACAACACAAACGTGTCCAGGACTCCATATTTGGGCATGTCTCACACATAACTCCATAGATGGGCAAAAGAGGGACACAGACAGACAGATAGGCCTACAGAAATCTCCATTTATTGCCATAAAGGGGACAAAGACAGAGTGGTGCACGGGTATTGCGTAACTGGTGAACCCTGTGAATCTTCTGCTATCCCATGATTCAATTTGATTCCCATTTTGGGGTCACGATTCAAAATGATTCTCATTTAAAAATGATTCCCAAACAGTTGTATCTATTTTAATATTGTTGTCATTGAGACTTTAACAACCAAGTGTAGCCTAGATATTTCCAACAGCTCAAACAAAAAAATATATAGGTAATGCCTATATAGGTTGTTTCACAGCTTATTGGGATCTGGGATCTCGGAAGCAAATTCGATGACGGGGCTGTTCCTTTTTTTCAAGATACTTGGTAGATGATTGGATGGGACCGTCTGTATATCACCGTGTGGGCGTACAAACACAACCAATCATATTGACGTGTCTATATAGCTTCACATCCGGTTACGCACATATCCCGCCCTTAGCTCACGCTGATTGGTTCGAACCACGGAGCGGTTCGGTGTTAGTCCAACTCCCTGAGAGATCCCAGATGGTTGCTGTGTTGGGGAACATGGTTACCCAATACCGCCCCCATCTGGCAGAGTCAGGTTAAGAGAGGGTCACTTGAAAAGAAAAGAAACATAGATGCACACGCACACACACACACACACACGCACGCACGCACGCACGCACGCACGCACACACACTATATACACAGCTACTGAACTTTTGGCTTTTTTTCATTTCTTGAAAAGTAACAGTTTTGGACATAGAAGGTTTGCACAGGACAATGATGGTATGCTTTCTTCCTGCAGGTAATCTTGGACGAGTCGACTACATTAGTGAGTTTGAGTTTGACCTCTTCATCCGCCCTGATACCTGCAACCCTCGCTTCAGAGTCTGGTTCAACTTCACTGTGGAGAATGTCCGTGAGACACAGGTAAGCAGCTTAATTTATTTTATTCTGTTCGTTTTGCTTTGTCCAGTTGAAAATTACATGGTGTTCGTCTGGTCCAGTTTTACAATATTATCGATGATATCCACTATTATATACAGTATACTGTATGTGTGCTGTTCCCTACAGTACTGGATGTCCTTTCACAGCCAAAAACACAACCAACTGTTACCTAATGCCTTCCAGTAGACAGCTCACCATGAATTTGCACCCACAATACCCAATTTTGAAAGATACACAGCAATTTGTTTTCCCTTACAAACTGGACCTGTTGTTTATTTCATACCTCACTTCTTGTCATATCAACTGAGCTCATTTCTGCCAGCTCTGAGCATAGGGATTGGCTGAGTAAGGTGGTCACATGCCACAGAGATACAGTGCATGGGAACAGTGGGCGTGGCAATGAAGGGATGGGAATCATGGGATGGGCTTTATTGAGTTTTTACCCAGCCTGATTGGTTCTCTGCCATTTCTGTCAGCGCTGTCATGTAACTCCTAGCAGAAGAGGGTAAAACTGGAAGCTATTGGCATCTAAATCCAACGGCGGCTATCTTTTGTGTTTGTGTGCGTGCGTGCGTGCCTGTGTGTGTGTGTCTGTGTGTCTGTGTGTCTGTGTCTGTGTGTGCGTGTGCGTGTGCGTGTGTGTGCGCCTGGCAGCAGTAGAGATCAGATCACAAAGACGTAAGAGACTAATATAAAATGAAGGGGAAAGAGAGTAGTAGAGAGAGACAGACATGAACAGTGAGCGGAAGAGAGATACAAGAAAGGAGAGAGAGAGAGAGGAGAGAGAGAGCAACGGAGACAGCAGAACAAGGGAGGGATGCTGTAGCTGCTGTCTCCTGCAGTGAGCCCAGCCCCAGCCTATGGCCCTACAGTAGCTATGAGGCCTATCGGCCCATCTCCCTGCAATGCTGTAGTCAGCACTACTCACATTTTATTGCTCTGAGATGAATGGGAGGCCTCGGCTTGGAGCCGGATCGATCCCACAGCCAGATATACCTGCACAGGCAGCCTGCTGCCTGGGCCAACAGGATATTTGCTGTTGTGGTAAAACGATAGAGAGACAGTGGGAGAGGGGGTAAGATAATATAGGCATATTTAAAGATAAGTACGCTAGTACAGACAGACGCTCATGTGCATGTACACAAAAAGCAAGCATGATAAGTGCAGCGGCACACAGACGGGGCAGGGCCTACAGCCAGGTGACAGAAAACAGGTGGAAGACCATTTTCACTGCACACTTCTGAGTTCTCTGTATATAGACCATCTCACTGACTCCTTTCTTAGAAATCTATTTCTTATCTGTCCAATTTCCTTTTCCAAAGAAGCCTTGTGTGAATTTAATCTACTCCAGTAGAGGGAGGTCTGGATAGCTGCTTTGCTAAGACTTGGGCTGTAAAGGTGTGTGTGTGTGTGTGTGTGTGTGTGTGTGTGTGTGTGTGTGTGTGTGTGTGTGTGTGTGTGTGTGTGTGTGTGTGTGTGTGTGTGTGTGTGTGTGTGTGTGTGTGTGTGTGTGTGTGTGTGTGTGTGTGTGTGTGTGTGTGTGTGTGTGTGTGTGTGTGTGTGTGTGTGTGTGTGTGTGCGCGCGCTCATATTAGCATGAGCGCACCGGTGCGTCTCTACACCTTTGACTTCATTATGACTTGAAACGTGCCAAAACATAAAATAGGCAAATAAAATGGAGATAGAATAATGGTGTGAATAAATGCTGTAAACCAACTAAGTGCAGCTATGTGGGGAGAGGCTGCGCTATAGAGATATCAGTGGGTTCCAGGGGAGAACTGGGCTGTTGGAGTGTTTCATCCAGCTAAGCCTTGCTAACTCTCAGCCCGAGCCAGGGGAATGGCGAACAGTAAAAGCCCGTGATATTGGAAGTGAGATGGCCATTTTGAAGGAATGTAAGCTGGTGAAACAGATTTGGTCTGCCTCAATCAGCTTAGCAGCTTTGTGGAAATTGGCTGCACCGTAGCGCCAGTTATGATGGATGGCTGGATGGATGGATGTCTCTTTTTTTTTTGTCTATCTCTTTTTTTCTGTTTTAAAAAGAAAAACACTCACTCACTCACTCACTCACTCACTCACTCACTCACTCACTCACTCACCTCTAAGTCCATCAGTCTCTTGGTGTGGTGAGACTGTCGCTGGTTAATTGGGTCACTGTGACCGGGTCCTTGTGACGATATTTGACGCTGCATGACGTCCGCATGCAGTGCTGAGTATTGTTGTTTTTTTTCTCCTTGTGGTCTGCTCTAGGCTATAAGAAAAGTGATTTCTGAACAAAATGGCTGTGTCATTTGAAATTCGTCCATTCCTGTGAGTTAAGCTTGATATAGGCTATAGGTGAGCGTTTTATGATGAAATTCTGATAGGGCCATGAGTCAAAGCCAATTCTGCTTTTTTCTGACACTTTTCACTTTATTTTCAGTTTTAATTCACTTCAAAGTGAGTGAAGTTAAAAGCCACTGATGGGGAAATTGTTCCGCTCTTATGTGGAAATGACATGCTGTGTGTGGAGGCGGGGACATTATGTTGATTCTCATAATTAGAAGTAGTTATATAGTTATAGTTTCAACATATTATATTATGTTGCATGTAAACGATTTATTAATACATGGAAACTGTTCACTGAACAATATATTGAGAATTTGTCCGGATTTTACCATTGCTGTCAAGACTCATTGCCTGCCGTGTTATCACCTATACATCAGTTTTCTAAGTATTTATTTTGGTGTAGCCTACTACCACCTAAGTTAAAGAAGGTCCAGGCATCACACCAACTGTTTGTGATTGACTTGACTCACCTTTATTTAATTCAGTTTGTGTGTTTCATTATGTAAACAAGGCTACTGTAACATAGTTGTAATGTTGTCATTACTATTGTTGTTACTGTTATACTTGTTGTCCATCTTGTGTCTCTCTCTCCAATTCCCCCTGGCATGGTCAAGGCGAATGGCCACTCACCCTAGACCTAGGAGCATTGTTCTGCTTGAGTTTCTTCCCAGTTTTCCCTTGCCTCTGTCACCAAATACTTTCTCAGGGGGGAATTGTCAGGTCACTGCTCTATACTGTATGTAACATGTATTGAGACAACTTTTGATTTGTCACTATAATAAAATTGATTTGAATTGAACTGTGAATGACGTCAAAATCAAGCACTCAAGTACTCATGCCCATCCTCAGTAGTTGATATGTCATCGGACTGTGCCATGTGGGGGGAGAGCTCGTAGAGTTGATATGTCATTGGACTGTGCCATGTGGGGGGAGAGCTCGTAGAGTTGATATGTCATTGGACTGTGCCATGTGGGGGGAGAGCTCGTAGAGTTGATATGTCATTGGACTGTGCCATGTGGGGGGAGAGCTCGTAGAGTTGATATGTCATTGGACTGTGCCATGTGGGGGGAGAGCTCGGCGTCAGAGCGCGTGAAGGGCACGGCTGTGAGCTATTATCATAGGAGCCTTCGGGGAGCCATTCTTAGAAGACAGGCAGTAAAACCTCGCGCCTCGTGCCTTCAACTCCTCGCCGCTGCTGCAGTGGGTGATTTGCAAGCTTCACTTGTCCAGGAAAAGCTCAGTGCAGGGCAGTTACTCTCCATAATAGGGATGGAGAACAAACCCAACTGGAATGGTGGTGCTGTGTGGTGGCGCCTCCATTCCCCCAAAGGCCTATCATCACTTTAACTTTTTTTCAGACCAAGCTCACCCATTGAAATTCATCAGCCATAATGCTGTGTAATCTGTCGATTAGGATAGGTTGAATGGCACATTAAGTTGAACATTAAAGAAGAGGATGTTAAAACTCTGTCTGGGAAGTATTATGGCTTGGTGTGTCATGTGACGCTAATCCAACCGATCCCACTTTATGTTCTGCAGCCAGTAGTTGGCACAGAATGTGACTAGACTAAGACTGGGCCTTTCAAAAATGAGAGCAATATCCAGTAGTGACACGAATATCACATGCTGCAGTGTCTAAATGAGTTTAAAAGGAATAGAAACATCCTCCAGCTTCTATACTCTGACATTATTCAAATGTGTAATTTACTTACCAGTCTATAAGAAGATGGAAATATGTTGATGTCTTGTTTTAAATGTATAGAGGGAAGTGAAGTAAAGAAGAGGGGGAGAGAGAGAGAGAGGGAGAGGGAGAGGGGGGGGGAAGAGAGAGAGAGCGAGAGAGAGAGAGAGGGGGGGGGGGGAGAGAGAGACTGCTGTTTGAAGTCCCTGACTTGTCCAAGAGGTTGGAGGAGGGAACTGTGTGTGTGAGGTATTTACGCAAAATGACTTGTTGCTCATGTTGGCTTTATATTTCACCTTCCCTCCCCATCTTAAATAGAGAGCAGGCTTAGCTGCAGTTGTGGGAAGTCAGCTGTGCTGTGCAGTGCTGTGCAGTGCTGTGCTACGCTGTGCTACACTGCGTGCGCAGCGTAGTGTCACTCCTCCTGGACCGCACCTCGTTGCTGCATAATGCACGTTCTTATCTGGCTGCAGGGAAGGCTGCTCCGTCTGTCAGCCCTGGACAATGTCTGGCTGTGTCTGGACCCGTGTCTGGACCCATGTCTGTCTGGAACCTCCATGTTTAACCTCAAGCCCTGCTCCTCCTCCACCTCCCCCTTTCTGCACTGTCATATTGTCCGCCCCCTCCGTGACACACCGTGTCAATTCTTTTTCTGATGAGAGCCCCGAGGTGTACAAGAATCCCTCCCCTCAGCACGCCCCGCCCCCTGCCCGCCCCCTTCCCTTCCTGTTGCTCTCCTCCCCTCCAATGCTGCGCATTAGTTTCTCTTTCCCTCCTCCATGTGTTAGTGTCCTTCAGCAGTGAGGGGGGGAGACAGGACAGGCAGGTCTCCGGTGGTGAGTGCCAGTGTGGATGAGTGTGAGGCTAATCATGGCTGGCGTAGTAGTGCAGCATAACATGCCCTGGTGTGGCGAGGCTGGTGGTTGGTATAGGTGCAGTGTGGGTATACTGATTCTGCTAAGCTCTGGGAGGGCTTACTGGGTAGTCTGTTTACTTGGCTCCAAGATTTAGAGACTCATACTCGGCTATAGGAACTATATTATTCTCGGCTATAGGAACTTATATTATGCGTGCGTGCGTGCGTGCGTGCGTGTGTGCGTGTACACATGCAGGTTCACACCTCAACAGGTTTTGTTTGTCTACGCACTCTGCACTGCTAAAAGCCTACACATACAGTAGACTCACCCTGTCACCCAACAAGGCCTTGTTTTCATCTCTGGCTTCATTGCATATGGTACACGCTAGATATGCATATTACTGTATATCCTACTCATGTGATATTCTCTCCTTTTGGAAGTTGTTTTTTCAGGCTTCTTCTCGGCAGCCTCCAAAGAAGAGTTGTGTAGTTCTGCCAAAGGGATTATTTGACTTCAAACGGGAAGTTGCAAAAGCATTGTGTCCTTTTTCAAAGACATTCAAGTTGTCAAACTGTGTCAGGGAGCATAGGGGTATCTGGTGACCTTGTTTCGTTAAAGGGGAATTAAGGCATCCTTCTTCATTGTCAAGGCCGATGCGCTGCAGATCACTCTATAATGACATGCACAAAAGGATATGACAACGGCACACAATGAATTTTCAAATGGTCCTTCCTGATAGCAAAATGAGTTTCCCTGGATTATCTCCGCTGACGGGCGTTTTTTATCAGAATTTGCTGCTTTTTTTTATATACCATACGTATAGCTTGATTCACTTTAAAAAGTGGGAAAAGGCTTAAGGCTATGTTTTGAAATAAAGCAGACTGTTTCATTAATCTCATATTTCCCTTTATTTAAACGGAATGAGGCAGCTCTCAGCCTCCAATGGGCCTTTCTCGGCAGGGTCAACATATGCCCTTACTGGGCTGCACATTGAAGACACCTGTCTTGTGTCTGTCTTGTGTCTGTGTTTAATGGCCGCTCCAATGCATTACCAATGGAAGCCCATATGGTTTGACCAAACATTTGGTTTGATGGGGGTGAGGGGGGCAGAACACATCCATCAAAGCTGTGTTCAGACACAAGTCCAGTGTCAGACACAAGGCAAGTGTCTTGAATGCAGCCCAGTAAGGGCATATGTCGACCCCGCCTGCTCACCTCCGCCCCACCCCCTCTGGGTGCTGCAGCCATCTTGGATCCTAAACACAATATAAACAATGGGACTTGAATAAACAAGTTTTTCAAACATGCTCTTGCTCTCCCTCTTCTACAGGTATCGATGCATCATGGTTACCTGACAGATGCAGTTAATATCTGCATACAATGCTGCTTTCCCTTGCTTTATTTAATAAAAGAACAACGTTTCGGCAATACAAGGTCTTCATGACATTACAGGGGTATGGTGTGTACAGTACTTAGACCATACCCTTGCAACCTGATGAAGCCCTTAGGCAAACCGTTTGTTGTTTGAATAGATTAAGCGTGGGAGGCTGGGAAGGGGAGAGCATTATACAGCGTGTGGACATTCCCTTCTTTTACCTTTGGAGTTTTCTTTGGTCCAGCATTGTTTTTCAAGAACCGTGGAGAATCCTATACCTCTTTTTTTTTCATAGATGCATTTCGTTGCAGTAAAACATGAATTTCGTGTCTTTTAGTTTCTAGCGTAGGCTGGCGTTTGACCATGGGTAGATGAGGTTGGTGTGTGCCAGCATGAGCAGGCACGTGCACTTGCTCATCAGGCTATTGTGCATCAGACGGAGCCCAGCAGCGGAGCGGTGTGTGACATGCTGCCAACACCCAGCGCTATCTCCGCCTCTGGCCTTGATTCCAACACCATCACCAAATACGCGCACGCACGCATGCACGCAGACCTATTGCTATGATTATCCACCAATCCACCCAAACATTTACAAATCTACCAATCCCGTATAGGACACCTGTTTTTTTTCTATGCATTTAACCAAACCTATGCCTTCCTGTTAAAAAAGTGTGCTCTGTGCATTTTGATACCTTCTTGTAGTGTGGAAATGGCATGTGTCCAGTAAGCCTTTGTGGTCCTGGATGGACAGCAGCGTAGCTCGGCACAGGCAGCAATAAATAGCAGTTGAGAAAATAGATGATGAGAGAAAAGACGGAACGATGAGGGGGGGGGGGGGGGGGGGGGGGCTAGGGAGTAGAATAATGATTTTCTCATCCGACATTAAAACAACCATGTAAGAATTAAGTGGATCTAGAATGCGTATAGTAATTAACTGGTGGTAACGACTACAGCACATTTTGCTTATAATTGTTATACGCAAAATATTGTCACTGCTAATAGTAAATGAAGATGCACTATAGCACATTCACATTCATTTGTGTAGCTACAGTACACACACACACACACACACACACACACACACACACACACACACACACACACACACACAACGTAAAATCATAATCTCAGAGAGTATAGCAAAGTGGTTAAGGCACATACCACATAA
>NC_137869.1:13847149-13937149 GCF_963924005.1 Protomyctophum bolini
GCACAACTATATAAATCGTCCCTTAATACACCACCATCTGACGGAGAAGACTGGTACACACTCGTGCAACGTCTCCCTTTACATCTACAGTAGGCCTACTAACTCTGGAAAATCCTCAGTGTTATTCTAACTCGTATTGTATATTGTATTGTTATTGTAACTCATAGTAGAGTGTACACATGTACAATACATGCCACATTTAAATCAACACTGTGCATTGGGTTGGTAAGGTATAGATTGAAAGTGTGCTATAACATGCATGTGTATGACAAATATCTGTTTCAATACAAACAAATGTGACTAAATTTGACTGAGGGACTGCCATTGGATTTAGTTTTTAAATTTTTGTTTTTTTGTCATATGAAAGCAGGGAATCATAGCTTCAAATTGACATGTTGGTTGTTCAGTTTGGTCCACCAGTTTTGGAGATATGGCTTATAGAGTAATGTCTTGCAGAAAACAGCGAGTTGAGAAAACAGGCTTGAAAGGTTCACTTCTGTGGTCTCTAACATTACACCTAGCTGCATGTTTAAGCATTTATTTCATATTTACATCCGATTTCAGCTCTCACACTTATTTCAGACATGCTCTAGTATGTTTTTCTCCTCTGGTGAAAAGCTGGAATTTGCGCGATGGCAGTCTCTCAGTCAAATCTGGTCACAAATAGTAACAGTACAACTTAGTTTGTTGAACTGAAGACTTCAACCCCATCTAGAGTGAAGCCTAATGGAATAAATTATTAGCTTTCCATGCTACTGCGACTAATTATGTTTCAGATACCCGAATCAACAGGCAGACTAGATTAGCACTTACAAATCTACTGTAACATGTTGCATAGACTACATCGGATATACATGTCACCATGACGTGCAGTACTTATTTCTCAGATGCACTGTAAAGTACAGTACAGTATAAGTTTTAATGCTTCGGTGGACTGGACAGGGCAGACAATGAACAATTTCTTTCCCTGGTGACGGTGACTTTTAGCTTCTAAATTTCATCAGCCACATTAACATGTTTACCAGCAAACCTAGTTGCAAAAGTGGCTGCCAGCGAAGGTACACAAACTATCAGACACAGTGAGTATTATTATAACAGTTTGCAAAAAAAGCACAGAAGAGTTGGCTACAGTTTAATACAAATACAATGCTAAAAGGATTGAACCCAAGAAAACACTATGGCTTGTGGCCAACTTTCCATTGGGGTCCTGTTTACAGCCAATCCAATGAAACATTTAGTGACAGACAAATTTACAATACTATGCAAAAGCATCATATAAACTCAGTACTGATATAATCAAAAAGAAAAATATGTAGGCTACAGTAAACATTTCGTGGGAGGGCATTTATGGTTATTGGCTTGGATTCTTTACAGGGCCAGTTCCAAATTGCGGTTAAGAGCGGTTTTGAAGGAGAGTAAGGTTTTTATGACTGTTTGGTAGGGTTCCGAATTCTGATCTCTTTATATCCAATTATCCACTAACCTGTAGGCTTAGTACAAAAAAAAAAACATCCAGAGCTCCACCTCAGCTCTGACCGAGTGTTTATCAGTAAATCGCTTTTTAGTTTTTAGTTTACATCTGTATAATTATATTATTTCATAATGTTGGAGATGTGTCCACAGAGCTTTGTCCAATAGGCTTCCGTAAAAGGCGAACGGCCGATAAACCCCTCCTCCCTGCTCAGAGCTACAGAGCACTATAGAAGACTATTTTATTGCCTCTACAATTGGTTAATGGAAATAATAACATCAGAATTTTCTCTAAGAAAACATGTAGTCCGGAATTATCCTTTAATCCCTTGTTTGTGGACGTCTTTAACAGGGTTTTTTTAAGTAGTTTGGTGGTGTCCAAGTTTAGCAAATCAAGCTGCTTGTGTGAGCTGCAGCGAGAAAGTTTTATAACAAGACAAACAGGATGTTTTTCACAAGGACAGCCTTTTATGATCCATTGTTGCTGCCAAAATGTTCCATTGACTAGGACTTTCATATCAATGGACACACTAGGGAGTCTGATCCCCAGGTTGGGAATGTCTGTGATAGATGAATACAGTTTGCAAGTGTCCTTCGCTCTTCTCTTCCCCCTGGCCCATTTACATTTTCATCTTTTTCACCAGGCCTCTCGCTTTTTACTCTCAAATTGTGTGTCAATATGTAATTCCAGTGAGCCCAAGCAGCTAGGTGGTCTCGCTGTGCTGACTGTTATTGACGTTGTCTTTTTGGGGTTGTTGATTTCATGTCGCTGGGTGGTAGAGGAAGACGCTGTCAGCCTATGCTCGCTGTTAATGTGGTTAAGTTCAGCCAACATTGCTTGTTTTCTCTGCGTGCTGTCAGGAACACCGGGAGGTAAGCTGGCTGCTTGCTGCCGACCCTGAGAGCATGCTGTGCAGAGGAATATATATATATATATATAACTTGCAACACACACCAGTCCCGCACACACATGGACACGTACTTGCACTCGCGCATGTTTGGAGTCATTTCATTGTCCACTCTGGCTTTTGTGAGCACCCCAGACAAAAGATGCTCACAAAAACTAGAGCAGATGATAAAATGACCACAACTATATATGTTAGAAAGTGAAATATCCCTTTAAATGATTAATACAGTTACACATAACCATGCCCTAACACCGGCACTGACTTTTCGGTCGCCAAGTTGCTGTAACCTACAGGTATGCCTTGGTTCCCTTCTTGCAGCTGGCATGTGGATGTTGCTTAGCCTACATGTACTGTAGTTTTGAGTGGGGTGCTGAAGATTACAGCTTGTCTGGAAGTTATCTTCCAGATGTTTGGACAAATGTGTAGGAGTAATATAAACATGTGTGTTTTGCTGCAATAATGTGTCTCGTGGTGGTTCTACAACAGGGAAATGTTAAAGATATAACATGTAACAGTATTATATTATTTCTTCCTCAGCCTAGTGGGAATATGCGTGCACAGTTTTACCGCAATCGGATGCTGTGTTCATGATTTGCGGCATTTTGTACAAAACGGGCCACTGCTGAAAACTTTGGAAGCCAATCTTAGCCAATCAGGATGGAATATGAGAAATCTGTCTGTTTGACTCTTCTTGACTATAGAAATCATGTGTACTGATTTGCATGACATTTTGATAATCAATGTGAAAAATACAGGGCAGGTATTTTCAGTAGTTTTCAGTAGTTGGAAACTTATTCTGTTTGTTTGATATTTGATGCTGCAGCCGTAGTTTAGTGGTTAGAGAGGCTGTCAAAGTGTAACCCCAAACGGATCCCCCAGCACTACTACTAGTGCTACTACTGCTCCTAGTAGTTACAGGATGGGTACAATGAAGAGGACACATTTTGCGTACATGCATATAGGGACAAAATAGTTAAAAACTTTATTATTATAACGAAGGTGTTAAGGAATAAACACGCTACTGCCTAGTACACTTGGAAGTGTGAAAGATGCAAGATTCAAGATGTTTATTGTCACAAGGATGTACAAGTACATGCACCGTGAAATATTTTGGTTGGGCCTGTTCCATAACGCACAGAAATAAAACATAAATAACAATAATAGACACAGACCAGTGTGAAAGGGCATAATACCACAAACGGTTCTCATTGTTTAGACTTATTTATCAGTTTTACAGCATCGGGGAGGAAACTGTTTGCCAGTCTGCTTGTGCTGGCTTTGAAACTCTATACCTCTTCCCTGATGGCAACAGTTTTAACAGACTGTTACGGGGGGTGTAGGGTCTTTGATGGGTTCTTGTTTGTTTTCAAGCTTATGGCTTGAACACCCCAAATAGAAAACATGGATCGCTCTTGACTACAAGTCAAACACCAAAGCATTATGCAAAATATGCACCAAAAAATGACATTGGCAATGGCATGGGTGAGGCAGCACTGGTCAGCCATCTGCAACTCTCGCTGCCAGCGGGTTCTTCAACACCACATGAAATTAAAAATGTGTTTTTCACACTCCTAGAGCACATCTGTGCTCAGATATAATTAACAATAGATGCCAAAATATTGAGAAAACAGTAAACTAAAAGATACATCTGAAACATTTGAGAAATAGGCAAAATAAACGTGCTTTGCCACTGCCTCTGCCTCGCGGTGCACGGCTTACTGCCGACAAAAAGCAGTTTAGTATCCCATATCCTGAGGGGACGGGGTGGTCGGCTGTGACTGATTGCCTGAGACACAACCAGCTTCCGTTTCACCTTAAAACGTCCAAATACACAAAAATCCACTGCAGCTGTACTGCAGTAATAATAATCAGTTTAGAAAAAGTTTGGAACTTTGATTTTGGAAACGAATACACACACACACACACACACACACACACACGGGCAAGCACAACCATTCACATGAGTGTTTGCGTGTGCGTGCAAGTGTGTGGAGGTGGTCTCTGTGATAGGTGTCCGCCTCTGCAGGATTCTATCTCCCACCAGCACCTGGAGAGGTGGCGTCTGGACTCGGCGCCTCCATAAATCAGGACTGTATACGCTCAACAGTGAATTTGTGTGTTTGTGTATGTGTGTGGCAGTGGGTGTTTTTTTTTGGTGGCTATATCCAGAAGCAGAATGTCACTGAAACAAAGCAGCAGCAGTTTTCCTTGCTTAGCAGACTGTGTGTATGTGTATGTGTGTGTGTGTGTGTGTGTGTGTGTGTGTGTGTGTGTGTGTGTGTGTGTGTGTGTGCGAGCAGGGTCACTGGTCAGAGCCCCTGGGAGATGCGACTTCCCGTTCTGTGATGCCTGGGTCTCGTCAGTTATGAATGTTTCATGTCTTACCATTGGCTATCTGCTATCATTGCTTGTGCACATGCACACAAAAACATGAAAGAGTCTGTTTTCTGAGTAGGCTAGCCTTTGTCTTCTCTGAAACAAACTTCCTTTTGACAGTGTGTATGAGCCTGATATGTATGTTCAAAGCAGAGATGTAAAACCTGTGTAGCTAAAACATACTTTGTTAAGAAGGAAAGTCTTTAGTCCTCTCTTAAAAACATCAACAGACTGTGGTTCTCTCGGGTGGTCAGAGAGGGCATTCCACAGTCGGTGGGCAGCCGTCCGGGCAGAAGGCCCAGTCACACATGGGAGTGGAGGTTTGCGGGGTGAGTAGTTCTTTGAAGTAGGAGAGAGCGTTGCCGTGGATGAGTTAAAAAGGGGAGATCTCCAGAAAGAGACGGGAAGCCAATGAAGTGAACGGAGGATGGGTCTAGTTGACGCACTCATCAGGATACTAGCAGTGCTGTTCTGATGAGAGAAGAACTGAGAGGGGAAGGTCCTGTCCTGAAAAGGTGATGCTGGTTATGGGGGATGATTTAATCTGGAGTGCAGTGCCTACCAGAATCACTTCAGTTTCGCAGCTGTAGAGCTGTAGAAAGTTGTTCAATCCACACCTTTATTTCCTCCAGGCAGGTGGTGAGTGGATGAGAGCGGTGATGATGGTAATAAAGATGATGACAGGGCGTCCTAGGGGATTGGGTCTTGAGGAACAGTTCTGTGTCATCAGCAGAGCAATGGAAAGATATTCCATAATCATGTAAAGAGTGGTTGACAGATCGGGGGGGGGGTGAGACACCATATTGAAAAGAATTGGAAGAAATGTGTGGTGGTGCATTTTTTTAAGGTATATATTTTTGCCTTTGTGTTGAAAAATATACTGATATAGTAACATTTTCAACACATAATTATTATTAATAACCTTTTGTATGCAGTAGTGAAATAATAGTCTTTGTTGTTGTATGGCACACAAATGGCCTGTTAACCACCAGTAGCAGTCTTTGACACATTTAAATGTCAATATTTATATTAAGACATTTATTCTGGATTCTGCAAAATATGCATTCATGAACACAACATTATTTCTCACATTTAGATCATGTGCAATAGCTAGCTCCCTCAAAGTGGCAACATTTTAACAACACAAATCATATTTTCAGATGGTGATCTGCGGCCAAATACTGTATGTTAAAGATAGAGTGCCGTGATTTCCATGTGTTTATGAGGTGACAGTACTTCATTAGACCCCTTGGTGTGGTTATGTGCAATGATGTCTTCCCTTTGTATTTAGGGTTTCTTCCTGGAGGCTGAAACCTTGACAGTCAAAAGTGCCAATGAAGAAATCAGTGATATAGTGACATCACAATATCATCTCCTCCCATAACCCCTCCCCCTTTATCATGCAACAACAGCTGTGGGTGCGGCTTCAATTCAGGTGGATCACCCATCACCACCCACCAGGCATATACTTAACTGTGGGCGTGTCCATATAAAAACATAATTTTAACAAATAATGTACACTTAAAAAATGTATATATATATATATATATATATATATATATATATATATATATATATATACCTGATGATCATGTTTTAGGGTAGAAGAAAGTCACTGCACTCCATCTTTAAGGGGTCCTTGAATGATCATGTTTTAGGGTAGAAAAAAGTCACTGCACTCCATCTTTAAGGGGTCCTTGAAATGAAAGTGGTTTGACAGCCACTGTTCTAGATGGCTTAACAACTGAGGCAAAGTAAACTTCTGTGGAATTTTCTGTAAAACATGATCCAGATTGGGGATCACAGCATGATAGAGACACCTTACCGCTTTGTTCATCCTGTGTGTGATATCTCTGGCATGGCAGCAGCTCTGCTAGAGTGTTTGCAGAGAGTAAACAGATGTTGTTTGTCTTCCTGATGTTGCGTTTTATCTTCTCTAGGGATGTAACGGACCTGTGCTTTCCTCTTAACTCGCTACAGGAAATCAGGAGGGGAAATAGCATGGGCATATGAATAGTTTCACAACAAAATAATATAATGTACTTATAATAAATAAATACAAAATAAATTGTATACTGTTTATATAAACACAGTATATGTTACATAGCATGGACCTGTAACTGAACTAAGATAAAGTAAAAGGGCTGCTTAATGATACTGCTATGTAGAGGTCATAATATGACCTTGTTCCAGTAAATAGTGTTTAACTTTCTGACCACACTTTGATTCTGAACTCTATGCTCTCTCTCTCTCTCTCTCTCTCTCTCTCTCTCTCTCTCTCTCTCTCTCTCTCTCTCTCTCTCTCTCTCTCTCTCTTGCTCTCTCTCTCTCTCTTCCCCACTCTCTCTATCTAATCAGTTCTGTGTTTAATTGCTTAATGACACCAAAAGACAGGGCACGGAATTTCATCTAATCACAGATTCAATTCGAGAACTATAGATGGAAATTCAAATTGCACATGAATTATTTCCTAATTGTCCCTGTGATTAATTGACAGAACCCTGTAGATTTAATATAAGATAAATAGTGCATTAATTAAATGGCATAATATTGGTCATTATGCCCTAATTGCTAAATGGGTCCAGATATTAATAGACTGATATGAATGGAAATATTGACTAAGGTAAAACCCACATACCGGTAATAGTATAGGATTTGGACTGACGAGATGATTGCTATTTCTGAATGTGTTTGTGTTGCGATGGGGATGCCTGTGCACAGTAGGTGGTCGAGGGAATGGTATGTAAATCTCATGAAAAAGAGAGTCCCTTCTGCTCTAATCGTCCCATCATTGTTGAGAACCCTGACAGCCTATACGAGTCATCAAATCCCTGTGTCCCCAAGGGAACAAAATAAACTACTACTATTGGTGCTACCAGAGCACACATCGTTCTGCTTGGAGTGGAAGTTTGGAGCATAATAATGAGCGGTTGGAATATGGCGACAGCTGAATTAATCAGGCTCCCACCACACGGAATGCAGAATGCCTTTCATGTGACAAATCTAGTAATTATGATGATTTTACAACTCCTTTCCCCCTTCATGATACCTATACATAATGGTACACATACAGACACATGTGCGCCTCTCCCTTAACACACTAGATGTGAACAAAGCACTTTCGTGTGCGACTATGTGTGTGATGAGATACAAACTTTAATTACAGTCCCATTCAATTGACATCAGCTCCCATCACCGCACGTTTCTGGGTGAATATATACACTGGGGCTAGTTATTTGTGCATTAACACCATAATAGTTTCTCATTTCGGAACACTGGGTGTCCAGAATTGCAGGTATGTTTAATTATTATGTAAAACAATTATTCTGGCTCCTCATTTTCTTTTAAAAAAGAAAATGCGATTGATTAAAGCATGGCAAGAAAGATTGAAACCGAGTTTGACCTCACAGGCTGATATCAGATCCACATTAATCTCTCAAGAACAGATTCTGTGCTGTGCTACCCAATCTGTCAGCAGGGCCATTCAGAACGTCTATACATTGTTGATAGTGGGAATGAAAACACAGGTGCACCATTCTTTTGCCGATGGGTTCCCAGATTGGATCCACATTAGAGCCACACTGTTCCCATGTGGATCCCTAATTGCCCATCAACCAACAGTCAGAAAACTTTAGGAGTACTCCAGCTATTGGTAAGAACCACCTTACAGGTCTGTAAACTCATAGGAGTACTCCAGCTTTTGGTAAGAACCACCTTACAGGTCTGTAAACGCAAACAAATCTCAGCAAATTGAGTGCAAACTAGCTCCTCAGAGCATAGGTCAGGTTGCAAAAACCGGTCTCCTATGGTGACGCGGCAAGTGGACACTGCATTTACGATTTGAGGCATTTTGTTCAAAACCTGCCGCCTGCAAACTTTAGATGCCAATCTTAGCCAATCCAGATTGACTATAAAAAAAATCACACCCATGTGAAGTGAGGGGCTCTCTTATCATACCACTTCATATAACATCTCTTTCTGGCCAATCACAATTTGTGTCCTCACTTTTCTCTTTTCACTTTTTTGGTTTCAATCTTTAGGCTACTTTGCTCAGCAAATGAAATCATCGCTATCTATGGGGTGATCAGCCAATCACATGCCAATCACAAGTGTTTAGCAAAGATCGGCCTCCCATGTTGGCACTATAATAGGCCAATGTGTGGCATTTCTTCCTAGGCTTAGTGGGAATGTGTGTGTAAAGTTGAACCCACTCAAAGCAGTGGAAGGTCCCAGATAAGGGAGATTTGGGGCAGATGAAAGGGATCTGATGGAGTGTTGCTGATATGGAGACAGACAGGCCCACTGCTGAGAATGCCAGGTAGCATTCTCTCATGCCTTGGTCCAGACAGGAAGATGACCCATGGTAGCGCACTAGGGCTTTGGAAAAGAACAATTCCTGGTCAACTGATTGAATCACTGGAGGATAAGTTCAGGTACTATGTATGCTGTAACCACGTAAAGGGTTACTTCAGATTGTTGGACTTAAAGCTGTTGGAAATACTTGGATGCAAAGGTATTCATTGATTGCCTGAGTCCAATGGTGGGAGTTTTGGTCTTGTTTTGGTGAATATGAAGTAGTTTTGGTCATTTAGTGAGGGTCACTGTGGGCCACCATTAAAAATAACTTAATCCACAATATATTGTTGACCTTTTTCTACCATAATAGGTCAACTTTTGTTCAACTTTGACCCCTTTGTCACATTGAACTATGTTTTTGTGCTGCTGCTGGCGTAGTGATACTTGACACACAAAAAAATTGCCCCCAGTGACCCACCAAATGACCGGAACTACTTATAACTAACTACTAAATAACTACTTAACACGTAAAAGTAGATTAACCATTTATTGCAACAAATGGAATACAGTTTAACTTGGCGTTAAAGGCTCCGCTCTGGGAGATGTTCCTTACATTTTGTCTAAGCAGCATGCTAAGCAAAATCAAGGAACGTTAAGCAAAACCCCCAAGGACATACAATAAGACAAGCAGAGATCTAGTGAATATTTAAACGAACCGTTGTGTTAAGAGCGTGAGCTCTGATTGGAGTATGGAAGTGTGACGCAATGACCAGCAGAGCTGTGAATGAGGAATAGGAAGCTTGATTGATACAATCATGCTGACTGATAGCCGATTACAGCTGAGATGTGCAAGACTCAAGTGTCCTGTATGAACTAACGTTATGCTTCATTTATCCACTTAAACCCTCTGTACTTTGTGATTAATAGCAAAACTATGGTGGCACCTCGCTGTGTTGTGAGCATGTACCGGGTATATTTTATTATTTTAGCTATTTGTGAAAATGTTAGAACATTTTTACATGTTTTGAGTATTGACCATTTAGAGAGAGAAGAGTGTGGATAAGAATATACGGTGTCATTCTGTAGCTCACTGTTGTTTCAATACATTGTGCTATATGTATACACAGGCTAACCTGAGTGTCGGCAAGTGTGATTATTACCTACATAAGAACACGAGTAACAAACATTCATTACTCAGAAGCTTCCTGTGAGTCTATGTAGACAAACCTATACTCTGTTAGCACGTGCACATGCTGTGTCTGCGTAATAGGGTCAAATGTCCCCACAATGAAAAAAGATTACATTGTAAGGACAATTTTGGTAAATAATTGTTTTGTCTTCAAAAGAAAGAAAGGTGGAGTTAGGCTTACAATAAGAAAATATTCAGACATGGGTTAGGATTATGCATTAAGAGGTTCAGTTTAGGGGTTGGGGTTATGCCTGATCTACAAGTTCACACTGTGTGAGCTTGTAGATCCGCTATTTTAGACACCAGCGTACAACGCTCAGCTAAAAATGGCATTCATGAAATTGCCGTCAGGAAATGTCTTCACAAGTAGAGTAATACCAACGTGCGTGCGTGAGTTGCGTGCGTGAGCCCACTCACTGTGAATGTGTGTCAGGTCTCAGTCTAGCTGTTGTTGTTGCTGCAGAGTACAGGCCTGGCTGTCCGTCATCAACCCAGCTGCATTAACCTCGGCCTGCGTGCCTGCAGGGCCCACCGCTTCCATTTCTCTCTAACAAATACAGGTCCTGGCCTAGGGCACCAGGGCAGCCGGCATAGTTAATGACTTATTTACTGTTTAATGGCTGTATACCGCACCGCAACAACAATTAATGGGAAAAAGCCACGTTCATGAGCAGCGGGGGAGCCAGGTGGTGGAGGTTATTTCCCCCTTCTAACTTTATCTGGGTTTTTGCCTTCTGCTCTACTCTGATAACTCCTGTTCACCTTACTGCAGACGGACAGGCCGGCAGCCAGGGTTACTTTTAAAGACCGTGGCAGAATAAATACAAGCCTTACAGTACATCCACTCAAAGATTCTATTCTATTCTATTCTATTCTGTAGGCCTATTCTTTGACATCTTGTGGTATCATATTTCATGCTATGCTGGCCTGTTTTATTTCAGCAGAGTTTTGAAAAGAAACCAAGCATTCAGCGTGTGTCCTTGTTTCAATAAAAGTTATTGATCTGGCTCACTGTGACTCTCTGTACCTCGTGTTTTACAACGGCAGCCCATATAAAAGCCAAAAGCAGACACACTGAAAGACATGAAATCGCGAGGACACCACCAGCCTTCTTCTGGGTGTCTTTTGTTTGTTGCTGTTGTTTCCTTCTCTCTTCCTCTCTCTCTCTCTCTCTCTCTCTCTCTCTCTCTCTCTCTCTCTCTCTCTCTCTCCCTCTCTCAACCTCACTCTCTTTAGCCTTGTGAATACCATCGCTCAAGCAGTGAGCTGTTGCAGGCACTTTGTTGCTGACCATGGTGCTGAAAGCCTCCTGCCTTCCAATTGCCAGAGTGTTCATTTCATGGTTCATATACCCCGTTCTCCATTTGTCAGAGCGCCGTTAGCCCCCATGCTTATTTCTTTAACCCCTTCCCTCACAAATGATAACAAATCAAATGCACATTTGTCTCACCTCATAGTCAGAGACGTAGCTCTCATGCCAGACTTTCAATTAAGACAGCGGCACGTGCTTTATATGTATTTTGTGTTTTATTGCTTTTGTCTCTTCCCTGCGTGTGCAGTGCATTGCAATGGTGCATGGGTGTTGTACAGTGGGTACTATGTGGGAGGCTGAGACAAGGCTTTTATTTTTTAACCGCTTAAGGCCCTATTTTAACAATTCCCCCTTACTGTATTTGTGAAAGTTTGTGACATTTTTCTTTTATCTGTTGACTGTTAGCCTCTAGTAACATGCCCAAAATATGGACACCAGGTTGACAGTGGTTAAGCTTTCCTTCCAGAGAGCATGCTCATACAGTCATGTTCCAGGCAAACTCACTACATTCGTCATAGTGTGCACATGCCTGTGTAGCGTCTCCATCTGGCCACTTTGTAGTTCCTGTTTCCACCAGAGTAGCCTACCTCCATCATACAGGAGAACAACAGCCTAATATTGAGCAGTCTTGACGTCATGTCATTAAGCATTTTATGTTCCTAGAACTGATTCTGGTGCGTTGCTCTTTTAATATGAAGGGAGCGTGACACACTCGGACTTGTCCTTTAGTAACTACTGAACTACACCCATTTTCAAGGGGATGTAATCCTGCTGTATTGTACTGCAGCCCCTTCACCATACACCCACGACCCACATGCGCAGGTATCTCTATGCTTGTGAGAACAGCAACGTTTAATCATTTAAGAAACCTTTTTTGAAAAAGGAGTATTACCTGCTTAAGAGTAACAAACATGGATTCCTCAGAAGCTTCCTATATGAGTCTATCTTCCTCTAATTTCATGCAGACAAACGCACTATACTGTGCGCAAAAACTAAAATGCACACGAAGCAACTTGGATAAATATAATTTCTATGCCCGCTAGGTGGTAGCATAAGCACAGGTAAGCCTTGCCACAATTCACTCCCCATTGTAACGACCCACCGTTTCATTTCCGGGTTATCAGTGAGGTGGGGGCTTTTGTGCAGTGATCGTTAGCATTACCTCATACCCCTTAGCTCTCGTTAGAAACTGTTACATGTCCGGAGCGATGCCAGACAAAGTCACAAATGATTTACGATCATTGGGATGCGCGACAGCTGACTATGGACAGCGCTCGAAGCTTTAGAGATGCAGGGCTTTGAAAATCTTGCTTTTAATGGATATAAATGGAGCTTGATTGGAAAAATCCAACCGGAGCAATGCTAAAAGGTAAATTGACGGTCACTGCTTTCATATAAGTATACGGGGGGGTACGAACATGTTCGTAGATGGCTGATGCCGTAGCCTAGCCTAGTGGGTACGATTATAATCGTAAATAGCACAGAAAGAATTAAGCGCTGCCTAACGGGTAACCAATATAACCAATATAAAATAAAAAGTTCAACAAAAACCTGATCCTTACCTAACTACACTAGCCTAATCTACGAGAACAGATGGATACAAAAACCTGGCTTCCGTGCCCCAATCAATAAATGCCCACTTAATCTTTTAACAAAACATGAATCTAAATGACAACTAAATAATGCATGGGTGGACAGCATAACCAAAATGAATGTCTCTATATAGTCCTCCCCAACCAATCACTGGAAGCATAGGGGTCTGACGCGCCATTCAAAACTCTACACGGCTTGTGCAAGGACGCGCTGTGATTGGCCAGTAGCCCCTTTGAGTGGCAGTCAGGGCAAACGCTCTTGCCAGAACATGATTTACTATTCTGTGCTTATCGGGTCGCAACTCAAACAGCGCTGAGTCGGCTCAGACGAACTTTGCAACGTTCAGCACGACTTTAGCTTTTTGCTTTAGCTCACTCGGTGGTGCCTCACGTGACGCTCAAGTTCGCTTGTTGTTGCACAAGCAGTGTAGAGTTTAGATTCCTGTTTAGATTCCTGTCATTCCTGTGTCAACACAGGAATGACACCCAGCATCCAGGACATGGGCAGCACCTGGAACACACACACACACACACACACACACACACACACACACACACACACACACAGACACTCATGCACATACCAATGCCATACACATTTGTCCAAAAGCATGTATGCACACATTTGTATGCATGCTTGCATATCTATTCACTCCCACAGAGTTATGATGTCACTTTTAAAGCATTAAGAGATGAGTTGACATTAAAGCAGCATGGTGTTTTGACCTTCCATAGTAGTTATCCTCCCATAGTATAGTTAGCTTTCTCTCATCCTTCTGGTCTTCTCCTCCTGTGTCCTTCATTTAGAGGCCCGCCTGTTTTAGCTCCAGATTGTCCTTCGTGCCAAGCCGGATTTGCGAGCAGTGCTATGCCAAACACTAAGTAAATGTGTTTTTCAATCTATCAGCTCCCCACTCTTGTCCTTCCACTCCCGCCCCTCACCACTTCCTCAAATCCCCTGGGTTTTCCAGACTCCTCTCGTCTCCTCTCGTCTCCTCTCCTCTCCTCTCCTCTCCTCTCCTCTCCTCTCCTCTCCTCTCCTCTCCTCTCCTCTCCTCTCCTCTCCTCTCCTCTCCTTTCCTCTCCTCTCCTCTCCTCTCATGTGGTCCCTGCCATCATAGCTTGAAGGCCTCGATAAATAACCCTCCACCTCTCTGGCCCTCAGCTCCACTGCCTGCCCGTTGGAGCACGTTTGTTAAAACATCACCTACTGTAGTGGGTGGATTGATGCAGTTGCAATGTGCCCTGGGGAATGTAGTCTTTTTCAGAGTTGAATTGCCATGATACAAAACCTGCTAGAAGGCTGTAGTCTGTATTATATCGGGGGAGGGAAAAAAAAGAAGAAATATGTGTTTCGGTTGTTCTTATAAAATTGTCATTCTCTGCGGAAAAGCAACTGTATTATTTCTCTTGTCCTTGGCAGGGGAAAGTGATTGGAGAGAAAATAAGCACTCAGCAAGATAATACAGTATTTGTTAAAATGCCATTAAAAGAAATGGGACATTTCTGCTGCACCTCCAAAAACACTTATTGTGCATATGAATGGAGATGGAGCGGGGCCCTTCTAAATACACACAGAAGGTTCCCACATTACCGTGGAGATGACTATGGAGAGCTAGTTGGGCTGTGAAAAAGGGAACGTCGTTAAATTATGAAAAACTGTTTAGGCTCTTCGGTTCTACTCCGTTGCTCCAGAAACAGACCCTGGTCGGATGAGACATCCCCATGATCACCAGGTAAGAGGAAGAATCTAAAGTTCCACTCTGAAATCTGCCATTATCCAGATGGCACCATTAGCGATTAAGCCAGAACATTTCTCCCCTCTTATAATTGACTCCATAGGCTATTAGGCAGGTTGGCACCAGTCTAGGTCCGCGGGTTCGCTCCAGATGTTCGCGCGCGCGCGCGTGTGTGCGTGTGTGTGTGTGTGTGTGTTCAGACGGAAGTGAGGGAATGTAGGGGAAGGAGTGTGTCCGATGTTGCGGGTCATGTGATGGGTGTAGGGCTGCCTACACATGGACAGAGGGGCTGTGTGGGTGCTGGAAGGAAGTCACATTCAATTATATCAATGTCTCTATTAGTATGTCTGTCCTCAGTCTCTCTCTCCCTATGGCCTTGGGGAGGGGTGAGATATTAAAGTGCTCTGTTTCCTGTTGAAGATTGTTGTCGCCGTGTTCAAGCTTATCTGATTAATTATGTCTTTACATCCGGTCATTGTCTTTTATCTAGTGTGTGTAAGCAAAGCCAAACACATTTCTCCATTGGGAAACTGCAACGGATCCTGAAAGCAATTATATAAATTATATTTGTTTGAATCTCTCAACTGCCAGGAGGATTAGCATTTTATAATGTTGCTCGGAATGCTTTCAGTTTTACACAAATTATTATATTGTGTGGATCGAAAACAAATGTCCTTGGCCAAGGGCATATAAACGAGCCGACTGTAGCACCCCACTGAGAACACACTCAATATGTTGATCTTTCATATGCACAGCTGTACATTAATATAGCAGCATCATTAGTGGCTCCCTCAACATCCATGTCCATATCACAACCTGCCGAAGCACCTTCTGGAGCCACAGTTGTTCCACACACTGTCTAAGACCCAGAGAGCAGAGAGCAGCCTGTTCCCAGAACTTAGGATGAAACTGCTTTTTTCCTCCACGTATTACATTACTGAATGGACTTTCAGTAATCCTTTTATAGCTTAAAAAAAAGAGCTAAAATGCCATTAATTATTCATTTCCCCCTGGCTGGTGGGAAAGAGGAGAGGCGTTCTACGGTTTCCACCGGCTATTAGTAAACAAATCAATGCAGCAGGCTGAGTTCCCTGTCAGTATATAGCCATCTGCCCTTTACCGTGACTTTCACAACCAGACCCAGCAACGGGTATATGATACATGATACTGTCTCTTGACGGTATATACAAAAAAAAAGAAAGGATAAAAGATTGTGTAGAGACAAAGAGGACAATAGTTTGTTTTGTGGTTTTGGTTAAGTCGTATAATAAAGTCGTTGGGGCATGCACTATTCTTTAGTGCGTGCACTGCTCCATGAGGAGTCTATGACACTTATTTATTCATGACATCAATGTAACTTATGAAAACAGTTGTAGTTACATTACAACCCCAACTGGGTTGCTTTGGCACATTATGCCATTGTGTACCGAGACACCTAAATTCATGAAGACCCACCCAACGATGGGTATTTCATGTAATCAAATGGCACAGTTTGAGGCCCCTAATCCAATTTCTCCGCTGAGATACATTGTAATTCAGTATCGCCATAATTATGAACTGAGTTCTGAAGCGTCTGTAAGGGAATTGAATTAGCTGGGAGAAGAAGAGTAATATGATTTGGAACAGGGAAAAATCAATACGGGGCCTGCTCATCATCTAAACGTTGATCTGAATCCTGCCTGAATACGGATCTTTGGGGGATTCAGCTTAATTCAATCTGGTAGAGCTAACACGCTCCCTGTCCCCTCCACACGACAGACAACATCTCTGTCTTGATTTGGGTTGCCAGGCAGGAGCCCTGCTGAGGGAGGCACTCCTGTGTGAAACTAACTGTGGCTTGATTAGATCCAAAAGCCTATATGGGCCAGACATAGAAGATTAGCAGTGGCACAGAAGGCCTCGATACGATGCAGCTTTCCACTCATTTATCAGAAGACATTAGCCCGCATGTGAAAGACTGCAAGCTAACTGTACAGGCATGCAATATTTAGTTATCACTAAATGAATAACAGAATAATAGATTCGTTCTGGCATGTTATTTCATTGTGCGAGTAAAAAAGTTGTGCGTATAGTAAAACATTTTCTGGCGGAAACTCTGCAATGTGCACCATGCAGTGAGTCAGGGAAGTTGACCAACTGACAAATGGTGGTCCAGTCGCGTACGGAGGAGCTCCTCCTCGGGGGTCCTGTTGGCTTGGTGTGAGCCATCAGTGACAGTCTGATGGAGCAGAGGGGAGATGCTTGGAGAGGCCTTTTCATTGCTGTCGGTCAGCAACCTCTTATCTCCATATTTATTCCTTATTTTTCATAAATGAACGCCCGACTTGACATACTATATAAGCGTCACACGGAAGCATCAAAAGTAGCAGATCCACAAGCTCGAAACGTAGCGTGAAGCGACACATTTTTAGCTTGTATATCTGCTACTTTTGTGTGTGGGGGGGTGTATGTACAAATCCAATCATGACACCCGTAGTACTGCTTCTATTGTGATTACTTGCTGTTTTAGTACTATACCAGTTATATACCAGTAAGACCTGAGGGCGAGAAGCACACATCCGCCTGGGTGACAGCAGACTGCTGGGCGAGCGCTGGCGCTTTGGCATGGGGGGTAAGATCTTCATTTTCATGATGGACAGGTATCAGTCAAAAAGGAGACATCGAGGAAGAGGAAGGATGGATGGGGAAGGATCACTATATGGAATGTCAGAACGGGTCAGCTCCATATATGGAGATCTCAGTGTTTGAGGTTTGACGTCAGATGTAGAGTTACTGGCCAATATTGATGACATCAGGGATCTCCATATATGGGCTTAAAATTGATAACATCAGGGTTCTCCATCCCTGATGATGTCACGTGATGTCACGGGATCTCACCCCAACCAACCAACACTGACGGGAAATGCACAATTCCATGGTTAACTGAGTACACTTTAGTCGCAATAACTGCGACCTTTTGTCGCAACTAGGTACTGCGTCTGGATAAAAAGAGAGAAGGATCCGGGCACACAAAGTAAAAAAATGAGGAACGCCATTATTAAATTAAAAAGGCAACTGCCAACATGTACTGTAAATTCAGAACATCATTGTGATGTCAGTACAGGCCAGCTTCTTTATTATGTAATGCCTATGTGGATTCCGCTGAACCCTTCTTCATATTTGTTTTTCATTCTTATTTTAGTTTTTCTATATATTTCTTAGTTGTTGTAGCACAGTACTTTGAGATCTCACAAAATTGTATTTCTTGATTCCTCTTCTTGAAACATAATATGATGCATGCTTATGTCAGCATTGTATTGGTTGAAATAGGCTGGTACAGTCAATTTCAACCAATAATATGACATCCACCCGTCAATCAATCTTCCACACAGAGATTCATTATGCTACAGACACCAGAGGGCAGTGCTGTATGCAGTTACATATACTGTATGCGTTGTTGGACGATGCTTTGTTTTTGATTTGCCGTATTCAAGCAGCCGCATTACAAGCAATCTCATTTTACAGCAAAACAGTACACTTATAGTTGCTGACATCTTTTGAGGCAATAATCGCTGTATGCAATTCAGTAGTTGATCAGCATTGCCTAGCTGGTTTTTACTTTTCAACATTCAAATTAGTTTCCTAACGATTCCCAAGCCAGTCAAGCTCAAAACCCCGCCCCATCATTGTGATTGACTGAGACATGCGCAGCTCTCTGCTCAATATATTCCGCCTCCCTATCAATTTACAATTTAGGCAGTTAGCAGACGCTCTTAATCCAGGGCGATTTACAGTAAGCAAGAACAACACAAGGTAATACATCAAATGCATAGAAAACATTTCAGTCATCTAGGATCATATACCGTTTCACTAGTTTCGCTTGATTTATATTTATATTTCTCTCTCCCATCCTGTCTTCCTGTGTTGTTTGGCGTTGATATCCAATATTAACTGCTAAGGAGGATACAGAGCTGTACCAGTTCACCATTCATCGCTCCCTCCTTTGTCTGAGGGGAAATAGCCTACGTATTGTGTTATTCTATTGACCGTTTGACATTCCAATACGCTCTACAGCGCTCTCCATGGACCCTGATAAGAACTTGATAGCTTGCTGGAGGTGCACTCCTATTATAGGAGCGGATGCTTTCTTGCCATTATTTTATCTTATAGATAAGATTAAAAAAGACTGGCTTGCGCTGCACACAGGTAATCAGAGCGGAGGGGAGAGAGCACCTTTAATTCCAAGCTTGAGCCCAATGTCAAGAAAATCAATGTGTATGCCCTCCCAAAATATAAGACGTTTTCCTCCGCGCCACAATTCTCTCAGGTGTGGAATATGTGAAATCAACACAGATAAAAAACATTTCATTATTTTTGTTTTATTCATCTATTTGATGATATTCAGGCGTTATCTTTCTATAGTCGACAAATGCGTTGGGCTTGTTTATTTCTGGCAACATTCCCCAATTCAGTGATGGATTTTTATTTGAGCGAGCCAGATTTGATTGCGTGTGTCGTCGTGCTCGCCAGGGAGAAAACCTGGTAAAAAGGGCTATACGGTCCAGTGGAATGCTGTCTCGCTCACTACCACCAGAAGAGGGCTTGGCCCCCCCGGAGCCAGATGGAGAATGGGTTCAGGAAACCAATTGCTTGTTATTGGGGACGCGCTGATATGGTGGACAGTGACACACTGAAGGGAGATTACTAGGGTGTCCTTTCACAGACCACTGTAGTATATGATCAGCTGTCACATTCTCATTATGCATACTCATTGTCCTGCATCAGCACCGTGGCCATCATTGTCTCAACCCGTTGCTGGATCACCTGCCGCACCCTGATTCACTGAGCGTTGTCAGCAGCTGACACCATAATTCCCAGGGGCTATTGCAGATTCCTCTTCATTCATTCATTTTTGTGTGTGTGTGTGTGTGTGTGTGTGTGTGTGTGTGTGTGTGTGTGTGTGTGTGTGTGTGTGTGTGTGTGTGTGTGTGTGTGTGTGTGTGTGTGTGTGTGTGTGTGTGTGTGTGTGTGTGTGTGTGTGTGTGTGTGTGTGTGTGTGTGTGTGTGTGTGTGTGTGTGTGTGTGTGTGTGCGCATGCGCATGCATTCACACATGATGTGCATGCATGATCACGTGAGCTTCTACAGGGTCACAGGCGGTCCCATACTATACATCTCCTTTACAATGATGGAATGGGGTGGAGGGGAAGCAGAGGGAAATCATTGCTAGCCCAGCAGAAGGGGGGGGGAAAGCTATTCAACAGGGGCGCCCACGGTGGCAAAGCCATTTCCAATAATGTCCTCTTTCTGCAACAACAATTGTGTTTAACCCCAATGGCTTGAGCTGCCCACTATTTGTCATCGCACCTCTTCCGTCCTCGCCTCTTGATGCCTGCACGCACGCACGTGTGCGCGCGCACGCAGGCACGCAAGCAGGCCGGCAATATGCAGGCACGCACGCACGCATGCACACACGCACGCATGCACACACACAAATAATGGAGAATCTGTTTCATGACAGTAGGTGGTGGATATATCATACTGTTGCTCTGCCATGAGAGAGCAACAGGGAAATGTCATAATCTCCTGTTTTGTACAAAGAAAATAAAATCTTCTGTAGTTCTACACGAGCAGCCAAAGATTAGATTAAAAGAACATATTTTGTATCCCAGTTCATTGTGAGAAATAAAGCGCTGTTTAAAAGTATAATGACCGAAGTATTTGGTTTGGATGATCTGAAAAAAAGGAAAGAAAAGAAAAAACAATATAGGGGGGAAAAACTCCAGTGTTTTTTGTCCGCACAGACTATACTGTATCTGAAGCTCTCCTCCTTTTTATAGCTGGAATGAAGATGTGAGTCCTGTTATCCCTTCTGTCCCACAACATCTCCGTCTGTTACATTCCTTACCACATCTTTCTTTCTGTGTACGTCTCTCTCTAATCTCTCTCTCTCTCTCTCTCTCTCTCTCTGGCTCTCTCTCTTACTCTCACACACACACACATGCACACACGCACGCACGCGTACACACCTCCCTGTCCCTGTGTTGCTGGGCTGAGTGTGGAGGTGATTTATCTGTGGCAGTCACTGAGGTCCCATTGCAGTCACATGCACGCACCCGTGCACACACATCCACGCACACAAGCACACAGGTAAGGCTGCAGCTGTGATATATTTTAATTACAGATTTAGTCAGAAGTAATTAAGGTTTTATATCTAGAGGGACAGCTCAATACCTCCCCCAAACACCCTTCTTCCTAACCCCCATCACACACATAGACGCACGCGCACACACGCACACGCACACACACACACACACACACTCACACACACACACACACACACACACACACACACACACACACACACACACACACACACACACACACACAGAAATAAGCATGGACCATTTGAATACAGTGAACTTTTCTTAGCATCTTCATATCTGTTCACTTTTCGGAGCGCAGATATCTCCAGTCTGGGTTGCCTAGCCAGAGTTGTGGAAGTCGTGGTTTGCACCCACCTCTCAACTTTCTCGTACCTAGAAGCTGGCTGGGCGGGTTAGCATTTGTAAGACAGATATGATGCAACCTTTTTAATTTGTGGTGCAGAATTGACCGTGCTTTTGGAGGTGTGCTATAGAGGCCCCTCAACATGAAATTAAGTAGAGTCGATTAGATGTTGCGTTCATGATGACATTTGTGTAATTGGAACTGGACAAACATTATTGAATATCAAATCCCTGTTTGATGCTCATTGTCACATGATTCTTGAGATAATAATTTGCAACTAATTGATGCTAAAATAAATCGTTATTTGTATCATTTTTCGTCTAAATGAAAACGCTTTTGTCTCTCCACGCCTTAATGTGTAATTAAAATATGGGGTCGATCAGACCCCAGATGGCAAAGAAAATGATTTATGTCCAATTTGTACCTTGGGTTGTGAACAGAGTACAGTACCAGGTAAAACTTTTTTTCCCTCTATACCATGGATGACAGTGGATGGATGATGGATGACTCCCTGCAAGGGAGAAGGTTTACTATCAGTTAAAACGGAGGGAACGACAGCGAAAAAGAAGGGAACCTTTGAAAGGGATGAGATGGTGATTTCTGTGGAAACAGAAAGGCTTTGCACACTGAGCTGAGCTCAAGGAGAGATTTGGAAGCTCTGAGGCAGTATGGTGTGGTTAAGGTGTGTTGGTAGGGCTTGGCAATATATTGTAATTGTATCAATATTGTGATGTGAGACTAGATATTATTTTGGATTTATGATATTGCAATATCATGATATGCCATCTTTCCTGGTTTAATCACTTCAGAAAAAAATAACAGATGCCTGTCTGGGGTGTGTGTACAGTATGTGTGTGCGCTTTAGTACAGTATGTGTGTATGTGTGTATAAGTGTAATTTTGTATGACACAGATGGAAATACTTCTTGGGGATTACCGTGTAGCCGGGAGAAGAGAGAATGTGGTAATTGCATTTTAATTACAGTGTTGATGGTGTTGTGCTCTGCCAGATGGAAGGTTCTTTACAGATGTATGCACAAAATAAATCAGGCCCTACGCAAGATAAATCAACCCTTTGGTAACTATAGTTACCATGCCGGTTGTGTCCCTGACCTGGTCTGAAAGCAGAGGTGATGGTGATTAGCTTAGTGTTGGTTGATCTCCAACCTTGGCACTTCACACAGAACTCTTTGCATGTGCTCTCTGCTGATGCATTGCATACCCGTGTCCATTAACCACTTAAACCCTGTACTTTATTGACCAGAGTCCCCCAGGGATCTATACTTGGCCCCCTCCTTTTTTCCCTTTATAGCCTATACCAAATGTTGAAAATAGCAGATCTATAAGCCCCTGTGAGCTTGTAGTTCTGCTATTGTCGCTCAAAGTTTGCCTGCATGACAATAGGGTTCAAGCTTTCTGACTCTATAGATCTCACTGCCTCATCAACTAGCCAATAGTACAGTAGTACCCATTAGTGTGTATCAAAATCCCATCTGTCAGAGTATAAATTGAAACCGTAATTAGCCCTTGCCTTGTTCTTTTTTTATTTTCGTCTCTTCTACAGTATGTGCTCTTAAATGCCTTCCTCCTTAACTGCCTTGTTATACCTTAAAGCACCTTGAACTGCCTTTGTGCATGAAAGGTGCCATACGGATAAACTTGCCTTGTCTCACAAGGTTGTCCTAGCATAGTGGAGAGTGGAATCAAAGCAAAATAGTGGAATCATGTCAAATCAATGCTGCCAATCAGACATTCTGAAGACACATAACTGTATATAATTTAGAATCAGAAAGGATTTAGTTATACAGTATAGTAAACCCTATAGTACCTTGACACTCTGTGTGAATTTAGCCTCTCTTTCCAACCAAGTTCCCTAGTGTGGTTAAAATAGAATAGAGGAGCAGGCACTTGAGTTCCCACAGCGCCTCTCTACCACCTTTGGCAGAATTTCCATCGACAGCAGTGTCTCAGTCCTGGAATCATGACTCTGACCTTCCCAGATGAATGATCCAACAATGGCCATATCTATAAGTCAGCAAATTTATTTTTTAAGTCATCATTGCGGTGTGTCATTTGTTTTTATAATTTTGACTTTATTTCTAGGTGACACTGCCACTTCCATTTCTAAAGAGATTATATGATGCTGAAAGCATGGAAGAACTATAAAGTGCTCTCAAAAAGGGTGGTGGAGGTGAAGGATGGCGGGGGCTAGTAAAAGATGGCTCCTGTAAATAGTTAGAGGTCGTGCGAAAGAGGACATAGAATGTGAAGTTTGTGAGGTGTCTGGTTCTTTCAGACCAAGGTGAGTCTGCCAGCTGTGCTGCTTCGTGACAGAAAGACCCTTGCAGGCCACCGCGGCTGACACCACTGCCAGTCCTGCGTCTGTTCTGACCTGTGGCTGTTCCTCTCTCTCCTTCGCTCTCTCTTGCTCTCTCTCCCTCTGCTCTTTACAAACTGTTTGAGGAAGATAAGGCGGGCCTGATAAGCCGACTTCCGTCAAAATGTTCCCCCCATCTGTGCAGACCTGTACCTCAGAGGAGAAAATGCATTTATATATCACAGACTACCATGCCTGCTCCAGGCACGATAGCAACCTAATAGGTTTATGATACAGGGGGAGAAAATGCCTGCTGTCTTTACCTTTTTAGACTAATGCTGGGGACAGCAACAGCAAGAGGTGGAGTGGGGTGGGTGTGGACAATGAGGTCGTAGTGGTTTCGTCAGCTAAGCCAGGACTGGCGACTATTTCTTTCTGTCCCTCTGTCGCCTGAAAAAGAGGTCAATTCAATCCCGACACTAGAGCTTATCAGAATTCTGCCACCATTCACGTTCATATTAAAACCTGCAACTAATTTGAACCTTTCAATTAATGTTGCACACACACACACACACACACACACACACACACATGGAGCTCCTCTCTCTGGTGGTTTGCTGTGCAATGTTTAAAAGTATATTTGTGTACTACAGGTAGCAGAAGGTTGGCATGCTTAATGGTGTTGGTGCAGGGGTCATTTTAATAAATTTACCAATTATAGCAACATTCAGGTTTATCTAGCCTGCAGCCAAAATCATTGCTGTTGTGATATATATATATTTTTTAGAACACATTACGGTTTCAACGCTTCACCCACTGTTGAAACCAGTCAGGGTAATTTGCAGAAAAATTACCTGTGCTGCATGTATTATAAACTAGGCAGCACAATTTAAACACAATGACACCTTGGACACAATGTTCCCAGACTAAAACCTATTTACTGTATGGGTTTAGAGGGCTTAGAGGTGTTTCTATGCCTGTCAAATATTTTCTTTTTGCCTTTTCCATTTTACTGCCATGGGTTAGTTAAGCTAATACAATTATGGCAGAATGAATAAGTAAACAGACGACTATGTATATACAGGTATATACGTCATTATTTTCATGCAGTATGACTGCACTTCACTTGTTATGACGCTAATATGAGCTCGAATGCAAAGGTTTTTCCACAAGAGCTTTATGTTTTTCTCACCAATTAGCCTGACGCCTGCAGAAGCTTGCAGTAATGCCCGCGTCACAGCGTATCTCCTGTTTTCTCTCTCACTGTGCTCCATATGTTTGCAGCAGCATGTTGTTTATCCCACATCTTCCCTCTATGTTTCTATCATGTGGCCCTGGCAGGGAGAGAGTATTTAGTGGGATTAGAGCTGCTGCTCTCTTCCTGTGGTGTCTCCTAACACACATAGCTGAGTCTAATCTGCTTACTATTGACTATATACCCAATAATCCCTTTATGGGGGAGACGAAACATTGCCCGGGATGTTTCTGCAACAAGGGGTTAACTAGCCTGTCATGTCGCCTTGCACGCTAAATCTCTGTACATTTTACTAGATGGCCATTTTATTGTATGTCATCCCCCCACCCACAAGTATGATGTGAATGCAAAATGTCCTCTGTGTGGATCAAATCAACATTATAAGATACAACGTACATATAATGTGGACAGGACCACAATGTAAACAAGGGCTATTTGTGTGTGCCCCGCACCGGAAGTGATGTAGTGTTGTTTCTGATGATCAGCGCTTGGATTAACAAATGAATATACTATATATTCTGAACATAAATAAGACTAATAACCCTGTGCGCGTGCTTGTGTAACACAGATATCATCTATGCTGTTTCTACAATGAAATGTCTATGGATGGTAGCCTCGGAAGCTAACCGATATAAAAAAGGTAAATAAATATAAAACAAAAAGAATTAATCAAATCTCGTGTTTCTCGTGGATGTCCCAGGTGCTTCTTTCTTTTTTTTATGATCAGTACTTTATTTTAGATTTTTTACAAACACATAAAACAGAGAACTTAAAATACGTACAAACACAAACAACAACAGCAGAGAACGTATTCAATTGGACAGACAAGATAGATAAGATAAACAGATAGAAAAAAAAAGAAAAATCAAATTAAAATTTGAAAATAGTTTACATTATTTACACGACCAAACGCAGCATCATCAAACTTATCATAATGTGTAGTAATACAATAAACAATCAAGAGGGCATTGCCTGACCATGGATCACACCAAGGGACCTGCAACATGACTAAGGAACACGTCCCACTTCAGATCATATTTATCCAACTGATTATTCATCTTAAAGGATAACCTCTCCAAAGCAGCCACAATACAGGTGCTTCTTTCTAATAATTTCTTCGGCCCAACAATTTTTTGTTTGTCATGAGTTGTCACCATCCAAGTTGGCTTTTTCCGAAACGTCTATGGGAAAATTGGAAATTCTCTTCCTGCTTGTCGTCATGACAGGGGGCGGGACTTCGACGCTCTATGCAACCCAAGTCATTTTGTGTCATTGAGGGGAAACAGCCCGGAACAAATCAACCATCGCAATGTGTACTGAGCTTGTAGATCGGTTATTCTCAGCATGCAACACTGTCGTAAACAACAGACTGAAGTACGCCATTGCACTCTGACATTGCACAGTGGAGATCGTCCTGCTCTGTATCCTGTACAGCTGTACGTCCCAGCAGGAGCTTTGAGACAGAACATTGTTCATTACGACGTAAATGGATCCTTGCAGACATGTTGGTATTAAAGATCGTACAAAACGAGAGCCTCCCGTGTGCTCGTACCTCCCTCAATCCCTCCTCCTCTCGTGTCTTCTTTCTCTCACACGCACGCTCTCTCTCACACACACACACACACACACAAACAAACACACACAGCCTTGTTTCTGATGTGCCAATGGTTGTTGATAATGAGATTCCTGCAGGATGGGGAACTCCAGGGAGACTGACTGACAGCCCACTTTAAACACCGCAGACGTCTTCTCTGCCTTCCTCAGTCCTCAGAGACACACAGGATGAAAGGAGAACACACACACACACACACACACACACACACATGCACGTGCACACACACGCGTGATGTAGACACAGACGCAGTCAAACAGGCAACAGAATACTTGTGGGTTGTGTCATTTGGTTGTAAGACAGCAGGACAGGGTGTTTTCAGAGGGTGTTGTCACGTATCGTGTTGGTGAAACCAATCCATGTACGATACCATTTCAAAAGGTGTCCCGCAAGGATAAATACTGGGCCCGATCCTTTTTTTATCTATATAAATAATATCACCTCATTTTTAGATAACTGTAGCTGTCATCTCTATGCAGATGACACAGTCATTTATTGTACTGCAGACTCTATACAAGTCGCAATAGAAAACCTACTGTGGTGTAATGTCATTACTTGGGTGAACACATTAATGATGGCGGCTTACTCAAGGGCCCGGCTGTTGATTATGGACAACAACTCAGAATGCTGAGGCGGAGTTCTGGGTGAACCAAATATTCCACATAGTAAGTGCAAGTATTGCCAGAATGTAGATGTGGGAAAAGGCCAAATTCTGTAACAAGGTCATCAAATGATTTTAGAGTATCTTCTTTGTATAAGTGGCCCAAAGTAAGAATTCCCTTATTCACCCATCCCTTCCCTAAAAATTGAACTTTATGCAATTTAGGATTCCGCCAAATACTTGATTCTGAGCTGAGGTATGGGTTTGTTTTGAAAATTCGACAAATCGTTTTCCATGTTTCTTGTAAATGGGAAATGACGGGGTGCGCTTGAGCCCGGGAAGCCTTTTTTGTGGATAAACCGATAAGAGGAGGAAGAGGGGAAAGAGCCAATTGTTCGATCTGATACCAGGGCGGTGCTCTCTCAGGGGGGAGAATGGTTATATATTGTTTAGAAACAGTGTTTAGTTATTACTGGTAACACTGAATCATCTGTGTTAATTTCATTCTGAGAGTGTCCAAAACAGAGTAGACGGGGTCCCCAGGTATAAAAATTGTGGTACCAAATGGAGGCCTGTGGCCTCCTTGAGAATCACTGTTGCACATACTATACAATACACCTTTATTTGCCTGCATGTGACTAGGCCTCTGTGTTTGTACAGTAACAGGGCCCTGGTTGAGGAAGAATTTAATTGTCTTAGAAACTTTCGGGTTACATTAACAGTCAGAATTTTGCTGTGTACTTGCTCCTGTCATGTCAGGTTGTCTCCTCCTATACTATATGCATAGGCTGCCTGCATGAGGGCCCAGGGGCCACATGCTAGAGGTGCCTCTATAAGATACGTGTCTCCCTTACAGATACAGCTTTGATGAAGTACTTTGTGCCAGAGAGGACAAACAGACCTCATTTCCTGTCACTGCCTTTAGACCTTGTCTCTTTTCCCATTTCCTGCCACTGTCCACAACACAATAATACCACTTCACCATACAACCAGCAAGTTCTATGTATTCTACTAGCATAGTGGTTCTTATGCACCTTTTATAACGTGATGGTCGTTCAGGCACGGCAATCTGCGGTTGTATAGTGTGCGTGGGGTGCGCCACGTGCGCACCTGCGTATGTGTGTGTTTTGAACGCGTGTAACATATTCATGCATGCGGAATCAGTGTGGTAAATCCAGTCTTCTTACGATTTTAATTTCAATTTGTCTTGGCATTTGAAGAAAAAGGGACACCTGTGTTAGCTCCCTCTCAGACACAGCAGCTCATTCCAAGGGCAAACTTTGGCTGAAACGGTGCACATGTTGGCTAAATCCTTTGCAATAACCATGACAAGATTAGTCAGAGCCGCTGGTTGCCAGTAGTCCAATGTACATTTACGAGTTGAGTCCTAATTCTGCTCCAGCACTGGAATTCAAACAAGAGAATGTTCCTCTTGGTGTTTATATGTGCTGATTAGGCACTGTAGCCAAAGCTCTTTCTCCCAGTTTGGGCCTCACGAGACTTGCAGTTAGGGCAATGCAAGATTATTGGATGATTGGTGTTTTCCTGCAGTTTTAAGTCCTTTTCCCCAGGTGAGGTGTGCAGTCTGAGGTAATAATCCTATCTAAATGGAAAACATGGCCTGGCCATAATCCAGCTGCCTCTCTGTTCCTTCAGTGTTTTGGTTAAACAATCTTCCATGGTAATGAAGTACTAATCTGCTCAGCTCTTTACACAAAGCACTCTCTCTCTAAGAGGCAGGTACACAACTGAATGCTATTTTCTCTGTTTGCTTGTTGTTGTTTTTTTTAAGAGGAAAGGCATTCTAATGTGTACTCACAAAGCAGACTGAAAGAGTTGTCCTGCAGGGCAAGGTGAAGCTACATACCTTCACAACATGTCATCCACAACGAAATGCTGTGATTTGTGCCTATACTGTCAGTGGTGGAAGAAGTTCTAGATTTGTTTAAGCAAGTATGCTAGATTTTCAAATAAAATGAAATAGAAACACTCGAGTAAAGTAAAAGCACCTATTTAAGTAAAGTGCATGCTCAAATGGACTTTGACGCTTGCTTGCCACCATTGCCTACAGTACATGCTCGGCATCTCTTAACCGAGCCTGTGAAATGTTTACCCCACAGGTCATCCTCCTCCCAGACCTATAGCACCCCATGCCTGCTTTTTTAATAGAACATTCAGTCTGTGACCAGCTTTTCCAATCATGTTCCTGGAGTAACACATACGCTCCCTGCCAGCACGCCGTGCACAGTAATCAGCAGCATCAAGCCGTCTAACTGTATTAACCTATTAAGACCTGGAACGCATCTGTGTCACCTCATTGCTTTTAACCACTGTAACCATTATTTAAAGCTTAAGCTGTTGAACAATAGCAGAACTACAAGCTCATAGCGTGGCACAGAGTGCAGCACTACAATCTTGTAGATCTGGTTTTTCTTATTGTGAAAACGTGCAAATCTTTGAACATAATTATTTCAACATTTTTTTCTCACATCAGATGGGCGTCGGCTGCAAATTCATTATAATCTTTGGGGTCCTTGACACGAAATAGTTTGAGAACCACTGACATAGAAATATAGGTTTTTTTCCAGAAAACTGTCATGATTTACAGTAGAAGACATTTGAAGAATCTATAGACTCGGGTCTAACTGTATTAATCCATTTGCACTTTCCACCGTTGATTAGAGCTGGTGTGAGACGTGACGGTGGCTGGCTGGTGTAGGGCAGCCGTGGCCTGAGGTGGCAGTGAGAGGTTTCATACCCAGCCACACACACACATTCACATTATGATTTATTACCCCCTTAACACACACACACACACACACACACACACACATACACACTCTGTCTACGCATGCACAAACACATGAGCAAGCATACCGTACATACGGTAATAGATGCATAGTACAAAACATACGCATGCATGCACGCAGGTACAACTACATCACCAAAACAGTGTCACGCACGCACGCATGCATGCACACACGCAAACATGTGCATACACACACACGCACGTGCGTGCGTGCGCACACACACAAATTGTGAAAAACAACAACTGCTGGAATAGGCTGTGACACCAATGTGTGTGTGACGCATGAATCCTTACGTGAAAATGTGAGTAGTCTTGTGTGCAGGTATTCGTGTGCATGCACGCAGTGTAATAAATCACAATCTGAATGTGTGTGTTCATGTGTGAGTGAACTATATCAGACAAAGTGAGAGGGATTTTAATATTTTCTCCCCTGCAAAGCTTCCCTAAAGCGCCATATGTGATTCTAAAGTGGGCACGTTCAATTTACCCACGATCTGCTCACTTTGACGATATATGCAGGGGCTCAGTCGAAGATGATGTGATTTTGCTGATGAGAAGAACAAACTGAATAGCAATAAGGAAGTTATTAAGTGGTGACATCCCTCCAGAAGCTTGTCTCATCTCTCTACATCTTCACCTCTGAGGACCGTAGTATGTGCATGTGTGGGTTGGTGTGTGTGTGTGTGTGTGTGTGTGTGTGTGTGTGTGTGTGTGTGTGTGTGTGTGTGTGTGTGTGTGTGTGTGTGTGTGTGTGTGTGTGTGTGTGTGTGTGTGCGTGTGCGTGTGCGTTTGTGGACAGAACACGGTTCACACTTTAATATCTCCACAGTAATAGAGCATGGCTGATAAGAGCACGGAGGGAAAGGATCAGGAATCCCATACAGTGGAGAGTGCCAGTCCATTGCAAGTGTGGCAGAGGTCACAGTCAATTTCAAAGCGTAGCGGGTCCTGCGTATTAGTGTGGATAGACGCCAGGCCCTTGTGTTCTCTACACAGGTCCCATGCCCTGGAGGGGCAGTATCCTGTGTTCTCTAATCTCTATCATACATGGAGGTGCAGCATCCTGTGTTCACTATCATACAGGTCCCATGCTCTGGGGGGGCAGCATCCTGTGTTCTCTATCATACAGGTCCCATTTTTTACTTCTACTTGTAACGGAGTAGTTCATTGCAGTATTGATGCTTTTACTTAAGTAAAACAATTGAGGACCTTTCCCACCACTGGCTTATTGAGAAGAAAGAATAGCAGCACAGAGGCTTGGTATATGTTTATTGACAATGTTTACATGTAGAGAACAATGCATGCACATAGTTATACATCACCATCAAAAGGATAAATGCAAGAAAGCCAACGGCTTATTTCCATTGCAGTCCCTTATTTGAAAATGAAACACAACAATGAATGTGTGAGTGTATGAGTGAGCGTGTCCATGTGAGTGTTTTAGGAATGTGTTATAATATAATATAATAATTATTATGTTATTATTATAATTATTTTTGTGTGTGTGTGTGTGTGTGTGTGTGTTTCTTGTGTGAGTGTATGTGTGCGTGTGCTATGTGTACACAAGAGACAATGGGTACATAACACACATCAGGGGGATATGCAATAGTAAAAAGATAATTTTAATTAATAGAAGAAAAAGAAAAGGACATTTACAAATTAGATGGACTGTGGCACCTGAAACCGAAGATAGGTTAGGATGTATCCTGCTTAGCCATGCACTGAAGTTTATCTTAAGTTTAAGTTAGGTCCAGCTGTTAGTCAGCTATATCTTCAGGGAGGACTTAAAAGTGATAATGGAGCTGGTAGTTTTAAGCTTTTTGGGCATCTGGTGACATCTCTAATGATTATTCATGTCTGTCTGTCTGTCTGTCTGTCTGTCTGTCTCTCTGTCTCTCTCTCTCTCTCTCCCCCCCCCCCTCCCCTTTTTTCCTTTAGATTCATGTGCACTGTCATCAACCTACTGGTTTTCTTTTTTCTGCTACAGTTGACACGAGGATTCCCCCTTTAATAAGAATGCCTCTCCTTGTCTCTTGTCTCTCCTCTCCCTTCGTCTCCTCTCTCCTCCCCTCTAATCCTTGACTATGCTGTCACCAGAAAGCTCACAATAATGTGGTCTCTTTCCTTACACAGTCTGTTTCAAGGTCTCTGGAGCTAGCTAACTAATACTTGACATTGTCGATGAGCAGCTGTTTGACATTGAGGCAGGGCAACGACCGCAATCCAAAGTCACCATAGCCCATGTTAGTTAGAGTGCTATCTAGTTGTCAGTCAGAGCTGTGGTGGGGCAAGCTAGCAGTCAGTGGTAATTGATGTGAGCAAAGCTGACATCCTGGGCAGAGCGCTTCAGGTTGGTCTCCGACTGGGACCGAGCAGCCCATCATTGCTAGTTATTAAGCAACTTGCGCTTGGCTGCACTCACTCAGAGGGCAAAAGCCTGTTGCTAGGTGTGTGTGTGTGTGTGTGTGTGTGTGTGTGTGTGTGTGTCAGTGGTTATGTGTGTTGATATGCACATTTAAGGGCCATGAAACCCTATATTTGTTGTGTGTAAAAAAAAAGCACACTACAGTACATACATGTTGACCTGATAGAGATATAGTATACACTGTAATTTAAGAAACGCAGCTGCAGCTAAACATTTACAGTATAATGAGTGTTAGGTGTGCAAGAATGAACAATAGGCTACTGTTGACACAATTGCGTGCCCCAGGTACACCAATGGCCAAGTCAAATTATCAAGGCACACCTGTATTTACAGTGAAAATATCTGGCATACAAGCATGTTAATAATAATTTTGTATAGTTGCAATGGCTGATGTGGTTAGTTCCTATTGGATGTATTGGGAATAACAAGTAACAAGGCTGTGTACGTACACTAATCTGTTTTTCTGGATGTGTGCCCAATGCTTTTTGGATGACATTTTGATGTGGTTGCAGCAACTTTCCGAAGAAAAGCCAAATAGGATAATATAGAGGCATGAGAAATAAATGTACCTGTACCAGCATGACCTCTTACAGTAATCTAAAAGAACTGTTTCTACTTTGAAACGCAACTTGCACATACTTTTTTTTTTAATATAAATATATAATTTAACAGCACATGACATCGAATGGCAGTGTTTGGCCTCTGCTATTTATCTTTGTAATGTGTCACTTTGTTGAAAGGTTGCAATACTTCCAGCATGTTCTAAGCTTCAGGCTTGTTAGACTCTGGAAGGCTCGTCTGAGGACGACCTAGAGAGAGAGACCATATTCCTGGTAGCCATTTAGCTCTTATTCAATACTGTTGAACAGTATTATGATCAATGGAAGGTCTTGTCATTTATGCAGTACCCGTTGTACTTGTTGTCAGAGTATCCGCTGTATTTGTTCTTTGGGTAGGCTACCCAGTGTGGTACCTACTACCATACAACCGATCGACTAAATATGGAGATAAAGGGATCGCTGATGTTGTCAAAAACATAGTGTTCATGATGTACAATGTAGTGATTACGGCATTATGGCTGGGACTGTCACACACACAGGCACACACACATCAATCATATTGCAGTTGATTGGTTGCGGTTGTTGTGATTTGGTGTTGCCTTGGTGGTCTGTATGTTTTGGCTATGGAGTTGGAGGGGGATGGTATTACTAATGGTAGTCATGGTGATGACTAATTGACATCAGCCCCATGGACCTCACCAACGTGATGGAATAGGACAGGTGTAGGCACCTCACTCTTACTGTTCCACTCTTCTCCCTCTCTCACCCTCCCTCTCAATGTATCTCTCACACCCTCTCTCCCTCTCTTCTCACTTTTGTTAGGGTAAATCCCTGGTGCCTTCTCAGATTCCGATTCAAATGTATTGTCACATCACAGCTTTACAGGTGTGAAAAAAGTGGTTGAAATTGTCTGTCGTATCAGCTCCCATCATTTGCAGCTCCTGAAATAAATCAAGGGGGAAACGGTAAAGAAAGAAAGAAAATACGTTATAAGTCAAATATCCTAACATCCATGCATGGTTAAGTTTAGCAGATATAGAAACAGTCCGTTGTGCCTTTAGACTTGTGTGCAGGTGAGACATCACTTAATAGCAGTTACCATAGAGATAGCATCTACTTTTATAAACACATTTGTTTTATTCCTGTGGGGTGGCCTGTGTTGACAGGGAAGCCTGGCAGCACACAGGACTCAACAATCTGACATTTCTAACCTACAGAATGGCACTGAAAACATAGAATACGGTTGTGTATGTGACAGGAAACTCCAGATAAACTTACCAACAAACTCAGGTAAACTCCCGTAATGTACCAGCACCCCTGTATATTACTGTATTTTACACAATTATGCCTGCTAAACTTGAGGTTTACGGGCAAATCCAGTTAACCCCTCTTTTCACGCAGTGTGGATCTGTCCGTGGTGCTGAAAACTATTCCTCGTTTCAGAGCTAGTCTGAATTGAGCTGACCATGGTCCTGAACCCTATGGAATGGAGCTATCCATGGTGCTGAACACAACAGTGTCACCCTCTTTCCAGTGAGTGAATGGAGCTGCTTATGATCCTGAGCTAGAGTAGTGGTTATCAACATGGAAGTCAAATATCTTTCAGGATTTCGCCAAATGTGCTAAAAAGAAGAAGAAAATCTTAAAAAAAGAAAAGAAAAACAGTCAATTTGCAGTTTTCTCTGCAGTTAATATTTCAGGATAAACACAATCTAGAGAATTTAATTTAGGCCGAATATTTTGGGGCAAGAGAGAGTGAGGAAGATTCTGTGGGGATACGCACACGCCTGTCTGGGCACACTGAGACAGACCCATCACATGCGGCAGACATGCATGCAAAACTGACTCACTGATTCACTTTGCTCCATATACTTAACTTAATTTGCTTAATTTTATAAAAGTTTAAGAACCTTTCTTATGATAACGGCGAAATGGTAAAGAGAGCACTGTTTACTCTGTCGCTGCAACATGGTGGCTCCCTACACCTGGAACGGTGGATGCATCTTTCTGTTAACAGTAAGATCTAAAAATACCACAAACCTGACACCCCACAAATGAAAAACTGAAATTGGGTAAGAACATTCCCACACAGTTACAAAGCAACACAAATACTAGCAGTGTGTTTTCAATATTCACCATCCGTGTTATGATGAGCCTTAGGAAGATGTGCATATTCTTCTCTCTGACACACAGACGCTTTGAGTAGGTTATAATTACTCTTAAGCTTGTCAAAATCCCTGTTTAAGGAAATGTACCAACTGCACTGTATATTAAAGTCATAACCTGTATATTTAGTTATGTATAAGGGTACAGTTTATAGTTAGTTTTTATTAACCTAGCGGTCAGCATGTGTGCACCCACACATGCCGACTGCCAGCGCATGCACATGTTGTTCAGTGTGCGTGCGTGGGTGTTGGTTCAGTGTGTTCATATGATGTTAGATCAGTGAGTTGTGAAGGAGTTTTTTGGGGGTCACCAACCAAATAGATTGAGAACCGCTGAGCTGTGGAGCGTGAGACTCTCCCTCTTTGTCTCTATGGACTGCATGTGCGTCCCTGTGTGGTTCCTCCATCCCCCACAGTAGAGTACAATGTAGTGTTATGAATATTAACACAGGCATAGCCTTACAGTAGGGAAGCCCTGGAATCCTCCATGAATATTGATGAGGGGTCCCTCATGAGACTCTGAAATATCCGCTTTGTAGCCTATATTCAAAACAGCCTCCTATGTCAGTGAGCCATATCAACGTTACCTTAATGGGAGTTTCGTCATGAGAATGGGGTTTACGGAGGGAAAAATTGGGATCATGTGCTTTGGGCATTATAGGCTTATTGCGCAATCGTTCAGGTGGCATCAACTGGCCTGCGGGTGCCCCCTGGACTTTCCAAGCTTCTGAATAGCACGCCCTGGCCGGTCTGTCAAAGGGACGGTGGGCACCCCCGCTGAATGCCGGTATAGGCTTTTCCCAATGCAAATCCCAGCCCCTTTTAATGAATATTAATGCTGGCACCTCCATTAGCTTGTGGAAATATTCATGGCCATTCTGGTGCTAAAAGAGTCAGTGAGTATAATATGATCTGCTCCTAATGCTTTTCCATATGGCTCCCCTATTTGTGTGGTATGATTGGAGCACATGTTGTAATGTATAGCCTAGGTCTACCTAAGAAAAAGAAAAATGTCATTTATGCAGTACCCGTTGTACTTGTTGTCAGAGTATCCGCTGTATTTGTTCTTTGGGTAGGCTACCCAGTGTGGTACCTACTACCATACAACCGATCGACTAAATATGGAGATAAAGGGATCGCTGATGTTGTCAAAAACATAGTGTTCATGATGTACAATGTAGTGATTACGGCATTATGGCTGGGACTGTCACACACACAGGCACACACACATCAATCATATTGCAGTTGATTGGTTGCGGTTGTTGTGATTTGGTGTTGCCTTGGTGGTCTGTATGTTTTGGCTATGGAGTTGGAAAAAATCACACACAAAGGGTACATACATAGGCTATAAATTCACAGACTTTTTGGTGCACTTGATGCAGGTGACAACAAGGTCTCTGTGACAAAATAGCACTTCCAGAGAAAGGAGCTACTGTGTTTGAAGGTGACTTTTCACACACAAACACACACACACACACACACACACACACACACACACACACACACACACACACACACACACACAGTCCATCCATTGTTGATATATCCAGCGTCTCATGTGGGCTCAGTGAAGTGTGAAGAGCCCACCTCTCCCCTCTCAGAGAGCAGGCAGGCTGCAGTGGCCTTGGTCTTGGCTTTGGATCCGTGACGCCACTCCAAGTCCTGTCACTCAGCCTCCACTGTCTTCCATGGTTGAGAGAGGCAGGACAGCAGAGCAGATTTCTCCGTGTTTTCTACACTGGCGAAGGTAGTGGCTGCCAGCAAACATCAGCACAACGGCTCCGGAAGGCTGTTGACTCCCCTTTCATTATTGCCAACCAAACAACTTGTTTTGGAAAGAGGGTGTGTGTGTGTGTGTGTGTGTGTGTGTGTGTGTGTGTGTGTGTGTGTGTGTGTGTGTGTGTGTGTGTGTGTGTGTGTGTGTGTGTGTGTGTGTGTGTGTGTGTGTGCGTGTGTGTGTGCGTGTGCGTGTGCGCGTGTGCGCGCCTAGAGCACAGACTGTTATCCAATAACCAAGGGTGCACCCATGGCTTCCTGTGAGGTTAGGGTCAGGTTAGGGTTTGGGATATAGTGTTAGTAGTGGTGGTGCTAACGGGAGGTTAGGGTCAGGTTAGGGTTTGATATAGTGTTAGTAGTGGTGGTGCTAACGGGAGGTTAGGGTCAGGTTAGGGTTTGATATAGTGTTAGTAGTGGTGGTGCTAACGGCTTCCTGTGAGGTTAGGGTCAGGTTAGGGTTTGATATAGTGTTAGTAGTGGTGGTGCTAACGGCTTCCTGTGAGGTTAGGGTCAGGTTAGGGTTTGGATATAGTGTTAGTAGTGGTGGTGCTAACGGGAGGTCGGACCAATGCCACGCTACCAAAATGACATGCTGGACCCCTGATAAAAGAGAGGGCTTTTTTATGTCACTCCTTTTTACTGTGTTTTTTTATTTATTTTTATCCCTATTCTCTATTGCTTTCTCCCAACCTGGCCTGCTCCCCTTTAGATACATAATTGGAAATGTCTTGTGCTTGGCGTCGACTGACTCAGAGTGACTGACAATACAGCATCCATGTTCTGTGGAGCATGGTGGAGGGAAATGGAGCATTGTCTCATGTAGGTGGAGGCGAGCGCCGAGCGTGGTCTGGGGACTTATCTAAATTGAATATCTGCCTTGTTTTTTAGGCCTATAATGAGAATGACACAGTGAGCATTGGGGTCTTTTGCACCAACGACAGCCCTCTTCTTTTTGAAAAAGTGACAGATAACATGGAATGGGATTCATGAAAGCACTTCACAATCCTCCATGGGAATATTCCAACTTAACAATATATATTATTACAGAAACAGTGTGTGTACATCCAATTCTGGGAGACTTTCAGCACTTTCTGATGAGGCCACTGTTGCGAGAATGGGATTCTTACAATAGGGCTGGGCAACACAGGTAGACAGGCTTACAAAGATTATCAGCCTTTCAGTTGGCGACCCTTGGGTCACATGCTGAGAATCTATTGGACAATCCATCTCAATGTACTGAACCATCAAAGTGGTTAGTGTGTGAACTCACTTTCGATGCAGTTTTTGTTAAAACTGATTTCCAGTAAGGACAATTTGAAACCGCTGCATCTTTCAACATAACTGATAGAAGCAAGTGCAAAGTCACAATGTTTCTTGAATATTAAGGCTAAGTTTATATCTTCATTTGATCATTTGATAACCGTATATACTGTATGTCATATAGCTAGCTGTGGAGTTTTTCCATAGGCCATTCATCTTTGTTAAGTCCAGCACCCTCTCAAGATGACAATGGCACTGCAGGACTAATAACACTTTCTTCTAGATCTTGTTTTGCCTGGCTGCTTCATCCCAGATAGAAAATGTTATTGAATTGGTTCGTTCCTTTAACCTTGGCTTCTGATAATGTCGTCTTTCAAAGGAAATTCAAGTTGGTCACAAGATCAATTGAGATATGAGGGCGAGAAGGTATAAGCGCCGTTAGTATATCAGCCTTGTTCTGTGCAGTCTTAAAAGCCACCGTGGTCATCCATTTTATTCAATTCATATCATATTGCACCATCACTGAGGATCCAATAAAGTTTCTCATGAAATATTATTCCTTTGCAAAGTATGCTGCATGGTACTGTAAAGAGCACTGCTGCTCTTCCCATCCTTTGGGGGACCAGGGGACATTTGAACCGCAATGGAAATATCGATGTAAAGAAAACACGTCAGTCCAGAAACAAGGGCCATGCGTATAATGAGCAGACGGATGGTCTTAAGGAGAATACTAAGTGTGGTGATGACAGACATGTTGACAGACTGGTACAGACCCTGCCACTCAGGAGACCATGGGGAGAGGACAGGGCAGACTATATCACTGTCAGTGCTCCACACCCATCTATACCCCCCTCCTACAAGCACACACACACACACACCCTTATAGGCACGACCTTTCAACCACCAGAGAGCAGTTTTCACGTCAGTACTGACCTACTTGTGATTGTCAGAGTTGCTGTGTTGTTGTTATCTGAATGTAGTTAAACGGAGCCAGTGTTTTGTGTCTGATGCAAAAGCCTTTACACAGGTTCCATTCCAAATTTCATCCCAGATTAATTCAAATGATCTGTGCCAGATGAGCACCCAATTGGATTTCCCAAGCATAACCCCCAGTTAATTGCCTTCCCCTTTCTCTAGGTTTGAAACATTCAGGAGATTGTTTTCGTTCTTTCTTTTCTGCACTCAGCCCCCCTTTCCCTTCACCTAAAAAAAAGAAAGAATTGGAAGATAAATGCGCTAAGTGCGCTCGCACGACTTCTCCACTAACGAGATTCCTAATTAACACTAGCTGGAGCAGAGAAGGTGAGAAGCTCTGGCTGGGAATAGAAGTGCTAAATCTCACAAGTTCCTCTACTTCTCTCTCGATGCTATACATGAGGCTTTACATGTACACATACAGTACACAAGCTTGCCATGAATTTAACCCTATTGTGGGAGCATACCTGCCCAATGTGATGTCCAAAGGGATGTTGACATCCAAATTGACCTCAGAAACGGTTTAAACAGACGATTGCAATGACTGAATGTTTTTGAGCGTGTCCAAATGTACATTTACACCGATGACCAGATGAGCCCAGCACACAGGCCAAAGCAAGCCCTCCTTCCATTGTGGGTCTAAAGCTCAAGGTCGTGCATCTCTCCATGTGTCTGGCGGAGGGAGAATAGGAGACCGTCAGCTCTTATATCTCTGATGGTAGACTAATGTGATAGAGCCGAGCCGTAGCAGAGCACGGCTATATTTAGGCCACTTTGGTTCCGGTGACCAAGGCCTTTAGATCCACTACAGTCCCTCAGAGCGTTCACTTAAGTTCAGCCTCCGGAGGTACAGGATCTCACTGTTATCCTTCAGGGAGGTATTATACCGGTGGATGCTGCATCTTCAATGAGAAACAGACACTAATATTCCTCTCATTGCTCCATCTAATGAAATATAGAAATGGAAGAACCTGCTGCAGTACACATCTGCTGTTCTTTTCCTCGCCGCTCTGTCCTGTTATTGTGTTTTGCTGCTCGTTGTCTGTTTGTGTTGTTAGATGTGATGCTGCATGAATGGCTAAGCTGTTATGGTTATCTATGCTCCTGAGCCTGGTTGTGTATTTGCAAATTCACATCACTGGTAAAAGGAATCCAACAGCTCTAATAATTCAGACACGTGGCCTTCTGGACATACATCCTTTACTCTAGCCTTTCTGCCTTTCTGTATTCCTATATGAATGTGATATTACAGTATGTTCTGTAGCAGATAATATGTAATTATGAGATACCACGGTCAAGATGCCCATTGGTATGTATGCCTCTTTGATTATGCAATAACCTTTTTACCCGTTGGCAGAGTACCCTTTGTACCCAGAATTCTCAGATATCAGTCGAACAGTTTTGGAGATATACAGGAGACTCACTGACACACTATGTACCATGAGTCATGACATCATATGGATGACATAAGATATTTATATTTGGGGAATTGTGGATTTTTTGAGGTCCTCAGTGACACATCATTGAAGCCAATCGATCAGGTGGTTCTCGAGATATGCGGGGTGCACGCAAGCCCCCCGCATTTCTAGATAGAAGTGTGCAATATGTGTACCTAGGTGCGTTTGCCCTCCACTTCCCTTCTCCCGAGCTCCAGTGTCTGCTAGCAAGCCCTCTGCGAAGGTCATCAGTGGAATTGGAAAGTGCACTTTGCAGAGACAAACAGATGCAGAGTACAGATAGGCCAGTGTTTATCTAATCTTGTATCGGTCCGCTGTAACGAAGTACAAACACAAAGTCCTCTTGCAATCAGATGAGAGCTTAGAAGCTTTTTTAGCCAGTCAAGGACTTGATATATACGAGTCCAGGAAGTTGGTTCAGGGGGTGCTGATCGTAAAAAGCCTAGCTATTGTCTGAAAAGATACTTATATCTAGAGACTTCCAACACCTATTCTAGTTGAACACCGACAGTGCTTCCTCTCCTCTCCTCTCCTCTCCTCTCCTCTCCTCTCCTCTCCTCTCCTCTCCTCTCCTCTCCTCTCCTCTCCTCTCCTCTCCTCTCCTCTCCTCTCACCACACCTCATCACTCTGCCTCAGCTCCTCAGATTTTACCCCCTGTTAAGCAAATGAGTGCTCCAGAAATTGACTGCAATTTCCCCCTGCTTGCAGAGGCCCCTGAGTGATTGTGTGCTAGTCTGGAGCTGGTAGCTGAGTCCCAGCCGCTCTGTGGGCTGAATAATGATGGTGGCACATTGACTGAGGTCTTAAATTAAGAGTACTTATCTTAATTGAACATCTGAAATAATGTTTTATTTACAACAAAGGGAAGGTGGTGCAGAAATGAAGTGGACTGCACTGAGCTCACAGCAACCAGAGAGAGAGGCAGTCAGTAAATACTGACTGCCTCTCTCTCTGGTTGCTGTGGTTTACATTTCTGATGAGCTTCTTATAGGTTTGATCACACTGGAGACATGTCAGGTCAACACAGGTTCAATTAAAAGGTGATCATTTCGCTGGACAAAACAATTTGGTTTGGTTGTCTTTATTGTTGCTCATTAAAACAATTACTATATTGTATATTGTTTGTAATGGTCATGCACAGCACACATCACACACCTACAGAGATTGAAGCGTAGCACCGAGTTCGAGCCCCGAGATCGGCAATCTTTGGGCCACTGAGCTGGTGAAGTGCGAGATTGGGCGAGTTACATTTATGGTCACAGAGCGCCTAGGACGAGATCGAACAAGTCGAGTGCTTGTGATGAAAAGGAAAGTCAATAACGAATGCCCCGGAAATGATTCTGTGTCACCGGAAATTGACCAAATCAGCTGGAAGCGGCTTCAAAGTAAGGGCCATACCGCCGTAAAGGCTGGTGTTCTGCGACAAACCTTTTTTTGTTTTTAGCACACAGTGGGAGGAGCATACACAACAGGATTTATATATGTGTGCATGCTTTTGAGAGTGATGGAAATTGTAAATACAGAGTAACAGACAGACAGAGAAAGTTGGCCGACAGTGTCCATCCCTCTCTCTTGATTATAAACAGTTTTATTTCCTCCACAGCACTAATCAGTTTCATTGTTACAGTTGCTATGATTGGCTTCGCATCACAGAACTCCTCTAGGTCTTAAATTAAAGGAGAATTCCGGACTAGGCATTTTCTTACCCGTTTGTTCGGGGATGTAACAACATCAGATTAAGGTAAGAAAATGCCTTGTCCGGAATTCTCCTAAGGGATATTTCACGTTCAAACATGTTTGAAAGTGAAATATGATATCCCTTTAAGTCATAAGTCCTGGTACTTAAGACACGCAGAATAGGGCCCTCGGTCGATCAATGCTGTGTATTTCTACCAATACTACTGCGCCTCAGTTGAGGCCTTCACACGCATGCATCTATAGTATTTCCTCTCGTACAACAGTACGTATACGTGCACGAGAACAAGTGCACGCACTGTGATTGTGGAACTCTGTCATAACTTAACTCTGTACAGCTCCTGGAAGAAAGTGAACTTTTTAGCAGGTGTGTGTGTGTGTGTGTGTGCATACAGGGTCATTGTCCATTACTGTTTATCGTGTACATTACGCATTGTTTTTTATTCTCCTCCTAGAGTGTGGTGTGTGTGTATATCTGTGTGGGTGTGTTTGCGTCCTCGCACACATACTCTATACCTGTGCGTGTGCGCGTGTGGCTGCTCTCCAGTCATGCATGCCATCTGCCGCCTCTGCAGGCGGCGTCACCCAGAGCCTGATGTTGTTGATGCATCATCACACTCCGCTCCATCACCTGTCCCATGCTATTACCACACAGCACACTGACTAATGAACCTATCGGATGCAACGCCCCACCCCCCGTCCAGGCATCACATCACCCGTGGAAATGTGTGTTGTTGCCGTCTCGGAATCCTTATCCTCCAGTGGAATGGAAAATATTGATAGTTTTGTCGCCGAGACTTCTGACCTCTAAGCGTTCGCTTAGTGGTGTGGTGTTGTTTTTCTTCCTCATCGCCCGTGTTTTCCATTTTTCCATTTCCCCGTCCGTGGTGAGATCAAACAGGCAATTAGAAGTGCTGCTGCTCACTAATGTTCTCTCATATTCAGTCAGAAGTCTCTGTATGTGTGTGTGTGTGTGTGTGTGTGTGTGTGCGTGTGCGTGTGTGCGTGGGCTAAGAGATACTATCATACTATATATAATGGATGGATGTCTCTCCCTGTCTCTACCACTTTGCCTTGGGAGCCTCTGAGTTCAACGTCTAACTTAGTAGATCAATACAGAGCGGGGTCTGTGTACTGTCAGTCACAGTGCTGGACTTCCTGACCGCTGGCTCCATGCTGTCTTCAGCAGGACGTGGAGAGGAGAGCGGGTCACTTGGGGCAGGAGGACAGGACCTCTCAGACTTTCTCTGAAAAGTGTTTTTTTCCCCCTGCTGCAACCTATGGGTCTCTCTTACTGCATGGTGCTCGTGTACCTCTTCTCACTTCCCCTCCTCTCCTCAGTCAGGTTTGCCGCACGGGTCATGCCTGCTGTTTCTCCAACAACGACCTTCTTGGCATTCATATACAGTTGCAGGCATTCACACATGGGAGCTGCCCAGCATAGCAACATTCTTCTATTGTTGGCCACTGAGCAGCTCCACTGGAGCAGGTGGGGGTTATGTGACTAGTCAAGGGCACCTCCGTGGTAGTTGTTGAGGAGGAGGGGAGAGCATTTCATCAACCCCCCCCACCCCCTTGCGGCGCTCTAATTTCCCATGCGGGTCCAGACATGAGATTTGAACCAGCAACCACTCTGTCTTAAAGTATATCCCTATAACCCCTGTGTCTGCGCGAATCAGCGTAGGTCCTCACAACACTAGGGGACAGTTGTGGTGGTTCCATGTCTTCACACGTCCAATGGTGAAGTGCTGCTGTACTTCATGGAGCAAAATGTTAGTTAGTTCCAAACCACTTCTAATTAACCTCTAATACGCTCTCTATTAATGTCACAGATGGAGAGAATAGGGAAAGTGCAGAGAGAGAGAAAGAGAGAGAGAGCACTTTCAAGCTTTTATTTCACTCTGGAGTTTGATATACACTCTCCTTGCCTCACCTCCCTCCCCCCCTCCTCTCTCTCTCTCTCTCTCTCTCTCTCTTTCTCTCTCTCTCTCACACACACACACCCGTCTCTTCTCATGTCAGGTGGGCTGTTTGACGGCAGGTAGATATGACATTCTATGTCAGATCAGTCCACAGAACTGCCTCTTTAGAATGCCTCAGCTAATTAACTAGCTGATATCACCAGTACACGCATGCACACACGCCGTTGCACGCACGCTCTACGCTCTAGAGTTAAAGCTGCAATCCAAAACTTCCATGTCCTAGCTGGGATTCAAACTCTTGTTTCCTGCGAGAGACAGACATTTCTGACGATCTTCCAGGACAGAATCCTAGCCATGGTAGATATTGTGCTTATGATCTTCAGCCAGTACTACTTGTCAACCAGTCAGTGATTGGTTGACACCAATGTCTAAATGTCTCAATGGAAGTGTATAGGAGACCACCTCCAACCACTGCAGATAGCATAACATACTACACTATAATACTATAGTATATACTATAATAATTATTGTAACCATTCTGTATTGTAGTACATAGTTTTATTCATAACAAAAAGGTTTGAGATTGCAGCTTTAACATAACACTGAGGATTTGACTGTGCCTGAACGTTTTCTCTCTATTTGCTCCATTCTACTCACAGTGCTGTGCGTCATGCAGACTGGCTGTCTTGCGGCACAGTGTACTGCGGTCTATACAGACACACGGGGCACACTGCAACGCCTCATCTCCATCTTGCCCGTAAAACACTCCTGACTTTTAATATCCCGCGGTCCAGCCAACCGTGCACTTCCTAAGCATGATGGTGCTGATTGGAGTCAAACACCGACCGCCAACACACTAGCAATGATAACAATAACGATGGGGACAAGGTGGGGGCCACCGAGGTACAGATAAAAGGACAAACAGTTTTGTTCCCCTCCCTGTTGATTTATTTGTTTTCCATTCCTCGCCTCCCCCCCACACACACGCACTCCCCTGGCCGCTTTACATAATGTTGATTTCCACGGTCCGAATAGACTGCGATGATGAATCTCTCTGGACTTTTATGTGCTTTTGATGGATGGTGCAGGCGACACAGAGACACAGAGAAACAATGTGTTGTTTCATTTCACTTTGTTCCACTGCTTGTGATTCTCTCTCTCTCTCTCTCTCTCTCTCTCTCTCTCTCTCTCTCTCTCTCTCTCTCTCTCTACCCCAAGATGGTGGCCGCACTGTAAATTAATTTAATTCCGAGAGTGAACAAATATAACGAAATGGACCCGTTTATACACTCATAATTACAAATGGATTTAAATGAACAGGATCTTCCTGTCTGCTGCCAGTCGGCACCGTACAGCCTCCCTCAGCACCTTCTTCTTTTTTCTTTTTTCTTTCGGACGAGATGTAGGCGGTCCTGGACCGTTGCCTCGCGTCATTAGGGGGCTTCCTCTGTCCCTCATAACGCATAATTATCTTATCGAGCGCGGAGATATCTCCCTGTGATTAATGTAAGATATGTACTTTATTATTATTACGGTGAAGAGGGTAAAGGGGGGCGGGGGGTGTTTGGCAGAGAGAGAGAGGGGGGAGGGAGGAAGCATATAATTATTACTGATACATATATTATCGACCACCACTCCCTCCCTCCCTCCCACCCTCCACCCACCACCGACACACCACCCATGCCTCCTCCACCTCACCCTCCCTCCCACCCACCACCCACCACTGACACACCACCCATGCCTCCTCCACCTCACCCTCCCTCCCACCCTCCACCCATCACTGACACACCACCCATGCCTCCTCCACCTCACCCTCCCACCCACCACCGACACCACCCATGCCTCCTCCACCTCACCCTCCCTCCCACCCTCCACCCACCACCGACACAACACCCATGCCTCCTCCACCTCACCCTCCCTCCCACCCTCCACCCACCACCGACACACCACCCATGCCTCCTCCACCTCACCCTCCCTCCCACCCTCCCACCCACCACCTACACACCACCCATGCCTCCTCCACCTCACCCTCCCACCCACCACCGACACCACCCATGCCTCCTCCACCTCACCCTCCACCCACCACCGACACACCACCCATGCCTCCTCCACCTCACCCTCCACCCACCACCGACACACCACCCATGCCTCCTCCACCTCACCCACCCTCCACCTACCACCGACACACCACCCATGCCTCCTCCACCTCACCCTCCCTCCCACCCACCACCGACACACCACCCATGCTTCTCCCCGCTGCCCCTATTGAGTTACGGGCCTGCAGTGCCTAAGTAATTTGTAATGGCCATTCACCGCAGTGGCAGTGCAGAAATCCTATTTTGTGATGGCTGGCTAATGTGATCAGGGGCATTTTAAGCCTTTTTTTCCCCTCTCCCTTTGCTCCTCTGAAATTACATCTGCTCCTCAGAGGGCTGATGTCTCTCTATCTCCCCTTCTCCCTCTCTCTCCTCCTCTTTTCGGTGATCTTGTTAGAGGGGGCAAACCGCTCTGGCTGGTTGGTTGGGTTCTCTTCCTCCTCTGACGCACGCACGCACACACACACACGCACGCACGCACACGCACACACACACCCATGGAAAGCAACCTTGACGTGGCCGTTTATAGTCCTGATTGTTCCATCTCCTGTCTCACTCTCCTCTCTGTCTCCTCCCCTCTTTCCATCTTCCTCTCCATCTCTCTCCTCTCTGTCTCCTCCCCTCTTTCCATCTTCCTCTCCATCTCTCTCCTCTCTGTCTCCTCCCCTCTTTCCATCTTCCTCTCCGTCGTCATCTCCTTTTGACTTAGTGAGTCATCCAGGCAAAAATAAACAGTAAGTGCACCGTACAACCCTTAGTGTAACTCTGAGTGTGTGTACGAATGGAACCACATGTAAGGTAAGGGTCCATTTACAGTTTTGCCACAAACTGAATAGTGAACAACGGATCGTAAACAAACCTTTAAAATCCTTTGTATTGAACTGAAGTTATCTGGGTCAGAGCAACCATTCAGTCCATTTTTCACACTTTAACAGTTAATGCAGCACTCTGGATTTCACTGTGTTCAGTTCCAGGCAAGAGTGATGCTAACTGTTGCCATTTATAACACCAGGGCGATGTCAATCGGGAACGATCGTCCGTCCGCTGATGCAATTCCTGTGCATGGTGTACCATTGTCATTGGTGATACACCCCTTCAATTTAAAGGTTCTCCATGTGGGACCTACAGTTCATACACACACGTTGTGAGCATTATAGCGGGGAGACAGCAAATTTCTCTTTTAAGGCCTCGAGCTGAAAAAGTTTTGGGGAGCCCTGGACTACAATGCAGTTGTCAAGCGAAGCCCTCCATGTGTGCGTATTGCTCCTGTAGGCATCTGTACTGCCTGCGGGTGTTTATATTAGTGATAAATCAGTTCAGTCAGAGTGTGGCTTTAGCCAGAGGACTCTCCTCCAGCAGAGGATGGGGGGGGGGTAATGGATGTGGGAGTCAGCCTGGGTATATCTAGTGTTAAGGGTCCATTTGGTACATTTGTACACTGGCAGAGTTAAATGAACACGATTTTACTGTGCACGTAATGCACCGCTCACCATTCCCTCGCCCAGCAAGTATATGCTCTGCTGCCGGCGCCAGAGTTCTGTACGAAAACGCTGTTGTCGTCTGTGTGTGTGTGTGTGTGTGTGTGTGTGTGTGCGTGTGCGTGTGCGTGTGTCGTGGTGTGTCGTCAAACACGCTGCTGCGTAGTGGCTCGTGGGTGTGGCTCGAGAAGGAGAAGGGAGGAAGGGGAGAGGAAGAGAGAGAAAAAGAGGGAGGGAGGTGACAGCTGAATGCTCGCCCTTGGACTCCCCAGACGGGTGGGGTGTGAGCACGTGTGAATATATGTGTGACCGTGTGTGTGTGTGTGTGTGTGTGTGTGTGTGTGTGTGTGTGTCTAAATGCTCAGATTGTGCTGACCCAGCAGCCTCCAGCACTCGGCTCCCCTTCTCTCCTCCTCTTCTCTCTCCTCTCCTCTCCTCCACTCCACTCCCCTGCTCTTTATGGCAGAGCACGCAGGTCACCTTCTCAGTTGCTGAATTTAATACTCAGCTAGAGAGAGGCAAGAGAAAAGAGGGAAGAAAAAGAATAGAAAGAAGACTGGTGGGAAGGTGATTGATGGAATTTTCCCTCATCAGAGTGGATTTTTTTTAGATGAGCTTATAGACAGCTTCTAAGCAGCTGCAAACAGTAGAAAACATGAGTTGATAACTATCCTATATACACAATGTACACACAACTGTGGTCGGTTCACCTTTCTCTGGCTGTAAGCCTGAGACAATCTGTTATATCCAAGACGTCAAACTGAAATAAATTACACTTAATTGACAAACACTAACATATTATACAGTATAAGCCATCTTGTATAGGACAGTGTCATTGGTCTTTAGTCTTAGAAAATAAAACAAATTTTATCTGGAGACATTCAGTAATTTTAGTCTATTTTCTTTTTTTGTCCTCTTCCTCTACATATTATGATATGTACCTGTGTGTTTGCAATATTTTCCCTCAGTAGTTTTCCAAGATTTTCTATTTTTGTTTACCGTAAACGTGTCGGACTAATGACTGTTGGACTGTGTCGGAACTTATGCCTGTACACCAGCCAGACAGCAGCAATATGTATTGCCCAAGTGGTTCAGGAATGGTGGAAAGTGTGTTGATTTGTGGAGATTATCTTGTTGAACAAAACATGTTCATATCATAAGCCTTTGTTTGCTACCGAGCTTATCATAATTTATTCAAAACCCAATGCAGGAGTTCCATTCAAAGTCTTCTGGGTTGGTCTACAGAAGGAGAAGGACATCCCTGTGTTACTGTGGTCTACAGAGTCCTGTTAACATGCAGGGTCTAGAAGAACTGCATAACAACATTACAGTTAGAATAACAAAAAAGCGCTTGGGTGGCGCAGTGTTAGGCCCAAATCACACCAATGCAACTAGTCATCACAACACGTTGCAACTCCTTGCAACAACAATTCTTTTAGGACATGCCACACCAATGCAACTCTGCACCAACTGAAATTGGTGATAATGATTGTCTACATGCAACTACTCACAACCGTTGGGTTGCAAGGAGTTGCATGGCAAATCATTGCTGTGGTTTGGGCCTTAAAGTCCCTGGCGGGGTTGTGGGTTCGAATCCACTGTGGTACATCTGGCTTTGTCAGGCGTGTACAGTACGGCCCGTGTTTGGGGGAGGGAAGCCGTGGCGGGGAGGGTGGTATTGGTCATTGTACTGGAGCACCTGTCGGCGGGGAGTGATGGGCAAGAGGAGTAGGACTAAGGGTCTATGTCCTCCTGGTAGGGGTAAGGGTGACTCACTGGCAGGTCAGTCAGTAGGACCAAGGGTCTATGTCCTCCTGGTAGGGGTAAGGGTGACTCACTGGCAGGTCAGTCAGTAGGACCAAGGCTCTATGTCCTCCTGGTAGGGGTAAGGGTGACTCACTGGCAGGTCAGTCAGTAGGACCAAGGGTCTATGTCCTCCTGGTAGGGGTAAGGGTTACTCACTGGCAGGTCAGTCAGTATATGACGGTAGTGACAACACAGACATGTGTGGGGGGAGGAATTAATTGACATAACAACTAAATTGGGGAGAAATAGGGGGTAAAATGAATTAGCTATACGAAATATATAGAAAAAGAATAACACATTCAATTCATTCATTCATGCAATTTACAATGTACTAGACAACTAAAATAACACAAAAATATGACATATTTTGACAGCAGGAATTACCTGTCATAATTTAACCCCCCAGTATCAGGATGATACTCACAGGTAGTTGAAAAACTATAAAGATTCCTTTTACCCAAATGATTTTGAAAGATAGATTTGTTACCTTTTCCATCAACAGCCAAGTACTGTATAGAACAATGACGTAATCAATCAACATTTCAGAATCGTTTATAAAGAATTACAAACGTTTATATGAGAATAATATTTAATTATTTCGTATCGTTCAGGAGGTTTTCAGAAGTTACTTCAAGAGACAAATAAGTAAAAGATACTTTATCTTTACTGTTTCTTTAATGATTTTGAAGAGGAGAGATTATATCAAATTAGTTATTATTATTATTATTATTATTATTAGCAGAACACTGGGTGGAGTAGCATAAATCTCAGTTACATGCTGTGCATGGTTAAAGTGGCATATAATTTAGTTAAAGGAACAGGCTGAATGACATTCCTGCTGCCCAGCAGGACTCATTATTCTAGTGAGCGTAAGGTGAAAAGGTGTTGTATGGGTGAATGCTTGTTAGGCCTCTCCATCCTCCTGGCTGACTGGCTGAAATGTGTGCTGTGTTTTATGTCATGGCATGCGTGTAGCGATGGCAAGCTGTGCCCCATGCCTTGCCTTGTGCACTCACGCACACACACGCACAGTATGTGCATGTACTGTATATCTACATTTATTTTATGCACACATGCAGATACACATCCCTCTCTCTCTCTCTCTCTCTCTCTCTCTCTCTCTCTCGCTCCACACACATTTAAATGCACTGTATGTACACATACCAGACTATATGCATTGTTGTATATATGGAAAGCAGAGAGGGAGACGTATACACACCACTTCTCCTGCTGCATCACTGGTAAAGGTGAAGGTGTGGCCAAGCTTGTGTGTGTGTGTGTGTGTGTGTGTGTGTGTGTGTGTGTGTGTGTGTGTGTGTGTGTGTGCGTGTGTGCGTGCGTGCGTGCGGATATTTGCCTTGCTGGGCTAAGGGTCTAGCAGTATCTCCGGATCTCACCAAGCTGGCAGAATGCCTCCTGTTCAATCCCAGCTCTGTCAAACTCGCTTAACTTTCACCACTAACAACAGATGCCAGGCCAGCTCAACCTGCACCTCGGGTTGTTGTTGCTGCCCACAGATAACACACACACACACACACACACAGATGGTGGTGTTAGGTGTCTGTCACTCATCATCAGTACCTGGTGTCTTTATTCCAGAGGCAGGGAGTGAGTGTGAAGACAGGAGCATCCTGCAAGACGAGTCAGAGGTGGAGGGCAAATACTTAACATTATACACTCCCACAACCCAGAAACGTCGCTGTCCGGTCCAAAACCATTTTTATATTTTTAAATATTTTAAAATAGTGAAGCTCACATCACATGAGCTTGTAGATCGACTACTGTATGTTTACTATTCGTATATCTTAGCTGGGAGGGAATTCAAAATAATCAAGATTGTGCACTTGGTGACAAGTTTTTGAGCTTATAGCTTATAGGCATTTTAAGCCACCACAGACACCATCTTGAAAATAATGCCTTTCCAGAACATAGATTTTCCTACATTTTAGTATGTTATTTAGCATACCCACTAGTTACAAAATCCATTGAAAGATTTCTTCTATCAATTATTTGGGGTTTCAACCATATAGCTGATCTTGGATTCATTGCAAACAGACCACTAGGGGGCGAGCCCAACTCGTTTGTGATGTTTTTGAAAACCGTATACGCATACCTAACACCATGGCAAAAATAAAAAGTAAATTTGCATGTCGCGATGTGTTGTGAGCTGTAGATCGGCTAATTTCGCCTTTTGATATTATGGTGAAATTGAATAGCTTGTTGTTCTGATAATATTCTGATTGTCCCTTTCTAAGCTGAAACTATACATTAAATCAGTGGTTCCCAAACTTTTTCATGTCAAGGACCCCCAAATTGACACTCATTACTTTAGCTTGTGCCATTTGAAGAGATATGCCAGGGACCCCCATAAGAGAAGATTTCTATGGCTCTAGCAGTGATTCCCAAACAATTTAATTTCAAGGACATGAAATTGACATGAATTCTAGGCTACAGACCCCCATTTAATGACATTTATATCTCTGGGACCCCCAATTTATATTGTAAAATCAATGTTAATTTAACTCTGAGAGTGTACACCCATAAGGGTCCATTTGGTTCCAAACTATCATCTAGCTGGGGACCCCCTGGAACTCCCTCAAGGACCCCTGGGGTTCCCCGGACCCCACTTTGGGAACCACTGCATTAAATGCATCCATTTGTAACACAGACCGAACAAATGCATCCAAATGGGCCCATACGAGACGATTTGTATAGGCTACACTCTGAGTGTTAGGTTAACAAGGAGGATTTGACAGTAGACACTATAGTGTCTCATGATCCCCGGCATGTACGAGAGAATGAAATGTCTGCTGTTGGATTCATCTCAGTGTTTTAGGAGTCCGTGATGAGTGGCGGGTTCCTCTGGAGAGCAGTAAACAGTGGAGGGCACATTACTGCTTTTTGCCAAATGACCTCTGGCTAACCTCCCTGGCGCAGCATCAAAACCCACACACAGATACAAAAAGCCCTCACACACACACGCACACGTGATCGCATGCGCCATGCTCACGCGTGCGCATGCACACACGCACGCACGCGCACACACACACACGCACGCACGCACGCACGCACACAGACGTATCAGAGCTGTTGTGTGAGTATCTACACATCAATAGCTCCCCCTGTGGCAACTTTGAAAGCTTGAAAGCTGCAGCTTCTTGTATTTCTCCTCCGTGCTCGGAGCTACTGTAGTAACGACATTGTTGCAACGCTCTCGTCTGGTACATTCATAGAAAAATAGTAAAATACCAATGTCTACCTATCCTCCTGCTAACAGACCGTTTGAAAAGACTGCTCTGAATCATCTAGTCTCATTCTCATGTGTACATTTAACGCTGAGCGTGTACAAAATGTACATTACAGATGGTTAAGGTTCTATTTGCATTCCATTCATAGAAAATATCAATGTCTACCTACTAAAAGTCAAAGCGTTTTGAAAAGACTGCACTGACTCATCTTGTCTCATTCTGTAAAATCCAGAGTGTTCGTTTAACTGTGAGCGTGTACAACATATCACCGTTACATTTGCTTAAGTGTGTACACCCTCCGAGTTACAGATGGTTGCTGTTCCATTTGGGTCCATTTGTACACACTCCAAGATAAAAATGTATGGATCAACACTGAGTATTTGACTGTGTAGCCGTGCATCGAGCGTCCTACCAGACAAAGCTGGTGTGCTGCTCAACTGGACTTGTTTTGATTTATGAGCCCGGTCGTCTCAGCTGTCGTAAGGTTATTTTTCCTGCCGCTTGTCTAATTAATTTGGTATTATTTTGGAGACAGACATGCATTGCCCTCACACAAGGATGAAAACAGTGCATGTTTTACGGCGAACGTCGCCAGAGTCTGAATTTATTACTCTGTTTTCTCCTTCCTACAACACGTTCTTAACAGCTTCGCTCTGCTAAGAGCCCATTCTCTGTGTGTGTGTGTGTGTGTGTGTGTGTGTGTGTGTGTGTGTGTGTGTGTGTGTGTGTGTGTGTGTGTGTGTGTGTGTGTGTGTGTGTGTGTGTGTGTGTGTGTGTGTGTGTGTGTGTGTGTGTGTGTGTGTGTGTGTGTGTGTGTGTGTGTGTGTGTGTGTGTGTGTGTGTGTGTGTGTGTGTGTGTGTGTGTGTGTGTGAGCCCAAAGTCGGATTAGTAGAAATTAAATGCATACATGCAATTCATGAATAGTGTTATTCCCTCAGAAAAGAATTACTTTTGTGCTGTATGTCTGATTGTCTGTCATAGACATTTCAAAAGTGTGTGTGAAGACAATAGCCTACAGTTGTGTGTGTGTGTGTGTGTGTGTGTGTGTGTGTGTGTGTGCTCGTGTGTGCGCGTGTGCGTGCATAGTCTTTGAGTTTCTGTGTCGTCTTGGTATTGGAGGTCGGGATGAGGCTACAGAGTTGAGTAAGTATAGATTACAGTCATTTACTCTCAAACAACTCATTTTCGGAGTGTTGACACGTCCATTAACCCCAGCCAGAAAAATCATTAATTTTTCCCCAATGAAGACATTAGTCATCGGACCAACTCTGTCTGCTCTGTCCTACTGCCGCTCCACACCGTACGGACAGAGAGAGGGCAGACTGGACCTAATGTACAACACACACACACACTCTGTGTGTGTACGTGTGTGCCCCAAAGAACGTGCACACACTCTGTGTGTGTACGTGTGTGCCCCAAAGAACGTGCACACACAAACATGCACGTGTGCACGGACAAAGTCAGTCCGTGTGCACACGTTCTCCCTCACGCATTCTCTCTCTCTCTCTCTCTCTGACACAAGCATGCACGTGTGGGTACGTGCGTGCACAAACACACACACACACACACACACACACACACACACACACACACACACACGCACACTTCCTACATCCTGTTTTGTTTCCAGGCTTATCAGGAGCTTTATTATGTCTCACAATACTGGGTAATTAGGTGTCCTCTGCTGTGCATGCCTCTCTCTCTCTCTAACGGTAGAGAAATAGACCTGTCACCATTTGGGCACTAGAATATTCACCAAATGCTAAGCAGTAATGGCTTGCTTTGTATCAGCGTAATGCATTGCATTGACAGCGGGGGGGGCACTTAAAAAGGAGACACTGTCTTTTTATTTAACGTCCCCCACCCATTTTTCTCTTTCATTTGACTTCTGCCTCCAGCTGCTGGGTGAAACGTTGCAAATTTAAGTCAACCTATTCGACAGCAGTCAATTAGCATGTGGCTCCATGCAGTTATTATTGTCGTAAGTACTCATCATTATGTGGTATTGTGTATTGCACCAGATAGATGGAAAATCTAAATACAAAACGGACCAATAATAATAATACATTTTATTTGTAATATAGATTTCTCACAAGCAATGTGCTACAATGTGAACAGCTCACATTTTCTGGGTACACATCTGTAGCTGGTCCCTGGTGACATTATGATGCTATATATATGATCAGAGTAGACCAGAGAATACAGAGGAACAACACAATGGTGGAGGCAAGGGGAAACAACAGTGGGAAGAAGGAGACAGGCCATTAAAGGAGAATAATAGACAGGGACAGACAGAGGTAAGAACATAAGAGAAGAAGGGGGGGGGGGGGGGGTGGAACAGAACAGAGAAGTGAGGACGTCCTGTGGTTAATCCCCACATTACTGAATGGCATTTCCCCAGCAGCTGAAGCTATGGCATGCTGTCGAAACTTGGGCGCAAGTCCTCCACGCAATACTGCAGTCTCCCATATTCTAAAACGTCTGTTTTGGACGGCTATGCCACTGTCATCCCAACGATTCAGCAGTTGACACATGCGCCTGTTTTATAATATCCTCTCATTAACATTTAGAAGCAGTCAAGGAGAGAGCACGCTGTATAGGTGTCAGGTGTAAAAGCAGCTGTGAATCTATATCTGGAGAGAGCAGAGCGAGAGGAAGCGGTGCGTGTTTTGCAGCAGGGCTGTGGATTGGCTGGCTGCAGCTTGCATGGGGGAGTTCATTCCACAGACGGCGTACTATATGATAGCAGGGTCATACTGAGCTGTCATGGACCACTGATCTATTCCCCTACCTGTCAACCCCTCAGAGAGGCAAGAGACAAGAGAGGATAGCCTAACCCTCACCTCCTTTTCTCTTTCAACCGCCTCGCTCCTTTTTTCTGTTTCTCTCCTGTGTTTTCTGTCTCTCTGTGGTGTTACCAAGGTGACCCGTACGCTTCTCTGTGTTCAATGTTTTGACAGGATGCATAACTGCTACACTAAGGAAAGTGTCGCATGCAAACTATATATAAATACTAACTTTTCTTTGAGAAATACCTACGTAGTGTGGCATCAGCTCTTGTCTGCTTTTCATATAAGGCTGCTCAATATGTGATTTGTAGTAATCTAGTATTGATGTAATGACTATACTGTATATAGAACACATGTGTAGGATATAATTTTAACGTAATATATTGTTGCCCCAGTTTTGGCGCAACAACCAAATAACACATTTTGTTTTAACAGAGCAATAAATATTCAACATTATTATATAGTTGTATCTTTAAACCAGGTCAGAAATGTGACAAAGCTTAGGTATGAATTTATCTTACGTGCTTGTTATTTACACCCGTTTACAGTGACATTAAAAAAGGTGTAAAAATGTAACTGTAAGTGTAATTTGAGTTCACTTAACTTGGAAACTAACACTGAATTTACAACTATGGATGTTGCTGTGTAGCCGTGAAAAGGCTATTCAAAGGTACTGTATCTGGCACTTGAGCGTAGCTCAAAAAAAGAGAGGCCAGTGATGTGTGCACCAAGGCCTCTATCTCCAGGATGAACGAGGCTGTTCTGCAGTAGATAATGGCTGTGAGTCACATATTACTGTATTTATCCAACGCAATAAAGTAGGAGCAGGCAGGCAGATTACTCTGCCCAGAGTCAGGGAGATAATGATGTCTGGCTGCTTGTGTGGCCTAGAACGCACTACAGACAAACAGACAGACAGACAGACAGAGAGACAGAGAGAGAGAGAGAGAGACAGAGAGAGAGAGAGAGAGCGAGCCATTAGCGATGCTGTACGTGGAAGCTGTTAGCACAAGTGGCTCCTCGGCTGAGGATGCTTAAGTCAGCCCTCTGCTGTTCCATGAAAGTCACCTTCCCTCTCTTCTCCTCTGCCTTTATCCACTCCTCCTACTCCACCCTTTTCTTCTGTTTTCCATCAGCTGTTCTTCCATTATATGCTCTCTAGCCCCTCCATGAGGCTCAGGCTGCATGGGTGAATCTTGGCTGTGCGTTTGTTGGGCATGGGATTTTGTCCGTGTGTATTTGTGTAAATTGTTTTTTAGACTGAAATATGCACATTTATTTTAGCCTAGATAACGTCATGCTCCAAAAGGCTAAACGTGGTTAATAACAACTACACATTTTCACTTGTTTTCTAGAATTGGTCACATACCCACTCCCCGCCTTTGGTGTGAATCTGCGTCAATTGATCTGACCAAGCGCCATTTGGCATACGTCAATTGGTCTTTTATAGTTTATGATCGATCGAGTCGAGATGCTACTCACCTTAGCATTGGGTTGCTAGCTGGGGCGTGCCAAGTTCCACTCAGGGCACAGGTCTCCACTAGGCCAGGTCAGGTTGTGGCCTCCTGGTGGCGCTATAATAGGCCAATGTGAAAAGGGTGCCATTTCTTCTTTATAAGCCTTGGATGACAATTGGATGATTTGAGGCATTTTGTTTCAAAAATGTGTTTTGCAAAAATCCACCTTTGGTGGTGCTATAACAGGCCAATGTGAAAAGGGAGGAATATATTCCTCAGCCTAGTATGAAAGTCCGTGAAAGATTTCACGTAAATTGCACACTGGCCCGTTTTGAACAAAAAGCCTCAAATCATGAACACATGATTTGAGGCTTTTAGTTCAAAACGGGCCAATCCTGCATATTCTGAAAGCCAATGTTAGCCGCGCACGTACGCACGCACGCACGCACACACACACACACACACACACACACACACACACACACACACACACACACACACACACACACACACACACACAGAGAGAGATGGAGTGTAAAACATACTCCCCATGCCTTCAGCCTGGTGGAGACAATTAGTTCTGGAGTCATGCCAGTAATTTATGTCCCATTACAATTGGTTGACTTGATCATACTGATCTGATCTGCCCCAAATTCTCATCATATTAATCCCAACCATAGATGATTGATATGACATACAGTACGGACCTCAAAAGAATGAAGCACACATCCATGCACACAAACAAAAAAACAAACACGCACGCACGCAAAGCAAAGCAAAGCAGCATATCTAACCAGTAAGACCAGTAAGGCAAGAAGCTAACTCGCCCTAAAGGGCGAGGTCGCGTGCACGTATCCGCCTGAGTGACGGCAGACTGCTGGGAGTGTACACGGTTTGATGAGGTCAGATCAACATATGGAATGTCATAGCAGGTCAACTCCATATATGGAGGTGATGACTGGATGTTTTCTCCATCATCCATGTATGGTTATCCAGGGTTAGATGAGGTCAGCCAGGGAGACACAGTCGGACACAGACACTGGGAGTTCACTTTGTTTCATTTGCCACTCTCCTTGGTCATAAAGCATGCCACTTATAGTTAGAGAAAATTAGCTAAATGTGTGGCAAATCTGCAAAAAAAAAGCTTACCACTACAGTAGCTTTCTTCACAAATGTGTCCATAAAGGTGTCTACTATAACATTTGTTCCAACGCAACTCCCTTGGGAAACTTTGTGACAGCTGCTGAAAGTTATATTATGCTTTAAGTAGCATGTGACATGTCAAACTAGGGGGTTTTCATGATGCTGAATCCATTCCAAGCATTAGTTTTGCACGAAAAACACACCTTGGGCTAAATTCGGCCATAGCCACTGTGCTGACCTCATCACTGCATTTTTAGGCAAAGGAGTATTTTTTGTGCAAAACTAATGCTTGCAATGGATTCAGAATCATGAAAACCCCCTAGTTTGACATGTCACATGCTAATTAAAGTATAATAAAATGTGGAATTTTTTGCCTTATATTGGTTGATAATGGTACCCCAACTTTCAGCAGCTGTTTCCCAAGGGAGTTGGGTTGGAACAAATGTATGTTATAGTAGACACCTTTATGAACGCATCTGTGAAGAAAGCTAGTGGTAAGCATTTTTTTGCAGATTTGCCACACATTTCGCAAATTTTCCCTAACTCCATCCTGGGGTCCATTCCAATTTTTACGACTTTGAACGTGGCATGCGATAACGATGGATTACCACCAAGAGTCTAGAATTCCTGTGGGTAATCCTCCACAGTCAAACTACTTTGACATAGCCACGTCGTTGGCCTTTTTTCAACACAGTCAAACTGTTTTTGGCTTGTGTGCTTGACTGTGTACATTTATTTAATCAAGAAGACTTCATAGTGATGCGATTCAAGTCACCATGGTTTAGAGGCAGAAGTCTCTCTCTCTCTCTCTTTCTCTCTCTCTGTTCTGTCCCTGAGGCCCCCCGGCCACCCTCCTCTTCCCCGTCTGATTGCTGTAATAATGCCTTTGTGTTTGGACAGACCCTGATTGGAATGATGTGACTTTGGGGATGAGAGGGATCTCTGCAGAACAATGCAACAGAACAATTAACTAGGATTGTTTCTGACACGTCTTTTGTTTTTTTTTTCAAAGAGGAAACGCTGGGACGATCTATTGTGTGAGAAAGAAGGAGAAAGATGTGTTATGTTGCTGTAGTTACTAAGGTTGTGATTCTACAGTATGGTCTGAGGCAGCCATAGGTTTTCAAAGTCCAGGCCGCATCGCCAGGGGTCTGCCAGGGGGGCCTCCAGGGGTCACCAGGGGGAGCAGTTTGAAAGGAGGGAAAAATGGATAAAAGATGTATCTGAGCTGGTCTGAGCAATACCTATGTGTTTTGTTGTGGCTTGCTGCTTCACCAATTTGCATTGACGTTGATCTCTTCCTTTCCCCAATAAATCCCAAAATAGTGTAAATACTTCCACATACTTACTAAAGGATAAACTATCCGTCTTCTCTCAATCTCATGTCATTCCGCACGTGTGACAACGGAATGTGTAAACATTCTGTATGTTCTTCTCGCTCTACCTTTAACTGCAATATGAGCCTGCACAACCAAGTTTTTCACTCACCTTACTTGTAATGTGATGTGACAATAAAGATTGATTCTGATGAATCTGATGATTCTAAACAAGAGCCGTATTGTCACACCAGAAGTGGCGACCTATTGAATCCTGTACATTGCAATCATTATAATCACCACTGACTGCAAAGCAAAATGGGTCACTGAATTCCGTGCAACATCTGCGGCAGCGACGGTGTCGCTGCTTGGAGCATCGTTGCATGTCTCCGCTGACAGAGCTCATTCATTTAGGAAACAGCGCAAATTGATTATTTTTCCTTTGTGGCAACATAAAAAACAGTTAAAGAGAGAGATAGCCAGCACTCCAAAGTCCATTAACGGTACATTTATTGCATATTGTGCAGCATGGACAATCACAACACGGACGCATTTTAGCGTAAAGCCTTCCTCAGCGTGTATCAGAGATACATTATGTTATATAACGCCAATACACCCAACACTGGTCACGATTACAATTTTAAGTTGACGATTAATTGTCACACAAATAATTCTGATTAATGTTTGCGTCTTTTGCATTGAACATTGGAACATTGTATTTCTGGTTAATAATATTACTGACCAATGACAAAGCTTCTAGGAAAATCTTTGAATGCAGATTGTCACAGAGACTATTTTTCGAGTGTTCTACCCATTGCTGGCTGTCTGAATACAAAAACCAAAAAAAGTCATTAAAATGTTGACATAGTATTGCTTATAGCAGCTTTAATTGCCTTTTAAGGCTTCATATTCACAAATTTCACAGGGCAGATACGATCAATAAATATACAAAGAAATAATTGACACATTTTAATAATTTGTTATAATATTTTCTTTGTGACGTGTAGATCTGCTATTTCTGCTATTTTTGAAAAATATTTGAAAATGTATGGACATTGTTCAACACAAAAATATTGAAATTATCTCAAATAATTAGGCAATTATGTAATAATTGTGTCAGGCCTATACAGTATGTCTGTGTTGTCGAGACACAGATAGAATGAGTTTCCAGTTGAAAGCATGAAGAAGTTGTCATGTACTAAAATCCTCCTTTGACTTCTTTTTTTCTAAAAATACAAAACATTTCAAATATGCATGTACACCCGCACGATGCACAGTAAGCTGAACATGTCAAAGTTTGAACAAAGTTGCTAAGTGAAAGTGTGTAGGAGTAGTAAGGTGCCAAAGTTTTGAAGAGATGAAAATACCCACAATAAACACTCAATATGCCCTACATTCTACAGAACAATGCTGATAGATGTCTAACTGACACCTGGAGAAGAGAACATATTACTTGTATTTTGATTTTAACATTTGACTGATTACTTTTGAGGCACTTTGTGTTGTGGCCTGACCCCTAATTACATTTTTGAGTTATTAATTAACTCCGCAGCCTGCGGTCTTGGAGCTGCTGCTTGTTCTGAGTCGAGGCTGAAGACACAGGGTGTCAGTGTTCCTTGGCTCTGGAACAACCTGCCTGAGGAGATCAGACCTGATAAATTACATCCTAAAACGTACTTTTAAAAAAAAAGGGCTTTCCGTTTGTACCCTAATTGTATTGTTTGATTCTGTTAATGTTTTAGTTTCTTACTGCAATTCCAACAAGCTGGTGTAACAGTCCAAAATATACTCCTGGCAAAATGACACCCAGGGTTAAAGTTAGCCTGTACTAACGAGTATAAATAAAGGTGATGATGTCATGATGATGATATCGCACGGTATAGCCCAAAATATACCCTGCCTGGGGTATAAAAGACCGGGGGTATATTTTAGGCTGTTACAGCATGTTCATGATATCAATTCTACACTCACCCGAGTGTGTAGAGTGTATAATAATTTGGAATTCTCTGCCTGTACCATGGAGTTCATTTTGTTTTGTAAATGGTCAATTAGCTGTGTTTATGGGGCAATTAGCTTACAAAGATAGCTTGGGGCTTTGTGGTCGGACTGTAAATTCTGGAAAAGTAAGAAATAAACAACCAAGAATCTTCAGTCTTAAATTAAAAAGTGTATTTAATTTAAGAAAACAAAATCAATTCAGTATGCAATTCATGTAAAATAAAATAAGCCAACAGATCATAGGCTAGTCAATCAAACGTACTGCATTAACCTTCACTAATCACTACTGTACAATAAGTTGCTTCAACTTTTTGTCAACATTGTGCTGATATTTTGGAGCTACTTTATTCACGCCTTTGCAAATATAAATGTAAAGAAAAGTCCAAAATAATGAATATATAAAAAGAAAACAAAGGCAATTCAGTCAAAGTAAAATTAATAAAAGAAAAAACAAATACCATAGGTCGCAGTTTACTATGAAAACCTGCATTTCATGTCAGTCAGTCCATCAGTCACGCCTTGTGACACGCTCCATATATGGCTGTCTCCATGAAGATCACGACACTGACCCCACAAACCCTGGGTAGTCATACATGGAGAAGACCTATAGATCTCCATATATGGAGCCGGCCAGCAACTCTACATCTGACCTCACAGACACCATGTTGATCTGACCTCATCAAACTCTTAGATCTCCATATATATGGAACTGTCCTGTTCTGACAAGTCCTTCCTCTTCGATTTCTCCATTTTGACTGATACCTGTCCATTCAAACTCTAGACAGAGGCCCACCCAAAAGTCATTAGCGCAGCCGCGCCCGCCCACTTGAGATATTGCAAGTGGGCCCCAAATTATTTCACTCATTTTGTTTATAATATCATATTAATGTACTATATTATATTCACCCTGAAAGTGAACGCTTTCCAGAGTTTCAAGTTGGCCCTGATCCAGAAAAGGTTGGGCTAACATCAAGCCATACACATTACACAACCTCACTACATCTCTGCCACCACCTGATTGACTCCCTCTCTCTTCCTCCCTCTCTCCCTGTCTCTCAGCCAGCCTCATGTGGGAGCCAGTAGTTATTAGGTCTGAGCCTACTCCCACACCTGTCCATCTCTCCTCCCTCCTTTAGTGTTTGTGCTAAGGGGGGAGTCCTTGCACCTGTCTACTCGTCCATAAGCCTTGCCATGGTCCCGCTAGGCTCCTTTTGACGGTGCTTTCATTTAATAATTTCTTGGGGAAAAAAAGAAGTGAGAGATTTTCTTAGGGCCATACAGGGTCACAGATCACATCAGAGCTGCTTTCCGACTCACTGACCATTTAATCAAGCCAAGGTCCATTTTGCTGCTCGCTCTTTTCAGGCTGGCCTTTTGTTCCTGGCGCTCAGAGGTGAAGCTACTGGCCTCAGTACTCAGAATCCTATTCCTGCCAATGCTTTAGAGGTGGACTGTGTGACTTACACCAATTCCCAGGGATTTAGAGCTTGACTGAGTGTCCCATGTAGCCCCGCAACCTCACCTGAAATACTTGTACTCCCCCCTGACCTCATTAGATACAGTTTCACCCTGGCTGAAGTATTGGAAGTATATTGGAAGTATGTCAGAGAATAGTTGTTTATATCATTGATTCTCAACTTGATGATATACATTTTATTACAATTACAGTATATTCAACAGTAAGACGCCTGAGGGCGAAAAGTGACCTAAAGGGTAAAGAGTGCATGCATCCGTGTGATGTCACGTCACATGCTCCATCCCTGATGATGTCACGTGATGTCACGTCACATGCTCCATCCCTGATGATGTCACGTGATGTCACGTCACATGCTCCATCCCTGATGATGTCACGTGATGTCACGTGCTCTCTCACCCCAACCAACCATCCAACCAACACACACACTGACGGGAAATGCACGATATTCAATATAACAATATTCAATATTTCTTTCGCACGTCTGGTTTTCAGAAATTACGCCATATCTATATGGACTTTTAATGACGTACAAAAACACCCCACGTGACGTCATGTGGCAAAATGTACAAATGGAACCAAATGGACCTTTATCCAATTGGTTCCTCACTATCAATCATTGGTGGGCACCCCCTGAGATCCCCTCAAGGACCCCTGTGGGTCCCCGGTCCCGTGTCCCCGTGCACAGCCATATCAAGCTGTGTCATAGAACATAATATGTGTTACCCAATTACTGTTTGGATTTCAACATATGATATTGTTTCACTTTTTCTATTTCCGTTATTTGAAATGGCCAGAAGACAAGGTGTGATGAGTGAGCTGCACTGAATATTATTTCATTTTACAATATAGCAGATAATGACTCAAGATTCGTAGCTAGAGATGACATGAAGTGGAGAAGCACTTGGGGAAACTGACATGATTGTTTCACCGGATGTGTCCGGGATTTTATCTTACCAAATGTGGAAATGGGTTTGTCTATCAAATGACTCATTTGTGAATAGTGAAATGCAATATTTGTAATCCCAGAATTTCAAATGAAGTCACACAGCCTGTTGCATTATGCGTTTAAAGCCCTGTGAAATTGTATTTTTTGCTAATATTATTAGCATTGTCATGGAACAAGAGAGTTGATAAATCTACCTTTAATTCAATTAACTTTGTTAACTTTCACAAGCTGATAATCCTCGGAAATAGATATTTGTGTTCAGCGTTCAGTGAATATTGTTAAGCCATTTCCAGTGTTTACCATAGTGAGATTGTCTGTTAGTGTCAGCGTAACCCTACACTGTAGAGCAAATTAATATATAGACACCTCTGGAATAACAGCAATAAAAGACATACAGTACATTGCCCTTGTAGGTGCAATAAATAACACAACTCATACTGATTTAATGAAGAATGCTACAGCAGAGATACCAAATACTGTATAGATCTAAGTTCAAGGTGTATGTTCTATACCTTTTGCTGAAGTCATTTTGTTGATCTGTTGATCTTACGCCTGCGGTCTCGTTGTATTGTAACTCCAGCTCATAATGTGTTGATCGCAAGCTGCTGGCTCAGGTTTATGTATAGCCTGCCACAGCCTGATGGCCAAGTCTAGCCATTCCCTTTGTCTTGAAACCACTTAAACCCTATATTCTTTGTATACTATGGTCCCCCTTGGGTCTGTACTTGGCCCCCATCTTTTTTCCTTCTGTCATATCTCTTTTTTCCCAAAACAGCTAATCTACAAGCTCACAATTGGTCACGATGTTTGCCTATTTTTGTCGGATTAACTCATATTAACTCATATTAAGGACATGCCTTTCCCAGATTACGGATGCTAGGGTCCATATGGTTAAGTCTGAAGTCTGAACTGAGCTGAAACCAGGCTGAACTGAATTGAACTGATTGGCCTTACTGTGAAGTGAACTGAAGGGAATTATGGTGAACTGAACTAGATTCAACTGAACTGCATACATTGGAATGAGCTGAACTGGAGTGAATTGTATCGAACAAACTGCTGGCCTTGTTTTGAAGTTGCACGCTGGCCATTTCCAAGGGCATACCCACCACCCTGCTCGGTCCTTATTTAGAAAACCAAACTGCTGTGACTGATACAATTGCACACAGCTGCAGCATATGTTGCTTTACATTGGTCAGTGTGACATATCAGACTTTGTTATCTGCTTCTTTGTGCCTCAATTAAGTCTCTTATACTCAATGAGATGAGATGAACAAACATCCTATTTGCTAATTTATACGTTTGGTTACATAATGCTACATTTAACAGTAACACTCATGATTTTACAGTGTACCACTCTTCAAACCCATCCTTTCAGTATACTGTACACTCCTCCGAGCCCTGCGGTGTCATCCTTTGTCCATCTCTCTCAAGTTGCATCATGTACATTATGTATCTCTCGAGTTACATCCAGGGTTCCATCTGTTATTAATCATTTTATGAAAACGTCTCAGTCAGGATTCAATCCATTTTATTTTACAATAAAGCGTGTCTCTCTGCTACGTGGACTGGGGCTCATGTTTCACACTGTAGTAATACATAAGTACATTGTGTGCTGTGCACAGTACAGTTAGAGCTTTTCCAGTCTATGAGACATGTGGTGCTGTATTGATCTGTTTTGCTGCAAATCAATGGTGGGTGTGGTGTTATCCATGGTTATCAGGCTGTAATCAGTCAACTGGAGCAAAACCATCACTTTTTGTTATGTGTGACGTTCCGAATGTTACTCTGCAAATTAGCAGTAACATGCATTCAGTAGATATAACAGGGACATTTTATTACTACTTCTTCTTCTTTCTTCTTTCTTCTTTCTTCTTCTTCTTCTTCTTCTTCTTCTTCTTCTTCTTCCTCTTCCTCTTCTTCTTCTTCTTCTTCTTCTTCTTCTTCTTCTTCTTCTTCTTCTTCTTCTTCTTCTTCTTCTTCTTCTTCTTCTTCTTCTTCTTCTTCTTCTTCTTCTTCTTCTTCTTCTTCTTCTTCTTCTTCTTCTTCTTCTTCTTCTTCTTCTTCTTCTTCTTCTTCTTCTTCTTCTTCTTCTTCTTCTTCTTCTTCTTCTTCTTCTTCTTCTTCTTCCCCTTCTTCCCCTTCTTCCCCTTCTTCCCCTTCTTCCCCTTCTCCTTCTCCTTCTCCTTCTCCTTCTCCTTCTCCTTCTTCCTCTTCCTCTTCCTCTTCCTCTTCCTCTTCTTCTTCTTCTTCTTCCTCTTCCTCTTCCCCTTCTTCTTCTTCTTCTTCTTCTTCGTGCTGATGCGTTTCCATTTTCAACTAGCCACATGCCATCCCCCCACCATTAGTGGACTCAGGTCATTTGTCATCTTGTGACTTTGGGCCATCATCCTCGCTCCCTCACTCAGTCACTCTTCTCCTCTCTCTTTCCGCTCCTTCCCTTCCTCGCCATTTTTCTGAAGTTGCAGTAGGGTTGGTTGTCCATTTTGAATCCTTTTCATCATTTGCAGACAGATAGAGACTCTGCAAGATGCTGCCAGATGGACGGAAAGCACCGTGGCTAAAACGTTTCCTTCGGAGGGAGGTGTGCGTGTGCTTGTGTGTGCGTGCGCACGCAATCGCGCATGCACACTCGCCCCTGTGCACGTGCATGTGCGTGCACATGTTTGTGCCTCCCTGCATGTTGATGAGCTGGAGGTGGAGAAGATTGCTTTTTTACAGCCTCTCAATCACAGAGAGCCAGTGAGCCAACATAGAGGTAGACAGAGGCAGAGGCTGTGTCTAGCTACAGCAGTTATCTTAGCAAGTCTCCACAGTCTGGGAGAGACTCAACGGTCAGTCACGCAGAAGGAACCCTGAAGATGGTGGGAGAATTGCATGTCTCTGTGGTTGAACCGGGTATAAATATTTAAGATGGATGTTGGAAAGAACTTAACCACTTTCACCCTATATCCTTAGTTGACCGTAGTCCCCCCTGGGGGATCTGCAGGGCCTCCTCCTGTTTTCAACTTGTGTAATACGTGCGTGCACTAACCGGGAAGGAGTGTAAACTTTGAAAGTTATCTCAAGAAGCATCAAAAATGCTTTATTGGGTTCAAATAAAATACAGACGATTATATGAAAGATAGTAAGCTAGAATTGTTGCACTGCTGAAGAACTTTAAGTCTCCAGAAGTTTTTAAAAGCCTTTATTATCTTTGGCTGTACCGGGTCATCAATCTGTGGCTCTGGAGCCACATGCATTTTTTCTTATACTCGAATCCGTCGCCCTACCTTTAACATTTAATAATCATTTATCAGTTAATCATTTATCAGTTAATGCACGGTATAGTATTATATCTGAAATGTAAAAAGTACATTATTTGCTTCTGAGTTGTTGTGCATTAGTTAAAAGTATCAGGAAATAAAAATTAGTACTCAAGTAAATAAAAACTACCTCAAAGGGATACTTAAGTAAAATTACTTTCTACCACTGACTTTAAATTGCTTACCAACTAGAAAAGTGTGCACTTCTGCCAGGCCGGATTGCCTATCCCACTAGAGATAATAATGTACCAATTTGCAGAAGTTTTGGACAGGATCTATATAGGAGTAATAGAAGTGTGTTTTGAATAAAACTCAAAATGATGGCCCAACAATCAAGTGGGGATATATATTTTTTATCCCACGATTTTGCAACCCATTTTTTCACCCAGTGTCAAAATAAATATTTTAACCTATGTACTTGAAGGGACCACCATCAGGCTGATTTTAAAAGTTGAGCAGTAGGTTCTTGGTCTACTGGGACGTGTGACGTGAAAATGTCACGTCAATCGGTCCAACGGTGCCAGAGATTAGCTGCTCACGCAGACACAGTGACTGATGGACACGGATGGACAGGGGCAAAAATACTGTCGTCTCAAAGCCTTTGGTCGTCCGGCCTGGCGGAGACAATGACGCTGCTATGAAAACAGCAACAAGCACCGCCCGGACACAGTTACCAGCAAAGACTCTAGCGATGTGAACAATATTGGGTAGACAGCACTGCTATGCAGTTGTGTGAACTCTGATGGCAGAAATCATTGAGTTGATATCACTGAATATGCCAAACACGGGGGTGAGGAGATTGGTGAGGCTCTTATGACCTGTTTGAAAGCCAACGACATAAACACCAGCCACATGGTGTCAGTGGCTGGCTATACAGATGGGGCCACTGACACCATCTCACTCTTACTATAACACACCATAGTGACACCAAGCAGAAGTGGTTTGTGACTTTACTGCAGACGTTGTTGCATAGAAAACGGATTCCGTTTCATTGCATCTTGCACTAAGAAGCACTAGGGGTGTGCTCAAACAACCCAACCCTGATATCAATAACATTTGCACTGAAGTTCAGACGCGTTAAACGACCCATCCATCATAGGCTAATATTTTGCAGCAATATAATATAGCGATATTTTTGGGGTGCTTTGTGGAAGAGTGACAGGAAACAGCGGCACTATAGTCTCTTTCCATTCCATTTTCCAAATGCCCATAGCTCTCACATGAGTAAAATTAGTCTCAATTCCACAGCTTCAGAATGCATATCTCAGACAGACAGACAGACAGAGACAGAGCTGTGCATTGGAGCGGCTGCACCACTCAAAAACGTATTTGTCCAAAATTAAATAAATATATAAATACAAAATAAGTCGCTGTTTTCATCATGGCACCAGGTTATTTGTAAGCATTGTACAGTTTATTTCTATGGAATACAGAGCATGACGGAAAGGTGTGTAAGAATGTGTGGTCTGGGATATTGATATTCTTCCTATGGATCCATCTTTCAGCCCAATTGCATTGAGTTTCCCTGCAGGCCCTGCTGATCCGGCAGGGCTACTGGGTCACAAACCCCACAGACCTTCCTCCGCATTCTAAACACTGACCTGTGACATCATTTCCTGCTGATACAGCACTGCTGTCAGAGTTGAGTCTCATTGTCCTTGAACCACCCCCTTGACCCCCCATCCCCCAGTTGTGATATTGCTATGAACGTGTGCGTGCCGCTCGCACACACACACACACACACACACACACACACACACACACACACACACACACACATGGTTCATGCATGCACTATTGACCTTTATTTCGTTCTTGGAGCTATGTGTTAAAGTACAGTGGGTCAGTGTGAAGGCCTGTGGCGCAGATGAAAGGAGAAGAGGCTGATAATTTGGACTGATAACACTACTGGACTCCTCTCCTCTCTTCTCATCAGTCCGTCCAGGCTTGACGTGGCACATGGGTCTCTGGAGTGTCACTGGCAATAAAGGCGCCCGGCAGTTCAATGTTTTAATTGGGGCTTCTTCTTGTGTAGATGTGTGAACAGCTGCAGGATGGAGAAGGGCAGATCTATCATGGCTGTCTTCTGCAGAGCACCTCCGGTCAAATGGCAGCAGTTACTGAGGCAGGGAAACCCCCAAAGCTCCTGTTTATTTATGATTTCAGCCTCCATCCCCGCCCTCCTCCACGCCCTCCACTCGCTTCTTCCCTCACATCTGCATATTCACTGTGAGAAAGAAAGAGAGAGATATCATTTCGTCGAGTGAGATGTCCAGCGAGTACTTTTGTGTAGACTCAACTCTGGTCTCTCCCTCACAAAGACACACGTTAACAATGTAGCATGCCTATATTATGGACATGCCTGCATGCACACACTCACTCAGACGTGTACTGTATGTATGCCCGCACGCACGCACGCATGCACAATCAACTCAAATATTAACAATGCATGCCTACATGCACATATTTGCAAGTGCGCACGCACACACACACACACACACACACACACACACACACACACACGCACAGTCATGCATGCACGCACGCACACACACACACACACACACACACACACACACACACACACACACACACACACACACACACATTGTTGTGTGAAATCACCATTCCCCCTGCAGATACAAATCCATTATTCATTTGAAAATGACTCATTTTTGGCCCCCATGACTCCTGGCAATGGTATGATGGCTGACCAAGGGGGGTACTTTTCTAATTAATGCAGATTGTGCGAGAAAGCAAGCAAAAAAAGCATATTTACTTTGACGCCTGATATTGCTTGAGTGCCGGCGTGAAGCTGTGCCTTTGGCTGAATCTCGTCCGTGACCCGGTGTGACCCCCGCACGCTCTGAGAAGCCAGGCAGGCCTGGAGGGCACGGCGGCGCGGATGAGTTGTTGACTCTCTGGATGTTTTGTTTTTAAGTTCCATCTATTATTATGCGCCCCAAGCCAAATTCAATGTACTGTACACAGGCAAATCCTCCGTGTTAATCTAACTCCAATAACTCCAGTAGTGCACAAGTGTAACCAAATGTTACTTCCATACACTCTTGGGGTGAGGGCTTTACTGTGTAACTCACCGTTAGTGAGTGTAATGTTGTCTCATCATCGATCTACAGTACAGATCTCTGTACTCTGGCTACGAGTAGAGATCCGATGGAAACAAAAGCATGACAAAAAGCTAAGCTAAGCTATGCTGTTTAGTCTCGGGAAAGAGGAAGGAGGACTGTCCTCCGTGTTAGATGTTAGATGTATCTGTATTTAACGAGCCACTGAATGACAATGAAAGCACTGCACACACGTTTATCTCTTGTACTGTATAAAACATGCAGTGTTGACGGATAGGAGCAGTGATCATTACGGAGAAGACATCACACACATTGGCATGCACGCACAGTTGCACACATACACAATTACACACATACACACGCAGACACGCGCACTCACACACACACACACACACACACACACACACACTCAAACATAGACATATCATTACTGTACATGGCACTTAGTCGAAGAAGAAGGAGGGGCCACACTTTCTCCTAGCTCAAATAATTGATAAGGATAGTCACTTTGCTGCTTTGCATGTTATTAGACAGCAATCTAAATAACATTTACATGTCATTTATGTCTATTACCTTCTTTCTTCGTACCCTTTGAAGAGCCGTGTCACCACCATGCACATTTTAAAAGGTAAATTTATTCCACCAGCCAGCATGGTTCTTTTGCAAATGAATGCAAATGTAGGTCTCCTCCCCAGATGTGTTTCTGTAGGTGGTGGTTATCAGTAATGGTTATGAAATGTGGTGACTGATGTATGATGCATGGAGATGGATGTGATAGCTTATAGTTAGATGGTCTATTTTCATCAAGGGCAATTCACTAAGACTACTATTTATTCTGTGACCTTTATAATGGTGACCTGTAAGAATGGCTCTCCTGCTACTGTATATGGCCTCTTAATCCTCATGTTATAATGTAGACAGCTTTCAGGGTAACGTGTTTATTCATAAACACTTATCACCCACATACAACCCGCCATTCCAGCTGAAAGTGATTTGAAATACTGTCTTTAAAAACATTTGAATATGTGTAAAATGCAGTGAGATCATCCTTTGATGTCTCTTTGTCTACAAATAATTTTCTCTTTCTGTCTCTTCCAAATATTTTACAGTTCATATGATATGATTTGATATGATATAGTACTTTATTGTCAGTTCACACTGAAATTTGTCTTGTGACCCAGCAGTCATGTATGCAGAAACATAATACACACGTTTGACACCAAAAAAAACAATATTACATACATAAAGACATGAAGACAAGAGCAATGTCCACTGCTTAGATTACCCCATGGCTACTACAACTCCTGATTAAGCCTCAAAGTCGACTGGTGGATAAAGGACCTCTTTAGTCTGACCTTATTATGTATGCTGGGAGGGACACATATCTTCTTCCTACTTCTTCTACTATATTCTCCATACAACACATGGCTGGTGTTTGAGGTGATATTCCTTGCAAACCTTAGGATGCTGTTATTATATGTGGACCGTATGCATTGGATACATGCATTCATTGGTGGTACACTGTACAATACATATTCATTTATTTATTCATAGACTATATACATACATTCAATACATGCATTCATTCAGAGGCACATTGCCGATATTTAGTGCGAGATCCTCTAACAATCTAAGATTGATATCTTTTTTATATTCATCTTGTTTTTGACTTTCACTCTTACCTGTTACCCCTCCCCTGTTTCAACCTTGCTGCTGTTGCTTCTATGACACCTGAATGTCCCTCCGGGGAGCACCAAAGGTTTATCTCATCACACTGGCCCGGAGTACGGACAACTATTTCCATGCACAACTTTTGTTTAAGGGCCCGAGCCCTTGGAAACTACCCTCAATTAGTGAAGGCGACAATGATAATGACACCGTTTAATTGCATTAACATAATGCCTGGGAACGATCATTACCTTCAACCAGAATAGTAACAATAATAAAGCAATTGCTATTTTGAGAGCGAGAGAGCAATTAGCAGCGGAACCTTCCTCTCATGCCGTAATCGTCGGTAAGAGCAGCACTGATGTCGGCGTTCACCAGTAGAGAAGATGGGAGAACCTGAGGATAGATACATACAGTAGGACACTACGGCAACTGCACAGTGAAATCCTCAGTGTTCATTTATCCATTTGTAACTCTGACCTGTGCGGGTCAATTTGGTACATGGCGCTGGCTATAGGGATGTTGTCGGAGAGAGTGGTCACATCCACACCCAGAGCACCTCCTCCCCCTTTCTGACACATCCACCGTGCCCTTCAAAGATGGGCTATTACCTTCAACCCCCTCCGGTCTGCGAGTGAATTTCAATGTTGTTTTGCACACATCTCATCATCCCATTATAAAAGCCCCCCCCCCCACCCCCGTCAATCGGAGGAGATGTTGAAATGGAGCGAGTGAGATGGAAGGCGGTGGGGGGCAGGGGGGTGGGAGGGGGGTTGTAGAGAGGAAGGAAGGGAGGGAGGGAGGCAGAGAACGAGGGGTGGAGGAGGGAAGAATGAGAAAGAGAGATTGGTTTTCATGGCTGGTAGTCAGCGAGCCTGTAAATCTCCCAGGAGCGTAGTGGAAGACAGCAGAAGGTTGATAGTCATCCATCACTCCTGACAACCCCACTGCTCTGGAGAGGCCTGACAGCACAGCACAGCACAGCCTGGGAGAGAGGGAGACAGCGAGGGGGGAGAGAGAGAGAGAGAGAGAGAGATACAGGAATAGTAGAAAAAAGGAGATAAATAAAAGGGTTGCTGCCTGCAGACTGAGCAAATGAACTCTTCCATGTTTAAAGCGGGCAGAGGGAGAGGTGAGAGGAGACAAGGGGAGGTGAGAGATAAAGAGAAGAAAGCAGAAGCAGAGAGGGTGATGGGGAAAAGAAGAAGCGGGGCTGAGACGTAGGAGGGGCAGCTGACTGTTCATCCCTCACTGAGTGCCTGTGGCAGCCGCAGTGCTGCTGCTACTGAGGCACTTAGACTGGACTGGACTAGACTGGGGGAGCTCTGTCCTGCATGGTCACAGTGGACTGGAGCTCCTCATCCAAACCTGTAAAATCTGGACTGGACTAGACTGGGGGAGCTCTGTCCTGCATGGTCACAGTGGACTGGAGCTCCTTATCCAAACCTGTAAAATCTTCTGTCCATTGTCTGTTCTCGTATTTAATGATCTCCTTTCCCTGGTGGCTCAAAAAACCCAGCAAGTGTAATGTGATATTGCTATATCTGATGCTGGAAGTGAAAAACTGACCGCAACAGCAAGAGGCATGGGCTGTGCCAGAAGCCCATGCCAGTGGAAGTGGGTGCCGGGGGGGGGGGGATTTTTCATTTTTTTTAAGCATGGAGAAGTTTGGGAACCACAGAATTAAATCACAGGGAGTCTCTTCATATCTGACACAGTGGCCGGCTGACCATGACAACACACACACGTCACAATCATGCTCTGCACAGAAAGGCTGACATGGAACGCACACGCACGCACGCACATACACGCAGTCACACACACACACACACACACACACACACACACACACACACACACACACGTGCATGCATGCCCCGGTTTTATTATCTAAACACAGCATGAATTCATAATGTTATTATAGGACTAGAGTGCTTCCATAGGATCTCCAGTATGTGGCTTGGTAATTATCTGAAGGCAATAAAAGGCCTTCATAGAGCTACAACACTCTTGTTTATCCCCTGGGTTTCAATTCTATTGCAGCAGTGAGACTATAGAATTATGTATCTATAATACAATATGTTAATGAAGTGTTTTATGCCAGGTGCATGTGTTCGTTTGTGATTTAGTAGTGGTGCTTGCTCAGTAAAATCCTCAGCATTAATTTATCCCCTTTAACATTAAGATTGTACAAACGCAGTGGTGGAATCAGAATCAGAAGCCTTTATTGCCATGACATGTAAACATGTTTGGTTTGCTGTGCAGTGCAGAGTTTCAAAGTCGTACAATTAGTCACACACGTTACCGCAGTGAAATTTGTTATCCGCATTTGACCCATCTCTTGGAGCGGTGAGCTGCAGCGTGCGCCACAGCGTGCGCCGCGCTCGGGAATCATTAGTTGATTTGACCCCCAATTCAACCCATTGATGCTGAGTGCCAAGCAGGGAGGCATTGGGTCCCATTCTTACAGTCTTTTACAGTCATTTTTACAGTCTTTGAGTGCAGTTACAACGTTAGGACAAGTGCAAAACAGGACAAGACAGTTCAAAAACAACAATAAAGCAATGCATAATTAATAAATATGAAGTGCAGAGAGTTCAAGTGTTCTGCAGGTCAGTTCAGAGCCAAGTCAAGTCCATCTCACTCAGAGTGGGGATGGATGGAGGATAGCAGCGGGTCAGGGGGGGACACCAGCAGCCGGATAGCCGTGGGGAAATAGCTGTTTGAGTGTAGGGCGTCTGTGTGGAGTGTGCATGTTCTCCCCGTGTCTCTTACAGTAGGTACAAAAAACATGCAGTAATCCTGGTCTCTAAACTGCCTAATACTACTGAAAAGAATGGGTTACAAGAATTGTGAGTTAACACTTTCAATTTTGACTATTTGAAAATGGCTGATCACACACTCAAAATGTGATGCGTTCGTTGTGAGGTTGTACATCTGCATTTTTTTTAAGATTGGCATACAATAATTGGCATGACTTTTACTTGTAACATAGTATTTCTACATTGCAGTGTTGATACTTTTGTTTAATTAAAATATTTGAGTACTTTTAGTCTTTTACCAACACTGTACAAATGTAAATGTAAGTGTGTGTGTGTGTGTGTGTGTGTGTGTGTGTGAGTGTGTGTGTGTGTGTGTGAGAGAGAGAGAGCGTGCATGCGTGCATTTGTGTGTGTGTGTGTGTGTGTAAGATTTCCACCACTTTCTAGAGGGCATTGAACGCAATGCAAGAACTTCTTCCATCTGGTTCTTGAATAACGAGGGAGAGGAGAGTGATACAAAACCTGTGAATGCCTGAACCAAACAAAAGCTTTTTAAAAGACTGTCACCCTGCTATCTGATATCTGCAGGAACAGCACTGCCTTGAATAAATCTTTTTAGTGAAGGAGAGACAAGGAAATTAAAAGCTGACATTTTAAAAGGCTGCTGCCTGCCAGGGCCCCGCAGCCCCAAAGATCAATAGCTGGAATTCTTAACATTTTCCATGCATATTAGCTGGCTGTTCTGTGCAGCGTGTCAACAATGAACTGCAAACAAACAGAAAGGTACTGCAGGAATATTATAGAACGTTTTTCTAGTTTTGAGTTAGTCATGTGGGACGCGAGTTCATAGAGAGCTGTTGGAAGAGCAAAGGGACAAGTGTAGTCACTGCGTTTGTGCATGCATGTGTGCCTCATGCACAGGCACGTACGTACGTACGTACATACATACGTACATACATACATACATACTATTAGGGGTTTACTGCCCGTAACATGTATGAAAGAACAACACCGCTCATCAAAGAGTATTTCTTTTAATACTCAGAGGCAAATAAATTACAATAAATACAAAGTGGCTCAAGTGCATAACAAATGATCATAACAGAATGGCTCTGTGAGCCCAGAATGAATGAACAGTTGGACACTTACATGACAGGAGTTCAGACATCTGACTAACTAAAGAAAAGGGCGATGATGGCCAGACGAGGTTTATTCGTCTGGCAGAACTACGACTGAGCCTAACAAACAAGAACTAACACTCCTTCCCGAAGGGAGTGAAACTATAGGGGTAAGAAGACCAACACATAAACTAACGAAACTAACAGACATGACAAAAATAACATAACTGACTGGTTAGCCAATAGGATCCAAGCATGGGCCAATCAGGCCCTCCTCTCAAGGTGGCAGCTCATTAGAGACACATCACTCATCCTCTGCAGGGATGACAGTACCAGGCAATAATAGGCGCTCCTATAACCTGTACGGCTAAGCAAGCCTACTAATACATATAGATATAGATATATTAGCATTAGCTCTATATGTATCACTACTAATAAAACATAATAACAAAAACAGCCAATATATGGCTGTTACATACATACATACGTCGTGGTTTTCTGGACCCCTAGCATATTCTTCTCCAGAACAGACTAGCGGATGTTTACACCAGTTTGAACCGGAACTGAAAGTCGGCCACCTGGGATCAGTGTAATCGTGCGATCACATTTTTTGTTATAACTAAGTCAAATAAAGCTCTAATCAAGCGCCGTAATATCGCATTTCGAGCAGATTATGAGCCATTATGCATATAAAGATGGCTTGCGGAAATGTTGGCCGTTTTTACGTGGCCGGGGTCTGTAGCTAGCTAAAAATGCTACAAACATGCTAACGTGATGCTAATGATTCGATGATTAACGTGGATTAAACAAAACTCGCCTTTCCGGCTTTGGCAGCCTGGACAAAGTTAAATGAATCTTATTTTTACTTAACTTGCTAAACTGGCTTGGATTTGTTTTGTCCTCTCATCCAGAGTTGCATGCAGAGTTTTAATATTTAACATAAATGCTCTTTAAATCTACTGCCAATGACGTCTCTGGATGATTTAGTTGCAAAAGATAACTTTTTGTGGGTTTTTTTGCTAGATGGCGCTCTTGTGTTGCAGAAAAACAGCTTCCATATACTCCGAAGTTACTGCAATTTTAAAAACGCCTTTATCTCTTTTTCTGTGTCCTCTTCCGCATTGCCCAGCATGCTTGACAAAAAAAAAACACTAAAGCACAGGGAAAGGCTCTGTGTTTATCAATGGTCAGGAAGTCGATCGTATTCTGTGATTACATATCTACAAGCTCTCAACACGAAGCACTTTCCAGTGTGCAAGACTGTGCACAACAAATGTCAAGCTTTTCTTTTACCACACTACATCCATTGGTACCCTTAGATCTCCATATACTGTATGGAGCTGACCTCATCAAACCCTGTACACTCAAGACACGCTCCATATATGGCCAGTACAGAATTAATTCCAAATGTTGATCTGACCCCGATGCCAAAGCGCCAACGCTCACCCAGCCGTCTGCGCTCACCCAGCCGTCTGCGGTCACCCAGCCGTCTGCGGTCACCCAGCCGCCTGCGGTCACCCAGCCGTCTGCGGTCACCCAGCCGTCTGCGGTCACCCAGGCGGATATTTTGATCTGACCCCCTATTCCAAAGCGCCAGCGCTCGACCAGCCTTTGCCGCGTGTCACTCCCCTCTCTCTTTCCTGTCTATCTACTGTTCGCATAAAAAGCCCCAAAACAAACCCTAAAAAAGGGAAAAAAATAACATTTTGTAATGTAATCCTGTAATTTTGCCATGGACCACTAGTGGTTGAGACACAGCGCTGCACCCCTCTGGTCTTGTCGTCACCACCGTGTTGACATTATAGTCACCAGGGACCTGAACCGTACGTGTCAGCAACAACAGAAGAACAGAGAGGTCAGAGACTAAAAAGACAGGAATCATTTCAGACCAGGGGACAAGGTGAGAGGAGGGTGAGAGAATGGAGGGAGCGTTGTATTAGCCATGTCGTTGACATTGCTGACATTTGGGCGAGGGACAGCATCAGCCTGTGGCTCTGAGTGCATCCAGGTCCTCAGGGTCAAGTCCTGAAGCAGTCTTTGTATGCAGACACACACACACACACACACACACACACACACACACACACACACACATTGACACGACATTGCACATAGCAGCCATGACCTCAGGCTGTCGTTCAGTGTTCACCTGTCATAGCGTTATCCCCTTCCATTACCAGCCAGGGCCCTTCTTCTCTGTCACCCGGCTTACAGGAGCTTAACGCTGGGCTGCAAGAGACAGGCCCTCACTTTAATGCCACAGGGAGCCAGCCGCCCCAAAACTGGCACAGCACCGTGTCTCTTTTTGACTGCTAAACTGTCAATGAACAGTCAAACACACTGCTTTTGTTTGGTGCCCTTCCACTTACCTTGCTGTGACTGCGTGCGTGTGTGTGTGTGTGTGTGTGTGTGTGTGTGTGTGTGTGTGTGTGTGTGTGTGTGTGTGTGTGTGTGTGTGTGTGTGTGTGTGTGTGTGTGTGTGTGTGTGTGTGTGTGTGTGTGTGTGTGTGTGTGTGTGTGTGTGTGTGTGTGTGTGTGCGTGTTCATGCTTGTGTAGTGTATTATTTAGTCATATATTTGTTTGCACATGTGTACTGTATGTACCTTACAAATTGCATTGTTTGTTTAAACATGTCAGTGTTTCTATATTGCACTGTTGACAGCTAAAACGTTCTAAGGTGGTCATTGTGGGTGGAGTTAAGTACCTATTGTCCCTCCCATTGTCACACCCACTTCTATCCAGCTCTAAGGTGTTAAAAATGTTGTGAATATTGAAAGGGACTTTTCTCAGCTTTGGGTGAAAGGCCCCAATCATTTTAAAATGGTTATATCTCCTTCAATTATTGTCCAATGTCATTGAATGATACATCATATGAAAGCTTACATTCTGTACTTTAATAATCTGTAATAATCTGTAATCTGTAAAAATCGAGTTGAGGACCAAAGTGCTGGCCTGTGTCACATATTCCACATAACAGTAATGTTCTTATGACGTGCTCGTGTACTTGTACCGTATGTGTGTGCACGCACGTGTGTATACTGGAGGTACAGTATGTGTGACCCTGTGTACTGTACGTGGGCAGGTAGATTTCACTATAGCTGCCTAGCTGTGTGTCGGGGAGCAGGAGATCAAAGACAGCAGGAGAGGAACAGGCAGAGCTGCCAGCAGCGATCAGCCTGCCTGCCTCTGATGGCTATGGACAGGGTTCACAGCTTTGCTCTGTTGTGGGGAAACCACAGGTTAGCCAATGTGTTTCACTGAACCACAGTGTGTTAGGCTACTGTACCTCACCTGAAAACCTTACTGTACTGTAGCATGTTTCTTTTTTCCCCCCTTTTTTTAGCTTATTCTGTATGGCATTTTATTGCATAGCATTTTCTATGTGCATCAAATCACTTAGTAGGAGTTGTTATTTCAACCACTGGCATTTCTGTTCATAAAATATCTTTACATATTTAATATCCATTTCTGCTAAGCAGCAAGCTATATGTGTTTAGATGAGTTTGATTTGTGATAAATTTGCCCGATTGATGAAACTTAAGTGGGAAAGAGACTTCACTTCCGCTTTATATTTTACTCATGATCAGAGCTTCCGTTCTCCAGACTGTTTGATGGAAGCATTTGAAAATTGCAGTCTGGCCACGCAAGACTAGTTGTGGACAGACATTGTAGCTTTGCTGTGTAAAATATATTGTATAATCTACTCTAAATTCCACCCTCCCCACCACTAAAACAAAGTTAAGTATTGGTATCCCCTTTTAGCCTGTTTTCTTTAATAATTAATTGTATTGGTTCCTTCCTGGAAGCAAGACTATCTGACCACATGCTGGATCGATTAAAAGACAATGTTTGGGGCCAACCATTATCCCATCCAGCAGCAGAAGCATCAGCAAGGCCATTTTAGTGCCAAGCCCTGACTGGCTGGCTGCTGTGTTTAAAAGTTAACAGAGAGGTTGTGGATACAAATTACTCAGACTGTCACCTAAAACATTGTGGGTGGAATATTTGAGGTAAACTAACTGTAAATCAAAGTTCACAATATAAGTATATTAGAAAACATGATCTGGCACCCTGTTCTTCAGTGTCTTTCACTCAGCAAATGCTAAACAGTAGTTCTATTCCTATACTTGCTTTTATGTTAATGAAGTCTTATAGGTCGTCTGGGACCTGTCTACTAACTGTTCTCAGTTAGAACAAAACAACTGAGGCAGCGTTTAGTTATTAAGACACACTATGTTGGAAAACATATTCTGAAGGACTATTGTGTTGTATGGCAGGGGTTTCCAAAGCTGGGGTCGGGAGCCCACATGGGGTTACGGAATACTGACGGTGGGGTCGCCAAATTATTTTGGGTCATCAAAAATATTTTACACACCTGAATAGAATTGAACATAATGAGTGGAATACCACCCTCTTCGAATGGTATCAACCGATAATTCCCATTAGGTTACTTATCAAGCCGATCTTATCCACTGGCTGCATGTATAGTCTGGGAGCCTACTGGCTGCGATCGGCATTGATAAAACGAAAACTACTTTTCTCGTTTCTCAGTAGGCAGTAGACCAAAACGACCGGATTCAGGTTGGCGAACATGCGTTAAGGTTGAGACCGCGCTGCTACATGCTTGCGGTTGAGACCGCGCTGCTACATGCTTGCGGTTATGTTTAGGTGAGGGCATGAGGAGGCTTGTCGTTTTCAGTAGGCTCCCAGCATGTGCAGTAGACCGATAAGATCGGCTTGATAAGTAACCTACTGGGAATTATCGTTTTTCACTCGAATCCGCTGGAAATGCAAGGTAAAAATGATTACAAATACATTTTAACCATGATTGTTACAAAATCTCTACCCTAGGATTAATACACCAGTAAGACGCCCTAAGGGCGAGACGCCTCTGCCTGGGTGACGGCAGACTGTGAGCATTGATCAGCATATGGAATAAATTCTGTACTGGCCATATATGGAGCATGTCTTGAGTGTACAGGGTTTGATGAGGTCAGATCAACATATGGAATGTCAGAACAGGAAGGACAGGTGGGGAGGATCAACATACAGTATGGAATGTCAGAACCGGTCAGCTCCATATATGGAGATGTAAGGGTTTGAGGTCAGATGTAGAGTTGCTGGCCGGCTCCATATATGCAGATCTAGGTGATGATCCAGTCTTCTCTGTATGGTTATCCAGGGTTAGATGAGGTCAGAGTCTTCATATATGTAGATGGCCATAATATGGTGGCGTGATTTCACGAGGCGTGACCATATATGGCAGCGTGACTAACAGACGGGAGATTCAATTATAGGATTCTTAGTAAATGCAAAAAATGCTAAGGACACATGTGCACAAACGTGCACGTATATGTGCATACAATTACCTCTGTGGTTAGGTTGGGGTCGCAAGTCAATGTCAGCATTATTTGGGGGTGAAAAGTATGGGAACCCAATAAGGAAACTACGGGTAATGAAAAGTCTGCACAAAAGAGAACAGGGGAGTTCAGGGAAGTAAACCATGTGAATAGATTGTCATCCCATGGAAAAATGTAGTGTAATCTGCTTTTAGTTCAAAGTGAGTTAAACACAAACCTGGGAGGCCATTATGGGTCGTGTTCATGTACTTCATCAATACAAATATAGCAATATAAATGTCTCCACCGGGTGTACTGGACCAAGGTTAGGTTGGCCAGGATTTATGATGATGTAGATCCAACGTGCGATAGATGCCACCAGGCTCCAGCTAATCTTCATATGTTTTGGACCTGTCCTGCCTTACAGTCTTAGTTATGGGTCATCCATATTTGATACTATTTCGGATGCATTACAGTTGCCCATAGAATCCATCCCCTATTATTTCCTTATTTTGTGTTCTTCCTGAAACCATCCCCTGGGCCCTGCCTAAATATCAATCAGACCTTGTCGCTTCTGGCAAAAGGTCTTATTCTGATCCACTTGAAAATACCCTCCCTCACATTCACGTTGGATCTCCGATATAGGCTATACTTTTTAAAATTGGAAAAAAAATAATTATACAATGCGTAATCAGTAAAGTATGGCAGCCTTTTGTATCACATGTTGACCTCCTTACACCCCCGACTGAACCTGATTAGCTGTTACCTGACTAGCCTGGTTGTCGTTTGTGACCATGAGCTGATTTGTACTGTATATTGATTGTATTGGAGTTGGGTTTTTTTCTTCTTGCGTGTGTGTTTTTTGTATTTTTTGTTTATTTCTGCATTTGTAAAAAAAAAAAAATGAGTTAAACACATTCAGAACACGTTCAGAACCTTCAGATCATGTGAAGGTTGATCTGTCTATCATTCACCTACAAGTCAGAACTGAAATCAGCATGTAAATATTTGTATTCTTTCTTTTTTATAAATCAACAACAGATAGCATGACATGAAGACAATACCCCCCCCCCAGATAAGGGTCTTTATCATAGCCATCACCAATTGACTGAATATTTTATTAACAAGTTTTGTAAACGTATGGCCAGTGTTAATGTGTTATTTCCGACGCGCGGTGGCAACGCAGAGACACCTGTTCCGGAGTGCGGCTCTGATGGAGATGGTGGAGAGCTTTGACACGCTCCGTCGACATGACAGCTCAGACAGCATGGATGTTAATCTCTTCTAACTGCTCCCAACCTAATTAAATCTTCCAGGGTAGTGATCAGCACGCACACATGCATGAACACACACGCACACACACACACACACACACACACACACACACACACATCAGATATCTACAAAATCACACAGAAATTGGGCTTTCAAATTGGTCCTTGGTGTGTGTGTGTGTGTGTGTGTGTGTGTGTGTGTGTGTGTGTGTGTGTGTGTGTGTGTGTGTGTGTGTGTGTGTGTGTGTGTGTGTGTGTGTGTGTGTGTGTGTGTGTGTGTGTGTGTGTGTGTGTGTGTGTGTGTGTGTGTGTGTGTGTGTGTGTGTGTGTGTGTGTGTGTGTGTGTGTGTGTGTGCGTGCGTGCGTGCGTGCGTGCGTGCGTGCGTGCACCGTTACAACATTGTCAGAGAGACCAACCGTTGTTGTGAACAGAAAAACCACAAATGTTTGTATCTGTCTGTCTGTAGGACGCACAGAATCTCTGTGTGTGTGTTTGGGGGATGTAGAGTGACCAACCAACCCATCGGCTGCACAAATGTCCTCTGTCTGTCTGACAGACACGGACAGACAGACAGATACAGACAGACAGATACAGACAGACAGACACAGACAGACAGACAGATACAGACAGACAGATACAGACAGACAGATACAGACAGACAGACACAGACAACGCATACAACGGGTATTGCATAAACGGGTGGGGCATGCATTCCCAACATGCACCGTTGCTGACTTTAAATAGTTCCAGGCTTGCATGGTCTCTGAATGGTCCCCTTCGGGGGCAGGTCTATAATTTTTAGTTAAACTGAGAAGTTGCAAGTACCAGATGAACAATCCAGTTAAGCACCAGAAAGCAATTGTACTACTATATAGAGCCAATCACTTAAAACCCTCAGTGGTAATTTAACCCTGATAGTTAGACATTTGCACACAGTTAAATCACCAGTCAGGTTGTTGCAGTGCAGTGATGCTGAGACATTGCACAGAGAATAGACTAGGAACCACACCATTGGCCGACAGAACAATGGGTCTCTACACAGGCCCTATTCCAAAGCTTTGCGTACAATGCCATCCTCCTTTTTGTAAGGATGAAACCACGCTGATTTGCAGCCTCTCATCTTGTTTCTGTTCCACCCACAGCCCACTTGGTGCTTGTTAGTAAGCCTTCCAGGCTGTGCCTACCTTGCTATTGAGCTCTTGTGTGTTATCAACTATCCCTCTGTGTTGTCTTGTTTGTGAGAGACAGTCTTTTTTTTATGTATCCACTGCCTCGCCAAGGGAACAATGGATCCTCTCCTAATCATTTAGGCTCCAATGAAATCAGAGACACCGAGAGACACAGAGAGAGAGAGAGAGAGAGAGAGAGAGAGAGAGAGAGAGAGAGAGAGAGAATTACTTTCTCATGCTTTGTGCCTCTATACCCTATAGTAGTCTCACTAGTCTGTCTGTCTTCATCACACCTGCTCATCCAATCTATAGCACCCCATGTCCGTCTGTCCGTCTTTGTGCCTACTTCTCTCACACTTTTTGTGTGTGCTTATCAGTTCGTCAGCCCTATCTGTGTCTGTGTGTCTGTCTATTTGCACTCATGCTCTGTCCTGTCCTGTCTGTCTGTCTGTCTGTCTGTCTGTCTGTCTGTCTGTCTGTCTGTCTGTCTGTCTGTCCCTGCTGAGTTAAACAAGCCTAACAAATAGATTGCATCCGGTAGAAACAGCCAAGCTAAAGGAAGGAGACAATCTGAATGTGTTGTGGATAATGAATGAAGAGAAAGAAAGGGAGAGAGAAGCTGTGCAGCCAGTGGAGAGAATAAGGCAGTATTTGCCTGAGGGGAAAAGGCTGAAAAGCAGCTCTTGCAACAGATGTGCGGGGCAGTAAAGTGTAATTGAAATGCCAGCAGCAATGGTCTTATCTCCCCGCTACAGGAGCCCGCTGCCAGTCTCAACATCAGTTAGATGTCATTTTACCTAAGTCTGAATCAGCCTGCCACAATCCGCAATCCCCCGTTCCTCTGATGCTAGGCAGGGGGAAGGAGGGAGTAGGGATGCGGTGGGGAGGTGTGGGGACGGAGGGAGGGTGTTGGGAGGAGAAATGGAGGGGAAGGAGGGAGTCTGTAATAGGATTTCAGTAGCACCCAGTTAACTTTCACCACCTGGACTTAGTTGGTAATTTGATATGCTCCATCAATGGGATTCATTTACTGCACCCCACCCACCTCTCGGTATTGCCATCACCATTCATTCAGCTTATTTATTTATTTATTTAGTTACTTCTGTCTGCATGTTTTTCTCACTCCTCCAGATCCTAATCATGGATGGATAGCGCTTACAAGGAGAATTTTATTTATTTTATTTTTTGCCAGGGAAGGGAGCCCTGTCCTGACCTTGGGCTATAGGGGAACTTTAAAGCCTGCCACCTTGGTTGTTGCTGCTCTGTGAAGGCCATGGCTGAGCATCACTTTGGGCCAGCTAGGGAGCCACCATGGTGTGGTGCCAGATTAGAGGCTGGTGCTGCCTTTTATCTGGGGCTTTGTACCACTACATGGGGTCATGTGAGGGACATTTACAGCTGCCTTATCTCCTCATTGTGCTGATAATCTGCCATCATTTTTGCCGTGATGCTGGTGGTGGCATTTCGAAAATCCTGTGTTGGTTTCTATTTTAGTGGGCAGGTTCATATTTGTGTGTGTGTGTGTGTGTGTGTGTGTGTGTGTGTGTGTGTGTGTGTGTGTGTGTGTGTGTGTGTGTGTGTGTGTGTGTGTGTGTGTGTGTGTGTGTGTGTGTGTGTGTGTGTGTGTGTGTGTGTGTGTGTGTGTGTGTGTGTGTGCACAGGCCGTCGTGCATGTGTGCGCAACTGTGCACGATGGGGGAAGGAAAAAAAACACAGATTAATGATATATTTTTCTTCGCTGGTATCAAACAGTATTTGAGGTGCTGTGACGTTCACCCTTCAGCTGAGTTCTAGCTATTAATTAAAATCTTTCAATAATGTGCTTGTCTTTCAGAGGGTGATTTTCAACTTGGTAAACTTCTCCAAGACCAAGAGTCTGTACAGAGATGGCATGTCTCCAGTGGTCAAGTCTAGCAGCAGGACCAAATGGTAGGTGGATAAAACATTTACAGACAACAACACCACACCAGCAACCACAAAAAACAACAATAATATCATCCGCAGTAATAAGCACATTATGTCGTACTGCGATTAAAACGAATCCTGCTGCGTATTGTCGGAAAGTGCGCTTTGTTTGGCAGGTGTGAAGGCTAATTTGAATGCGGGTGCAGATGAAACAAACACATTCTAGTTTGCCATAAAACGGTGGTTTCGCTTCGCTTCCAAGCACACCGGGTTTTCGATTCACTGCAGGTGTGAATGCAATCCGCATCAAATAAAGGAAATAAAGCAAACAATCTGGCCTAACTATTACTTGAAGTATAATGTAACACTCTAGATTTCACTGTGTTTCCTGCTGCGGTTGACACAGCATATAGTGTGAACACAAACGCAGCAAATAAGAATGATGCAAGAATGATGCAACTTCAGCCCCCGATCGCATCCAGTCTACTGAAGTACAAGTGTGAATGCGCCAGGAAACCCCACACGGACCCCTGGGGGTCCCTGGACCCCACTTTTAGAACCACTGCAGTTTCCTCCTCAACTTTCAGAAAACTTTCAGAAAACAGTTCTTTGGTCTGTCCGCTGACTAGCTTGTCAGCCCCCCCCTCACACACACACACACACACACACACACACACACACACACACACACACACACACACACAGCCTAAAGACTGATGCTTTAGATTTCCAGAGTGGAAGCGTCTAGGTCCATTAGCATGTGATCCGTTGGTTGGCGGCATGATGACTGTCAGAGGTAATAATGGCTGACTGACAGATGCAGAGGTGCTTGTGCGCGTAAGTGGCGCGTGTTTGTGTGTGTGTGTGTGTGTGTGTGTGTGTGTGTGTGTGTGTGTGTGTGCGCGCACAAAGGTGTGGCAAGAGGGAATGGGGGGGGGGGGGTGCCTGGTGCAGTTGGGGTTGGGTGCGAGGCGTCTGCCAGGCTGGTGGAGCCAGCGGGGCGAGGAGGAGGAACAGGGTGGCGTGATGAAGTGTGGCCGTCCAACAGGATCTCTGACATCTGTCATCGGCCGGTGGAGGGCATCCACGGGAACGGCAGGCATCTGGAACCCACCGCAGCACCGCCACGCACCGGTCGCAGGCTAATGGGAAGAGACAACGGGTGACATGGTAGAGAGGAGAGATGAACTGCTGTCCACGACACAACGCAACACACATGATGCAGCTGGAGCTCACTCAGTCAACTTTGCATTGGGAGTTTCTCTGTCCAGTCAGTACCACTGGTGTAACTACAGGGGGCGCAGTCACACCGGGGCACGTGGTGTGTTGAACAAGGCGTTCTTTCTCGCTCGCCCGCTGTCTCTTTTGTTCGCTGTCTCCCAGGAATACACACGCTGTTAAGTTACACCTGTGTACAATGTGGTGCACTGGAAGGTAAAGGGGAGACACTTTATTGTGAAGGGATGTGTTGTTGTTGTTGTTACGAAGTTGTCAAGATGACAGAGCACGGTATTGAGCAGTCAAAACAAATGAGTCATTCTGAAGTGCGATGTTCTCAGAAAGTAGTAGATCACCTAGGCTACAATAACATCCTAAATGATGTTCTCAGAAAGTAGTAGATCACCTAGGCTACAATGACATCCTAAATGATTTTCTCAGAAAGTAGTAGATCACCTAGGCTACAATGACATCCTAAATGATGTTCTCAGAAAGTAGTAGATCACCTAGGCTACAATAACATCCTAAATGATGCCAGGATTAAAGACATTAACGAGAAAACGAGTACACATTTTCTAATTGAGAGTTTTTGAGGTACTCGTTGACATGATTCTTCATGAGCCTTTTAAGCACTACAGTAATCATTATGACTCCAGACCTGTTCTGTGGATTAATAAGCTCTCGTGCTACATTTACAGTGTCAGTCACGACGGGAGGTAGTGTGACATGGGGTCTGGGCTCCTTTTACCATGGTGGGCTAATACCTTGTTACGAATACTCACAACAGTGGCCATGCTACTAAAAGGCACCGATACGAGAACCACCCGAGTCTCAGAGGAACTATGTTTGAACCGTCTGCTATTTCCAAGACTGCCGATGACTTTGTTTGTCCCTGCGAAGTGTTCCAGATGCTTTTAACACAGCCTCCTCTATTTGACTTTCCATCACCACAACAAAGCTCGGGCGGCTCCAAAAGTAGTAATCTTCGTCTCTGACAGTTACAGATATGGAATAAATAGAAGAAACGGCAGAGAGCGCGGAGAGTCTCACCTGTCTGATCCACAAACTTGCAGGAGCATATAAATGCTACACAGCGAGGGAGAGCGGCAGGGAGCCAGACGGGTGGATGGGCAGAGAGGGAACAACAGACAGAAAGAAAAAGATAACCAATACAAAATGGTGGAAAAAGTGGCAAAATAAATTCACTGAGACAGGTAGACAGGAGAGCTGTATTTATCAGAAGAGTCGTCAGTATTAGCTCAGGAGTTGAAGCCTTTATCCCATTTTGGGCGGGAAGCCCTTTTGGTGTTAGCATCATGTTATGCTTTAGCTATTGAAAAATAGCAGATCTACAAGCTCATAGCTCATAGCTCAACGACATATAGCTTTTTCAGAAAACTGTCAGGATTTAGAAGACATTTTTAGAATCTGATCTCAGGTCAGAATGGGTTATCTCCCCATGCAGGTGCTCCATGTCCTGGGGCCCCACCACAGTGTGGTGCTGGAGGCACTGGCTCTGCCAGTCCTGGCCCGGCGTCGGCTCGGCTGGGCGTCCCTGTGAGAGACAGCTGGCAGATTACAGCCCTGCAGGGCCTCTCGCTGCTACAGGTGGAAGGATCTATCCTCCAACCGCCCCCCCACACACACACACACACACACACACACACACACACACACACACACACACACACACACACACACACACCTCCAAACATCGCTCCACGCCATGCCACCCCACCTCCAGCTTCCAGCCCCTGGAGCAGGAGACATCAGAGCAGACGGAGTGCTGTATTTATCCTCTATGATTCTGACACAGTAGCGGGATCCATGCCCACTGACAGATGACTTGAACAGAGCTGTGATGCTTGGTGGCAGGTGAATTGGGTGCATGAATGATGCCTTTCATTCCCCTCTGCCCTCCGACTCCTAACTAGATCATTCCAGGCGATAAGCATCGGACTATGAAATGTGCAGAATGTAGAGACAGAGGCCTCTGGTCTGTCATTTGACTTGTGAAAAGTCTTTTGGATTTCATAATAGAAAATATATATTTTTTAGATAGTTGCGGTGTGGCCAACAATACTGTGGTTGTTCTGTGAGTTACCAAGTTCTTGTGTGTGTGTGTGTGTGTGTGTGTGTGTGTGTGTGTGTGTGTGTGTGTGAATTAACCTGACTTTTCTGATTGTATGCTAATTAAGCATGTTAAAGGCACATTGCATTAAAACTGCAGGGTGAGACCAAAGAGAAGGCGAGTGTTTGACGAAAAGCAGAAAATGAGCAGAGAGTGTCGAGAGAGAAAGACATTTTCTTGCATGAGCGTATTGAAGTGAATGGCCCTCTGGGAGACACTAGGTGCCAACCAGACTCCCTGTGGTCTGCTATTTGTTAGACTGCTAGAGCAAAGAATTACCCAGCATCCTCATTTTCTGGGCTAAGCTAATTAGAAAGCCAGAGAGCGTGTTGTAATGCAGCCGGTGGTAGCTGGGGTGTGCTGGAATGGAGGGTAATGGCCAGTATGCTGATATCAGCTTCATTGAGTCAAGCAGGAGATGCTGCTGTGGAGGTTCCCATGTGGCGAGGGGGAGAACCAGAGTGTACAATATGGTGGACGAATGGTTCACGAGAGGAAGAAATAGCACGAAGAAAACCTGTAAAGCACCGAAAGCACTTACAGTACGTTAATGCTTTATTGTGTTCTGGCAATAAGTCATATTTTATTGTGACATAAATAGTCTGCTATTTTAGTTATGCTTACCTTGTTTTTAATCTTCAAACAAGGCAGACGCTAGCCTGTGACACACGCACTCATTATATCCAAATAAATTGACTCTTAGAATATTGTATAATAACCGTGGGTTGTTCTACCCTATATTAATGTGGTCTCATCACTGTCCCTTAATAATGAGCCACTTCCTCATTAGTCAGCGTGGGCAGGTGAGTAAAAATAGCTACACCTCTGACTGAGCGCACAGATGAGCAGTCTGAACTGGAGGAAAGTGTTGCCAAACATTGCTTCTAAAGTTAGCCAACCTTAGTCAAGGGTAAATTCTTTTCTTTTTTGTTGTTGCTATATTTCCCTTTTTCATCAAATGAGTGAAAAAATAACTGAGAGAAGTGCTTTTCAAGCAGCAGCGCTCAGCTCCCAAGTCAGCCAGTCGGTCAGTCAGTCAGTCAGTTAGTCAGTCAGTCTGGACAATTTTGCT